>NC_080433.1:12347700-12647700 GCF_028018845.1 Melospiza georgiana | reverse complement strand
TAGAGGAGATTGTGTTTGTCTTGTCAGCAATGGTGCTATGAAGCAATTTTCTGTGGTGGAAGAAGTGCTGGTAAAAATGGAAATGGAGAATTGAAACAAATGTGGATGAAAGAAAGTAATCTCTTTCCCACCTTCCACTTCTGAGTAACACAGAAACCATCCCAAGGAGAGTAAAGCAGAAAACTGCAAAGCCCTGAGTCCAAACTCTGAGATTTTTTGATGCTTTTGTGCAAGTGAGCACTTATTTCCCTTCAATATTCTCACTACTTGCATGAAATGAAGTGACAAATAAGCAATACTGGGTTTTTTTTCCAGGATGTGAGGAATCAGAGTCCAAATTTGAGGAAGCTCTGAAACCCCAGCTAGACTTTGTGACCAGTGTTTAACTTCAGTCATGTTCAGTTATGCTTTTCTTTGTCGCTTTTAGTGGACTTTCAAAGTACTACACAAAAATTTGCCTGTCCTTTGCATTTTGGTGGCCAGCATCAAGTGCATTCCAGTGCTGTAATATTTGACACTGTATGGCTGTGGTGTCAACCTTAGCATAAGTTGCAGGATCAACTGAGTTGTTCTCTTCATGTGTCTTCAACTTAATAATAATGTGTCTTCAATTTAAATAAACTATAAACTTGTGTTGGACTTCCACAAGGTCATCCTGTGCTCCTCTACATGGGAGAAAACAAAGGGAAAACAAACATGGTAAATGTAATCAAAGTGGCAGATTATAGGTGAAGTTCAGAAAGTCGAATTAAAAGTGTTCCAGAAACTGAAGTTTTCTAAAGTGATCACAAGTACTTTAGAAAGCAGTTGGGGATATAGATAAGATATGTTATTGATATCTAGAATGGTGAGATGAGTACTGGGCAGAAAATCTTAGTTTGGTGAGAAAATAGGTAGAAAAACCCCAAAACCAAAATAAAACCCCAAAGCTGAGAGAATGCCTGTTAACCCATGGTGTACCTTCTCTCCTAAGGTAACAGCTCTCTGTGGGAGCTGTCCTACTGGCCTTTAGCTGTATTCTATTTAAGGAGGTGCTCAATTCACCACAGAAAAACCAATTTGGTCCTTAACAGAACCCCTTTGTGTTGTGTATTGTTGTCCTTTGGTTGTGCATTGCAGATGTGCCTAAAGCCACACTCAAGTTTACTTCTGTGAATCCCTTCTCTCTTGGGTGAAATTCAGTTAAAAAAAATAGCAGAAAAGAATTGTTTGGCTTGAGAAACATCTGTACAGGATCTTAAGTGCAAGGGAGGAAAGTGAGAAACTTGTGTTGGTCGATTGCTCTTCAGTGCTAAGAGCATTCCTCAGGTGGGTGGAATTGTTTCTGTTGTTGATGCAGTGGGTTTCTACAAATTTAATCTTGGAAAATTAAAGCACATGAAATATTGAACTTTGCTGTGTGAGGTATTGTTGATAAAGATGTATTAAAAGTGAGGAGCTCTGGGATGAATTTTCTTGATGCAAAGCTGTGCAGTTTCACATGTGGTTGTGAAAGCTCTAATGTTCTCTCCTTTAGGTCTGTAATGTGTCCACTTGTGCACAAGCACATTGGAAATCTGCACTGTTCTTCTGCCTGTGCATAAGGCTTCTTCCTTTTAGTTGTGCTACAGCTCTGCAATGAGGTCTGAAGAGCAGGGAAAAAGAGGAAATAGTTTTGTGGTTGGGTTTAGCCAATTAGCAAACATCATCTTCACAGAGCAAGCTGGTATTACCTACTTTGAGACCTGTAATTGTTCCTGTGTTCAGTGCAATCAAAAGTGCAGAAAGTTTCTGTGGCATTGGGTCATTTTTAATATTGTAGACTTGAAAAGGTTCAGAGAAGGGCAGTAGAGATGCTATGGGGATGACTTTTGTACACGGGATACTTCACTAGCAGGGTAGGACTTGTCAGCCTGGCAAAGGGATGCTCCAGGTCCTGTGTGCCCCAAGATATTTGTGAAGTAGTTGGTGTGAATACAGTGTGTAGGCAGGAATCACTCACTGTGCCTCTCTGTGAATAAAACCATTGCTTAAAGTTGGAAATTGGTAGGAAAGAAAACCCCTGTTAGTGAAGAAGAGAGACTGGGAAAACTGATTCAGTGATCAGAATCTGAATTTACTGTGGACTATCAATCCTTATACACTGTTTTAGGAAGGCTGGTAATGCTTACTGCAATGATTAGATTAAAATCACATACACAAACTTATGCATATTACAACATCTCTGGCTTGCAGAGTTTAATGAAATTTTACTGTTCTGGTAAACCAGTCTGATTGAATCTTCTTTTAATCCTCAAAGTTCTGTTTGCTCTTGCCAAGGCATCTTGTTATCAAACCTCTTATGCTAACCAGGTCCAAAATCCATCATCTTTCCTGTGTCCCAATATCCCAATGTCTCAACAAACCCCCAAGCCCCTAAAAAACTCCCAAACCAAACCAGCTCCTGTATGATAAAAGCTGTGGTTTTCATGGTCACAAACAATTGTAGGTTGTGAAAGTCTAGGTGTGTCCAAGGAGATGATGCCCAGTAGTAGTGTTTCTCTATGAGATGTAATACAGAGGGAATTTGAAAAATTTCTTCTTTAATTTCATGCTATGCAGTTTTGGATTATCTGAATTTAGCTACTTTGTGGTATTTGTGTGCGGATCTTTTAGTAACTCTGTGGAATTACTGGATATATAACTTTGATCATTAAACTTCATTGTGCTGTACAATAATACCCCAGTGTTAATCCCAAGAAACTCCTAAGAGACAAGAAAAATAAGCTCTTTGTGTCACTGTTTAATGAACCAAGGCAGATCAAGTGCTGGCAGGGGGATGGTGTAGCAAGAGGTTAAACTGCAGTTCTGTGGTGTCCTGTCAGGACACTCCAGAACACTTGATGATACTTCTATTGATAATTGGTGTCTAAATAGCTCCTTGGTATCTTTCCTGTGTTTCCATGGATGCTCTTTGGCTCATCGCTGCTTATGCTAGAGTAATCTACATATCAGAGAGCATTTTTGAAAAAGAATGGCTTAAAGCATGTTTCTCATTAAGTACAAGTGAAATATTTGGAAGGTATTTATTTATTTAACTGATCTGTCTCTGTGGCAGGATGACAATATTGCCTTATCCTGACACATGGAAGGGTCAGGCAGGGCTGCTGAGTGACTAACTCAAATCAAAAGAGTTAAGGAGCTGGTGATGGGGGCAGACAACCCTCTTCTGGTGGTTTTTTGGCTTGACCTTTCATGACTTCTGTACAATCTGGATCGTTTGTGAATGCTTCTTTTTGAATTCAGTGTCTAAATATGTGAAAGAGTTTGTTCAGAATGGGCAGGTGCTATGGTTAGAGCTGTCTGGCTGCTCTCACTGTTTTATCTCCTGATTAGACTCCTTTCTCTGATTTCAGTGTGCAGAATTGTTGTGCCTCACAACCCTTGCACCCCCTCCAACTCCCCTTTGTTGCTGAGGAAGCAATTAAACCTTTGGGCCCTGAAATAAATGTTGAAAAAGACCCTTCAGGTGATGAGTTGTTAAGCCCTGCTCTCTGTGTTTTGCCCTCTACTTTGTGTTCTCCAGCTGGGCAGGTTTGCAAGGCCAGAACCCCTTCTGGCTGCCTTTTTCTTCCTTAAGCCCTTTCCTAGGTGAGCTAGAGCCATCTCTCACACCTTTTTTTTTATCCCAGTCCTGTATTTTCTTTTGAAAACCAGCTGAGACCTTCCTTTTCCTAAACTTTTCCTGTAAATTGTAGAATTGCTAGTTGTGTTTGAGGCCTGCTCTCCCCATTTCAGAAGTCTATAAATACCCCAGGGGCCAAGCAAAGTCCTTAAATACGTGAGACATGCATTAAGGGTTTGTAACTTTGACTGGCAGGGCTGTCTGTGCTCTTAGGCACAGCAGCAATGACCAGTACCTAAAAGGATTTCATGGTATTATATTCATTAATCTTGCTGTGTTCTGACTTTAATTCTGGGTAGATTAATGGAGAAGAGGCAGTTTCTGTCAGGAGGGAGAGTGGTTAAAACAGTAGGAGCTGCAGGAAAAGGTTGGGAAACAGATTGTAGGTTTCAGAGATTGGTGTAGGATAGCAAGACCAATTTTGTTGAGTTTGGTAAAAGCATGATTTAAATGGAAAAAGCAAAGCAGCTCAAAAGACACCACCAGATGGATGAGATATAGGAAATACTTCTCTAGTGATAAATTTTTAAATAGAATAATTATGAAAAATTAAAAAACATGCTTTAGAAGTCAGGATAATATGTAGTTACACCTAGTTAGAGTTATGTCTATTTAAATTCCTGGAATATATGGTGCATATGGATGTGGGGAATATATGGCTGTGTGCATGCCACACTTGGTGGGGTAGAATAGTTTAATGTAAGAACTTGGTGTCTAAATAACTATTTAGTGCAATAAAGCAGTTTACTTTAGGGTGTTATAGATGAATAATGTGATGGTTGGCTCTCACAATTAAGAGATGAATATTATGTGTATGTTAAGAGAAGTTTTGTGGATATATAGTGATGTTATTTGTGAAAAATGCCAATCACTTGTTTTTAAAATTTTAAAAAGTTTAATAATAGAACGGTTGTAAAAATAGCAATATAATTAGAGTAATAATAATTTGGACGATTTGGATTAGGATAATATGAGACAATAAAAACAAACAGTTACAGATGTCTGGGTACCTTTTTCTGGGCAAAATAAGCCCAAAAAACGACACACCTGAACAGGGGATTAACCCTTAAAAACAACAGCCTGTTGCATATTCATACACCTCATACATGATGCATAAATTCCATTCAAACAAAGGATTCTGTCTGGTCAGTGTCAGCTTCTTCCTCTTAATTCTAATGGCATCGTCCTGGCTGAGTGAGGTGGGAAGAAGTTCGTTTCTTCTGATAAGAGAGCAATAAATTCTTTTTCTCTGAAAGATTTAGGTGTCCTGTGGCTGCTATCTTGGTACGAGTCCTTTCTTTAGGAAAAAAGTATCCTACATAGCATAGTTACTATTTTAACATTGTTATAACCTAAAACTATATTTAACTCACTGCTTAAGGAAACTAATACAGCATAACTTTCTAACACAACACCTATAATATTAATTTTCATATTTGCAAAAAGCCAATGATAAAATACACATTTTTCACATTATTGTAATATGTCTTCCCATTGTCCTCTTTCCCCTCCCCCTTGTAATTGCCTTGGTAGTCAGGACACTTGAGGAGGGTCAGCTTATTACTCGGAGGTGTGGCATAACAACACCTGACCTCCAATTGAGATCTAACCAAGTGATCTCCACTGATGGATGGCAGAGGAGGAGCTGACTGACAAAACTCTGGGAGGGCCTCAGGCTATAGAAGGCAGAGCACCCATTTTGCAGAAGAGCACATGGCTGCTGGTCATGGAGACTTCTGGCACTGTAATTTTTCCTTATTCAGTCCTTTGTTGTATTTTAAGGTTTAATAAACCTTTGAGATTTTAGACGTGAGCATTGTTTCTCACAAGGATAAGGAGGAGGGTTGTGTCTGTGACATCTGTCTTGCCCCTGTTGCTCTGTTACCATGTTTCCTTCCTTTTTTAGCCAAAGTTCTGCCAGTAAAATGTTTTCCTTCTGTATCACCTGCCTTCCAACTATTGCTTGCCACTGAACTTTGGAAGTTCACTGGAGTCCCATTTTTGTAAGGTCAAGCCGAAGGGATTAAGTGGTGTCTCTGTATGTAGTCTTGGGAAGAAACCTAAACTTCAGATTTCTGATGATCTGGTTAGCTGACAACTGTCTCTAGAGAGGGAACATCCATTCTTATTTTATAATTGCATAATTGCAACCTTATACCATCAAAGGTAGCTTTAATATATGTGAAGCACTTCTTATATTGTCCTTGCAAAATACTTGGCTAAACTCAGAAAGAAAATTAAGTACAGTGCGAGTTGCTTAGAACTCTCATTTCGTCACCATACTGGGGTTGTAAAGATCTTCATTAGTGTTTAATTAACTCCTAAACATCTAAGGATAGTTATTTTACAGAATGATCACTGTGGCAGTGTTGGATGAAATGAGTTTTATAACATTTCACGGTGAGGAGAATCTCCTGGCAGACTAAAGGAATAAAAGCATAGCAAGAAAGCAACCCTGTCTAGCTGAAATTATTGTTCTTCTAAGCTCTGAGTGGTACATGCTGAAAAAAATTACTATCCACTGAATGAGAAGTCTTTTATTCTATTCTTTTGAAGCAAAATAATAACCTGACACTTCCTTTTATCCAATCATTTTTTGAAGGCATTAAAAAAATAAATTCATTATTTTCTATGTGGATATGAAGTCAGTTCCCTGAAATGAATGCTCAGTATAAAAACCTAATAGGTAAGAAGAAAGACATTTATTGCATACCAGTTGGCATAAATTTTGCTTCTAATGAGGATAAAATACATGTAAATGTATAATTACAGTAATTGTTGTAGTTAGGATTTGTTCATGACAAATGTCTCATAATTATATAACCTACTTTGGGTTTATTAAGATTTATAGTCTGAACTCTTAATTCCATTTTATTCCTTTAGAAGTGGGATTTGCTAGGGGAGGAGCATTTTCAGGAAGCTGACTTACTGCATGCTCTCAACTATAGATGTTTCCAATTTTCTTCTTGGCAAAGCTGGAAGGCTTCTAGTGAGAAGCTGTAAATGACCAAAATTACTGTAATGTGGGGATGTAATAGTGGAAGGCATTCCTGAGTGGACATACTGGATCTGACAGTTTCAGGCTTTTAAATTGTAATAGATTTTCTCCCTCTCAATTTTTAAGTTCTGGTTACAAATAAAAATGTTTTGTCTCCTTTGCAAGGTAATGCAATTTAGTAGTAGCTTTTAAAGGCTGTTTCTTCTTGTGTGCTGTTGCACATCCTCGCTGCTTCTACTAGAATTGAAAAAAAGCAGCTCTTTTGCTGTGGTTTGGCTCTTTTTGGCTTCAAGACGAGTCCTGTAGCCACTGCAGTTGCAAGTTACAGCATCCTCAGGCTGGTTTTAATTACAGCAGAATCTGCAAGCATCTCTGAAGCAAGGAAAAGAGTTTTACATCTCATCAGCTTCAGGTGGGGTTGAAATTGACAGTGATCCAATGTGGCTCTAAAGGTTTCCAGGGTTTTTTCCCCTGCATTGTGCTGCAGTGCTGAAATAGGTTCAGTGCTGCAGCACTTTTCTCCCCAGGTTTTCTGTTTAGACTGAGGTTGAATCCGTGGAATCCCTTTGTTCTGTGTTCCCCAGCAAGGGTAAAAGCACACACAGAGTCCTAGTATTCTACCCAGTTTGTTCTCCTGCAGGTATAACCACCCAATAATGCATTTGTTAAATATATATGCTGTAACCACCCCTGAATACTTATTTGAGCATAGTAAATTCCTGTGGTTTATAGCCTAAAACACACCTGATGGTGTCAGCACCTCATGGACAGTTTCTCAGAGTTTTGCACGTACTGTAAGAACCTAGAAGTGATCAATAAACCCTTTTTTATAATGCTGGATTTAGATAACTTGATTTTGCATTATAAATCTAGGAGTGCCTTGCCTAGACTTTGTTTATGGAGCAAACCAAAGCAAAGTATTTCTGAACACTAGAGCACTTTCAGAGGTGGTTCTTACAGAATGTGCATTCATTTTTTAGCTTTTCCTTTGTCTTTCTTTGAACTTCAGAGGAACTCAGGGCAATCCTCTTTCCTCCTCCCTCCCTATCTCATTAAGGTTGGGAATTCGGGTACTCCAACCCCACGAGATTTTGAGTTTCTTTGAGGCTATTAGTTAGTCACTATAAATGTGTGCCATTTTCTGCTCTTTGCTAAATATAGAGGTAGGACTGGGTCATGGTGTCCTCAGCTGTCACAGGTACCACAGGAACTTTCTTAACCAAGCTGAGCTTTGTCTCAGCTGCAGGGATTTTTGCCTTCACTATTCCAGCTGAGGGTGCTGCTCCTCAACTTCGTGGCTTGGATGCTTAGGAATCAGCTTTGAATTTCCAGCCTGCATGTGTGTCAGTGGCTCATTTAGAGACATTTGGCCTTGTGTCAGTGAGGTTTATCCTTAAACCTGAAGAGTTCCTTTTCTCTTCTTGGTATTCCTGTGTGAATATACAGGCCAGTGATAGTCCTGTCCTTTTTCAGACTGGTTTTGTGAGTCTGAACACACTGGACTCCACTCTTACATGCTCTCAGGTGTAACTATTTGCTGTACACAGTCCTGTTCATTTGTGCCCTAAGGAGACAATCCTGTGATGAAGATGCTCAGGATTCTGTATTTAATCTCTCCAGCACTTGATTCCATTTGTCCACTGGAAAAAAATGGATAGGCCTTAAGTACTCAAGTATTTAGTGCAGATTTTATTCAGGATTGCACATTATGTTCCATACTGCCTTAAGTAAATGAAGCTACTTCACTGCAGTCATTCAAATAAAGTAATTGCAGTGTGGCCTGGAATTAGCCTGCACTGGGAACTAACTACCTTGGCCTTTTTCTGTTCTCCCTCAGCCTTTCAATTATTTTTTTTAATCAGCTATATGCATATTTTCAAATGCTGTCCTGCTTGATGTTGATTTACATATTCTGTGCATGGTCCATCAGTGGATTTTTATTGTGGTTTCAATATTGCTTTTTTATTTAGTTTGGGGACATTTAATCTTTTTCTTTCAGTCACACATCTATCTGCTAAAATTTTGAAAGTCTAATCTCCTGCCTACCTCAGTAATTAAAGACTGGAAGAAAGATTTGTCTGGCAAATGCTGCACATGGGTTGAAGTAGGAAAATGTGCTGAGGATGTCCTGTGAAGGGTAGATGTTCTGGAGGAGGGGTTGTACATACACCTCCACCTGTCTTGCTATCTTGTACATAATAACCATACATTATCCCCACTATCTATTTCAGGTTTTTGTTGTTTGCCAGCAATATAATTTGTATTTCTTTTAGAGTTTCTCTCCTCGCATGTTTAAAACAGCTTGGTTATAACAGCCTTGGGGCTTTGGGGAGGGGATGCAGTCACTCCATACAGTGGTAATCAGCTCCCCTATCACCAGGCACAGGACTGCATTCTCTTCTTATCTCTAACAATACAAGAGGTGCAGCTCCCTTGACTGTTTTATTACAGCTAAGAGCTTTGGAGAGTTTCACAAAATGAGATGTCACCTCTGCTGTGCCTCCTTTTCTTGGGGAGAGGCCAACTGCAGTGCTATTGCTGATGTCATTCATCTCCTTGAGTGAGACTTCGTGGCATCTTCCTCTTCCCATTTTTGTCCTTCTCCTGCCACTTTTTTTTGTGTAATTGGGATTCAAGGCTTGTGAGCTCATAATTTCTTTGAGTTGGATTTTGTTCCTTTGTCAGAGAGAGGGTGAATTACAGTCCCAGGTACATTCTTGTTTCTGTGTATTGTTAAGGAAGGCATCAGTTCCTGAAGGACTGGCTGTAATCCCCACGACTCCATAAGAAACCTGTAGGCACCTTGTGGCTTCAGGTCATTAACTGGAGCATTTGCTGTCACCACATATCTTTGAAAGTGCTTGAGTGTGGCTGTGATGTGTTCTCCCTCAGGGCATAGGACCTGCACTTCTTCACAGCACAGGCAGAGCCAGGTATTGTATTTGTGGGGGGCCTCGATGAAGGGAGGAATGGTGAATCTGACTCCATGTTCTCAGAAGGCTAATTTATTATTTTATGATACTATAATATATTAAAGAATACTATACTATATTATACTAAAGAATACAGAAAGGATACTGACAGAGTGCTAAAAAGCTAACGGTGAAAACTCGTGACTCTCCAGGGTCTTGACACAGCCTGGCATCGATTGGCCAAAGAGTGAAAACAACTCACAGCAGAATCCAATGCAACAATCTCCAAACACATTCCAAAGGAGCAAAACAGAGGGGAAGCAAATGAGATGATTGTTTTCCTTTTTCTCTGAGGCTTCTCAGCTTCCCAGGAGAAAAGCCCTGGGTGAAGGGATTTTTCAGAGAATGTGAATGCCACAAGCCAGGGGCTGCTCCTGGGCCCTGACCTTGTGCCCTGCTTGTGGGGCAGAGGGGCAGATTGGTTGCTGGAATGTGCTTGACAGTGTCCCAAGGCAGCCTGTGGGCTCAGACCAAGTGACAGCCCTGGGTCTGTGTGTTAGCATTCAGGAACACAATCATGGAATGGTTATATGTAGGGGCTTTTATTGAGAGCTCTGGGTGTCCGGGATAGACAAACTCAAACCTGACTCCGACATGCTTTCAGACCAAACATGTTTTATATTCTATCATTATATAACTTACATATTAATTATTAAACTTGCATTGTTCTATTGTATACATTGATTTCATCCAAGCATGAATTTCTTGTGATCCCCTCAAACCTCTTACATAGTTCCTCATGATTCTTTAAACAGTAATTATATCTAATCACATCTAACAATTATATCATTTATCGTATACTGACTACACAGGTCCAGTTTCACATGATCTAGCAAATACAAGGTGCAACATTTCCGAGGGCCTACTAAGCCTAACTTTCTTTCTAGCTCCCTGAATTTTCTGATTTTAAAATCTTTTACTGTCATGTGCACCACAGAAGGATTTATAACTACAGTTCTGGTGTGTTAAGCACAACAAAAGTGACACCCTCATTTACAACTCTCATATCTCCTTTCCTCTGTGCCTCCTAGGGTGTTTCAAAGATGACCGTATTGTGTTCTGGACTTGGATGTTCTCAACCTATTTCATGGAGAAGTGGGCCCCCCGGCAGGATGACATGCTCTTCTACGTGCGTCGGAAACTGTCCTACGTCACTGGGGAGAGCACGGAGGGGAAAAAGGTGAGTAACAATGTGTTTTAACTTGGGAAGCCTAAGGCAGTACCTTAGGGGTTTGGTGGTGTTGTGGGGTACCCTGACATATCTGAAGAACCGCAAAGCAAGGATGAGGAATTTCCAGCTCTGCTCACCCCAAGATGTGATACAAAATTGGTCCATGAGGAAATACCATGGTTAAGGTTGTGAATGCCAGGTGACCCTGCCTTGGCAGGGGATTGGACTGGGTCATCTCCAGAGGTCTCTTCCAACCCTAATGATTCTGTAACATCAGCAGCAGTGTAAATGAGCTGCTCTGTTAGGGACTTGAGAAAATGAGAAATCTTGCTTGCCTTTTTGGAAAGCTGACTTTTGTTTTGCTTCTCAGTGATGATACTTTATAAACTCAAAAGCACAAGTCTGTAGGAAGAGAGTAAAAAAGGAGAAGATAGTGACACTGGTATGTCTAGAAGAAAACTGGCTGAGATTACCAGAGTATCAGGAAAGAACATCTGTTGGGTGCACTCAGTAGCAGAACACACACAGCCTCCTGGAGCTGGGACACAGCAGTGACAAACAGCAGGGAAACTCTTGTACTCTGAGTCTACTTTTAAGTCAATGTACCCCTCATAAAGAACTATTGTTCCTTGCAAGAAAGTCAGGTATCCTAGTGCTGCTGCACAGATATTTTCCCATGAGAGATCTGAGAAACTTCTTGGATTCCATGGTAGTTTTCATCTTAGGTGGGGGAAACAGAAGCAAGAGGTAGGATGGTGTTACTGGAAATTAAGGTTGGTGGCTATAGGAAGGTAAACGGAGAAGGAAAAGACTGGGATTGATTTCCTGACACATGTAAATAATTGACACTGTTGTTGAATCACAGGTGTTTGTGCAAGGTGTCTGTGAAAGTGTTTGTGACCAGCTGCACAAGAGTTCTCTGGGTTCATGTGTGCTGGTGTAAAGAGCCACAGTTGTCAGCTCCCTCGAGAAAAAGATTCCAGAAGGTTTTCCCACACTTTTGATGAAGGTACAGAAAATGAACAGACTTTTCTTCTCTTCTCCCTGGCACAACTTCCATCATGACAACCACTAAGGAGAAGATGGAAAAATATGGTTCTTTCTCTATCAGATGAGTGGTTTAGTCTTCAGCTTATGTATTTGGAGTTTAGGACTTACGGGGGAAACTTCCATCCTGATGGTTGTTTCAGTGACTATAAAAGCATCTCTGTTTCACATCAAATGATATCATGGCTTTATGCAGCCTGATAAAAGCATGGGCTGTTTAACCTCTTGTCCTTCTCAACAAGGAAAGTGAATCTCAGGGACAGCCTAGTTACTTACATCCATTCAATGATCAATCTGTTTAACTGATTCATTAGCTTAAAGTGTCTGAAGCTCTTGTGGATAGGTGACAGTGACATAAACCCTTGTATTTTCTCTCTCAGAACATTATTTAAGCTTTTTTAAAAGCACCATAAATAATTTTTATTTGTGAGGAGGCTGCATAAGTGGTGGTTACCACGAAATCAGCGTTAGTGAATTGTGTGGGGTAACAGCTGGGATGGGGAGTGGGCCTTTATAGCACGCACAGCATTTTGTAACTCTCCTGTGGCTGGCTCTATTTTCCATGGCTTCTGGGAATTGAACCTTTCCTGTGACTTTGAAGTGCTTCAATTGCTTTGTGAAACTTCATAGTTGGTGATTCATGGGTACTTGTTCAGCTGTCCTCCTGTTAGATTTAACTTAACTGCTTTGTAGTTCTATCTCCTCTTTTATCTGATTTTTGAGCCTGCCCAGTGCAGTGAGGCACCAAACAACTACTCCTACACATCAAATTATGACTACATGGGTTTTTAATTTACTTTGTAGTTTTGGACATTCTTCCTTGAAAAATGATGCCAAAGTGATACTGTTAAAGGGGAGGGAGATGGAGACTGGTGTCTGTAGGAGCTGGATAGAAGTGCAAGCTTTCCTCCCCCCACCAAGCTGTGCTCTCAGGGGTAGACTGAAAAGGCAAATGAAGGGGAGAGTTCAGAGTTGTTTGGGGACATTTAGGACCACAACTGGAGCTGTGCTGTTGGCTCCTGCTTTATGCCAGGCTGGGCCAAATGGCCTGGTGATGATTTCTTCATGGACCACATAGAGGATGACTGTAGTCTGGGTGTACAGTGAAGCAAAGTCATTGTAGTTCTTCCACAAACACTACTACCTATGTGCTCTGTGCTTAGCTGTAGTTTATGTTCATGAAAATAAGATTTGTGCAGCTTTGAGGATAGTAATCATCATGCTGATGACAACAACAAAAGGGGCTGAGTGGGGGCATGCTGTTTGTCTGAATGCTGACAATGGTGGTTTTTGTTTGTGTCATTTCCATGCCCTGCTGTGATGGTGTGTGTCAGTGGGAAACAAGTGTCAATGAATCCAGTGGTTCCCAGGCTTTGGTGCCTGAGCTGTCTGATTAAAAGTAGCTCCTGCTGGTGAATTTGGGTTTTTCTGTGCTTACTGGAGCTGGAAGAGTGTTGGCAATAACATTTGGTTTTCAATTGAAGTGTAACAAAGAAAACGCATAAAAAAACCTGATAGAATTGAGATTAGATGTTCTGCTCAGTTTTAAAACTGAATGAGAAGGGCTTTGGATGAGTCACAACAGCTTGAAGTAATAAATTTTACCATTTGGTATATCCAGTAGGTGCTGGTGGTAAACTTCTCTACCATCATAAATTTTATTTTAAAAGGCCTTTTAAATTATCTGCTTTGCACTCTGCCTGGCCTAAGTGACTTTCCATTTGCTTCTCTTTTCCTTCCCACCAATTTCTAAACCAAGCATAGATGGGTAAAACAGCAATTAAGCTCCTAATATGTGAATGCTAGGGCAGAACTTCCATATTGAATTCTGGGCTATATCCACTACACAGACTCCTATGTACATTTAATTCTGTCTTGCCTTGGCATGTCACAGTAACACTCTTGCAGTTTTTCTTGCCAAGTTTTGAAGATACATCTTCTCTTGGTGTCTTGTGTCAGGTTCTTTGCAGACCAAGGCACTGTGTAGTGTAGCTTTTCACAAGGTTAAGGAATTTAGCAGGGTTTTGTAAAGTGGAATCTCTTTGACTTGTCACTTTATATTAAGTCAAGACTCAAAAACAGCTTTGCTGCTGCCTCTCATGCCAGCTGGTGTGACCTATTGGAAGATGTAAGCCCTGATCCTCACTTCCAGAAGGTCTTGGACACTGCAGGTTTGAAAGGCTAACATGGTTGGACTTAGGATTATGATTTTAAAATGCTGTTAGATCAACATTGAGTATCTCTGATCTTTCTGTAGAGAGCAGCTCTACTTTCTCCTGGGAATCCAAAAGATGCAAGTATACAGTGTTACACAGCAAAGAAAGATAAAACTTCAGAGACAGACCAGCAAGTTGTATTCTGCTTTTCATTGTGCCTTGTCACCTGAAAAGGTGCCACATCTATAGGGCAAAGCAATAAAAAAGATAAATGTAAGATACCCTGGGCATATGTTCTGAGCTTACCTGGGTATTGGAGTAGTTCCTATTTTCTTCAGCATCTTATGAATGTGGAGGAGTGGAGTTGCTGGCAAATGCACAAGACAGTCATTAGGCCTGTTAAGTCTGCAAAAAGCTCAAGCTATTGATGTTGAGACTGCAGCTTCAGAGACAGAACTGAGCAGAGTTATGTGCATCTGGACCTGTGACTCAACAAATACTGCTTGTGGTGTGACCAGGCAGTTTCCAAACCTAAATTACTTCAGGCACATGACTGGCACAGAAAATCACAGGATTTTCCTAACTGAATCTGTAAGTCACTGCCTGCCTGCCTGGAAGATTCAACAGCCTGAACTCAGCATCTAATAAAAATATAAGTTATAAGAATCTTTCATTGCTGGCTCTGTTCCAGTGCTAAGTTTTTTTTCAGCACTGCAAGCAAAGAGGATGTCTCCAGAGGAGCTCTATGCTACACTTCATGGCAGTCCCATGCTACCACTCAAATGCTGAAGAGAAAAACAAATAGCCAAAAATTGAATCTTTTTTTGTTGAAAAGGTTTTCTCCTTGTTCCTGGGTACTATGAGGGAACAATTATTCCCACACTTCCAAGTTGATACAGAATCAACTGTTGTGCCTGAGCTCTTCCATTGTGCTGAACTTGCAGAGGTGTTTCTCTGGCTCCTGCAGAGTTCAACATCCACACGATGCTTTCATTTTGAAACATGAAAAAGAAACCCTGGCATTATCAGATTGACACTCTGATTATTTTTTATTTGTAAGGAGCTCAACTGCAGTGTAAAGACCTTTCTTTTGCAGTTCCCCTTGCCAGAAATCCCTGAGCTTTCTGGTGCTACTTTGATTGTCTAAATGTGTGAGCAAGTACAGCTGAAATACTTTCACAGTATCACAGTCACAAAATTCCAGACTTAGGAAGGAGTGTGGGCTGCAAGGGCATTTTTAATGAATTGCTTTCTATTGCTTCCAGTCTCTGAAGAACTCTTCTTAAGCAGTCAAATAGGGTGACAAGAAAGCCAGAATCAGATGTGATTTTAATATGAATGCACTGAAATGTGGCAGCCAAGAAGATGCTCTGTTCTCTGCTACAGAGAGCAACTTCACTGGGAAGGGAAGAAGCCCAGACCCAGTTTTCCTATCTGATGAAATGTGCTGAATAATTCAGTATCAGAAATGCATCATATCTGTCTGAGTCTCTGGGGATTTGAGGGACAGAAGGGCACTGCTAGGCTAGACTTGCATCCTGGAAAAGCTAAAAGTGTCTGCTTGGAGCTCCCTGAAAGCCACATGAAGCCACTGGTTTATCAGAACACTTAGTGGATTTGATCTGTGGGTTACAGGCTGGTCAACTTGCCTATTAGAGGTATGTGAAGGTCTGGGTTCAGTGTTGAAATTAATATGCAATTGAATTGGAGATGTTTTCCCATCCCATATTGGCACTCTGTTTGTTTGTCAATAGCCAGTTGGTTTTTTTCCCTTTCATCCACTAGTGTTCATCTCTCACTGGGAGAAAGGGATTGTTGGAACCCTTTTTTTGTTAGTGGAAACACTCATTCCAGAGTGTTCTTCTCCTAAACTTTTCTCTAAACCAAGACACTAGCAGAAGGAAAAGTTCCCAAAGTTTGTGATCATTTGGTTGTACAGAGGGGTTGTGGGCACAGAAATCAAGCAGTTGACACAGAAGCAAATTTTTCAAAATGAGTGGTTTTTCTGCAGCTGAACTTTGCTTCTTGCACAGTTTGCAGTTGCTTTATTGCAGTGGGCTTTGTTTCAGCTTTATAGCTGTGGTGGGTGTCGAGTTGCCATAGCTACTGGGCATTATCCTGCTTTTATGTGGGCTCCAGAGTGTGTTCCAGGAGGATCAGGTGCAACTTCTGAATAATTGATAGTATCCAGAAAAAGGGAATAGGAATTTTGTCTTGGAGGCCATTCTTTACACTGTGCTCTGCTGTTACCACCAGTGAAAATGTCAATGGCCATAATCCTAAGAAAGCTTCTCCATATAACATCTGAAAGAATCTTTTTCATTTTAGGACATTGTTGCATTGTTGAATACAGTTGTGCCCTTTGAAATATTGTCTCGGATATAAATATTCCAGTGGATCTTGTAACATCAGCTTCCCTGTGTGACAGGACTGGGAGTGCACCCTTCCCACAGGGCTTCTCTGCAGGCTCCAGAAAATAGCAGGCTCCTTTGATTTCCTTCCCATTTAGCATTTAGGGATGTCACTGGAGAACAGATGCCATGAGCAGATGGGTTTTGATGGCCAACTGGCCAGCCCAGCCTGTGTCCTGTTGAGTACCTGCTCTGCAGCACTGCTGGGTACCAAATGGGGTTCTGCACGTCTGGGGCTTCCCAGCTTGTTAAAACACAGGAATCACAAGTCCTGGGATATTAGACATGCTGTTTGTGGGGGTTTCTCAGTGTGAGAAGATGCTTTTTTCCTGTGCCAAAGGGTCCAGGCAGCTCCTGAGATAGCCTTTTTTCCTAATTGCATCATGCTGTTGACATGTATGGAGGAGTGACCAGTGTCTCCATGTCTGGAGGTGAGGGGCAAAGGAGCACAAATTCTGAGGTGATGCCTAATGAGAGGCTCAGAGGTGTCCTAAAAGTGTTTTGTCTGCTTTATTTAAAAGATTAGCAAAGATTAACACATGATAGAAAAACCCCAAAAGCCCAAGCATGAAACCAAAACCCCAAAACTGAATATTCAAGATCTTCATATATATATATATAAATATAAATACATAAATTGGTATGACAAGATCCAGAGGCTGGCAAAAGGAAAGCAGCTGAATTAAATGAAGTTGCACACTTGGAGCCAAGAGGATGTTTAATCATTGGAATGAGTTCTCAAAGCAAGGTATTTTCCCAGGTATTGTCCAGCCAAAGGTCATTTAACTGGGGTTTTTGAGGAAGTAACTTGGTAAAATATCCATGGCATGTGGGAGGTGAGCCTGGCTGAGGTCCCTCTCCTTTACAGCTGTAGCTCAGGAACCCTTGAAAACTTGTTTCAAAGGTGACATCATGGATTTCAGCTCCAGAAGGGTCACTGATTTAAATGAGTAAGGATTTTGGATTTCACTGGGAATAAATAGTTAGTATTTACGTAGTTATTTCTATTTTCATGCTTGCAGGAGTGCATGTCTGATGTAGAGCCAGGTAAACACAAAGATAAGCACAAAGCACAGAGATAAGGCATGGCCAGGTGAGTCAGCAGCCGACCTGGAAAAGGCCCAGTGTCCCCTGGATGCCTGGCTGGGGCAGTTTTGTCTTCTTTTGTTCTTTTCAAACTCAGCTGTTTGAAATCCAGCATGTTCTCCAGTCCATGGAGAGCTGCAATTCATGGAGATCAACTCTGCCCTGACCCACAGGTTGTATGCCAAGGAATCCTACCCTGAATTAGTGCACAGGGTAAAAATGGTTTAAAAAAGCCTTTTTCCTGTCAATATCTGTGATGGACTTGCAAGGCATTCCATGAAAGTGTTGTTGAGCACTGGCATTGTAATTGCTGGGGAGAAGTTGTTCATGTGTGAGTGAATTTCACCAGCAGAAAGAATTAGTGGGTGACTTCTGCAGAGGGAGGTTTGAACTTCAATGTTATGAGGTGATTAACTGCTTCTTGGCTTAAAATAAAGGCTCTGTGGATACAGAGGCAGGAGAGACTGAAAAAGTGTCTGCTGTGCACTTGGTTTTGCTTTCCCTGCTTTACTTACAGCTGGGGTTTTACCCTGGCATTGCTCAGTCCTGCCTTCACCCTGTTTTCTCACCACTTCTTTCCTTCAGAGACAGGATGGCTGTTGTTTCACAAAATATTTCTGGAATTTTGTTCTTGTCGTGTTTCTGTGCTTTTAGGCACAGATCTGCAAATACTACCTTTCTTTGGAGATGAATCTAAATAAGATTGTTTCCTTCATCTGCTCACATCGTTAGTTTTTTGCAGAAACTGTAATTGGTTTGTGTAATTCTATTGCTAATAAAAAATCATGGATGGGAACCTTGGAAGAACTGAAAACAAGCCAAAAGAAGAACTATGTCTACAAACCTTTTAAAACATATTTCCCCCAGTACATTTCCACACAAAGACTTGCATCATCAGCAAAATCTGATCCTGACAGAAAACTAGGAAGCTACGTGATGTGCAGCTTCTGCTTCCAGTTTGATGTTTGGAAATAGGTACCTCTGAGTAATAGTTTTCAAAGAGATGTGGTATTTTCTTAGCAGGTTGAAGTTGAAGTTTATAGGAGAGATTCTAAGAAGCTTCCTGGCCTGGGAGACCCTGACATTGACTGGGAAGAGAGTGTCTACTTGAACCTCATCCTGCAGAAGGTAACAGGGATACTTATCTCATTTGCACTATTTATGCAGTTTGGCCTTTCAGAATCTAAATGAGCCTAAACTGAGATGTTCATTATTTTTCAAGAGTCCTAATAGCTTTCTAACTGTATGCAGTGAAGCTAGGCTGAGTTTTATGCTCTGTAACAATGTTTTGCAAAAGGAAGGCTTCATCCAGTTTAATGTTTTTTGAGAATGAATGAGACTTAGATAAGCAGCATTTCCTTTGGAGTTCACTGGTGCAGCTAAGAGAGAAGAGTGTAAATGTAGTGTCATAAATTATGCTGAGGGGTTACTGCTCTTCACAACATAACTTTGATAAAGTATTTGGGGGTAGAAACATGAAGCTAGAACTAATTATTTCTTTAATTGACTTATAGGTTGTTTGGTTATTGTGTGTGTTACATTATGGCTTAGGAGAGCTGAAAATGACTGTAATCATTTGAGATCCCTTAAAGGTTTTGCTCATTATGATCTCAGAATGGGAAACTGTTGGCTCAGGCACACATCCTTGAAAATAAATTGTTTTCATTCTCTCTCCTTCCTCCCAGAAGTCTCCTTGCAGAACTCTGTAGAGAGCAGATTTTGCCTTTATTTGATGCTCAATAAACCCAGGATACATTTGCCACAGTCAGAATTCAGAGATGTTACTACAGCTGGGTACTGCTGTCCAGAGCTATTGTACTTGCTCCCTATAAGTTTTTTCAGGTTGTTTGGAAGGCTGTGCTAGTGTTTTCTGACCTCTGTAACATGTCACTGCTGTTCATTAGTGTCTCTTTTTCCTGTTCAAAGGGAGGAAATCTTTTCCATTTCTATCCTGAAGTGTGCTTAGGGGTTTGTGGGGGTGTGTGTGTGTGCTGCTTATTCTCCCAGCTGAAATTAAGCTTGTGATAAACAATATTGGCAGGACTTTTCCTTACCCATCAGTTGAGCATTTCAACAAGCAGCTGTAGAAGAGATGTCGGTGTCACTGAGTTAATGAACAAACGCAGGTTCCAAACCCCTTGGTTCCAACCAATTCCTTTCCCCCAGTAACGAATGAAATACTTTAATAGGTTTAAGTGAAAAAAAAAAAACAAAACAACATTTTATTATGAAAATATTAAAAAATTGGAGATGATTCAGTATAGTAAAGAGAGTAAAGAAAATGGCAACACCAAAATATCTTACTTTTTAGACAGACAACTATAAAAGGAGTCAGAATGTGTTCTGCTTCATGCTCACATGCTCACAAATGTTTTGTTTTCCCAACTCTCAATGTTAATTTCTCTGTCTGGTGCCCTGTTCCAGCTGGATTATGTGGTGACCTGTGCTGTGTGCACACGCTCCGATGGAGGAGATATTCATATTCACAAAAAGAAATCTCAGGTGAGCTTCCCCTTTTCTTGCTTTGGATCAGAGGAGGGTATCCAGTATTACCTAATCCTAAAAACTGCTCCAAAACTGGGGCAGTGGTTCTCAGGCTGTGGTCTGACAGATTCATCCTCCTGAAGCAGCTCAAGTCTTTGTATAGTGATATTTCTTGATAGTTGTCTAGATTTGAGATCTAAATGTCCTTTATAGCCCCTCTCAAAGGATTGTGAAGACCCCTGCATGCTTCAGGCCGTGTATCTTTGCTTGCTGGATTTAGGAGAGAGAGGGAAGGTGCCAGGGGGAGGAAGGAATATGGTGCCCAACTGTTCCCCAGTCTGAGACTTAATCTGAAATTGTGTGAGGTCTGGAATATAAGGAGCCTTCAGGGTAAGTTTCTAATGTAGAGCTGCTAAATGGCAGGCAATTTACTGATTACCAGTTTGGTTTTTTATAATTTTACAAGATTTTAAGTCAAACTGCTCATTCCTTCCACAGGCTTTTATCTTTTGTGTGCAGTTAATCCATAGTGGAAGAGACTGAATAACAAGGATAAAGGGGATAAGAACAAGAAACCTGAGGCTTCCCCACTCAATTTCAATTTGCAATGTAGACCTTGCAACAACTTCTGCTAGCTAGCAGAAATTCTTCTTTTAAAAGGATCCTGTTGCATTTAAATGGTTGTTTCTCCCAGGCTTTCCATTCCCTTAGTTCATGCAGCTGCTTGTGTGGCTTTACTTAAACAATCCAATGCTCTTTGGTTTTTAATTATGTTTAACCACTTTAAAAGAACTTTTGCTTTGCCTACAAACAGAACTAGCAATGCTGATTTTGTCTTTGTGATTTACATTGATTACACAATCTTTTTCTTTAGAGGCTCTTGAGATGCCACTTTGCACTGCTGATTTAAGCCTGTTATTTCTCATTGCTTTTTTCTCAGTTGGCTAGTCCAAATTTCACCACAAGTGAACTTCTGCAAATGTTTTTGAGAAAAATCTGTAAATATTATTTGCAGATTTGAAAACTAGAAAGGAGAAGATGAGGGATATGCCCTTATTGCATGTAAGCATTATTTAGAATGAAGAGGAAGTTTTTTGTTCCTCCTTTCTGGACTCTCCTATTGTGGGACTGCTTAGGAATTGTTGTCTTCCCTTTTCCACATAAACTTACCAGTACATACCAGAAACATTTCAACATCAGTGTGTTGACATATAGAGAAGCAAAGGCAATTCCATATGCTGTGAAAGCATGTTTTCAGTTGGGCATTTCATTGTCACATCCACTATTGAGGCTGTTGGTTTTGGATAAAGAAAATCCAGCTGGTTTGGATCTGCATTTCTGCTCTGATGGTTCTTGCTTTACAAAATGTTTCTCCTGCCCATATGCAGCCAGATGTTGATGGCCTAAGATTTGCTGTCCTACTTGAGACCTATGACAAATTTACTCTGCTCACACAAGTGAGTGCCTGTGGCATGAAGCCAGTATGAAAAAGGCTGACTTTATTTTGCAAACTGTTGGCTTAACAATAAGATCTCCACAAACTGTATTTTCCTCAGGTGTGCCTGATTGGAGATGAATTTGGGAGGGTGTTTTGTTGTTCATTAGCTGATTTGAGGGAGAGAATGCCTGGAAAAGGTCCTTGTTTCAAGCATTGGTGCAGGTAGCATTTTTGAGGAGTCTGATTGCTTTCTAATGATGTTTAAGGCCAGAAACCTTTGTTTTTAATTCTATTCAATATGCATAAAGGCTGCATAAGTGCAAATAAGGAAAAGCAATGCTCTCATAATTATCTAATATCCTTAATTATGTTTTGTGTTGAATGGTTTGAGCAAGAATGTCATGAACTTGACAACCTGGTCACATCCATAGCTTTTGGCATGTTCACAGTGGGCTAAGATTTGACAGGTTTCTTTAATTCAAGGCTTTGTTTGTAAACAATTGTGAAAGCAAAGAAATCTGCTTGGTATGAATTCCTTCTCCCTCCTTACCTACTCATTAATCTTTTTGGAATGATAAAACCTAAAGCCTTTATCTGCTTAAACAAAGTCACTAAAGGAGTTCAGGAACTCCTTGGGAGGGAGAAACATGCGAGAGGAAGCATAGTGATAGGGAAATAAATAGTAACACAAGATGCAGATGAGAAACCAAGTGAGCCATTGTCTTGGTTTTGTCACCAAAACTGCAGAAAAAGCAAAAACTCTTTGAAAACCTTTTTAGTGTTAGAGAATCAAAGCATTACTTGATTCTGGCCAGGATGTTGTCCTGGCCAGGATGTGCAACAGAAATCATTTCACCCACACATTGCCTGGATTGTGCAGAGAAAATCATTCCATCACACATAATTTTTACTCAATTTTCCACATACTTATACAGTCAAAACCCATAGAAATTAATTAGTTCAATGTTCATTGGTTACACATTACACAATTCATAGTATTTGGTTCCCTATTGGTTATCAATCTCTTCACCTTAGATGTTAGTTAGGTTCTCATTCTTCATTCTCTTATCTCTCTCTTCCCAGACCAGGTGTCTCCTGCCAGGGGTGATGTTTGGAGTTGCTGTTGGTTAATGGTTATCTTTTGTGTATCTTCCCACTCTGTTGAGATGTTAGGCTCATCAGGCCTTGAGTGATGAAGCAGTACCCTGAAATCAATTCTCTTCCCCCTCACCCCAGGGCAAAGGCGAACAAAACCCCTGACTAAAGTTATATTAAAAAAATTCAAACTTGGTATCGTTTCCAACAGTTTAAGATAGTCTAAAAAGAGGTGGGCACTCTGAAATGAGCAAACTCCTCCTTGGTTCCAACCTAGTCCTTTCCCCCAATAAGGAATGAAATACTAAGTGGAAAAAAAGCATTTTATTATGAAACAGACACCAACAGTCAGAGGGAAGAAGTAAATAACTGCTAGATACCAAACTGCTATAACTCAAAACCTGGTGGGAGCAAAGAGAGCCCCAAAATGCCAGAAACGCCTGTTCCCAAAATGGCGCCTGCAGGAGGCAGCCATGTGGCCAAGGGAAGATGGCGTCACACTGTTCCCTTCCAAGACAGCGCCTTCCAGGTGACTGTGTGTCCCAGGAATAAAGTGACAAGATGGTGGGTTACAAACAGGAACACACTCCTGGAACTAAAGTGATTTCAGCTTTTATTATAAAGCCTAAAGGTTGAAGGGCCTGTGGGTGAAGCAGGAGCATTCCTGATGGGTGAGGATGCTGCAGCAGCAGGGCTGGATCTTCTTCCTTTCTTGAGCAGGGATGTTCCCAATGTTCCACAGTCTCACTGACTCAGATGCCCCCTTTTTATCCTGTTTTTTGTCCCTTTGGATTGGTTTCTTTTTGGATCCTTCATTTGCATGAAGGTTTAATGCGCTTGATTGATCCTTCACAGTTCTGTCCAGGCTGGCTCATTTTTCCTTGATGGGGTGGTGCACTTTACTTAAGTAGTGCAATACACTATGTTGAATACCAAATTTCTTATAACTACCATTTCACAATATAACAACTAAACTTTTTAACAGCACATACTTAACAATTATTAACTATTTTACAACAGTTTCTAACCCATTTTTGACAGTGACAACCTTTGCCTTCCTCCTGCTGCTTGTGGGCTCTGCACCCAGCTGTGGGGTGAGGGAAAGGAGCGGCCTGTGGGCACTGGCACCGCTTGGCCGGGTCCCCTGAAATCGCTGGCTTTTTTTTTGTCACTGCAGGGAGAGTTCTCAAAGTTCACTTTAAATAGTTTCTTGTTGCAAATGCAATTTCTACAAGTAGCTACAGTTGCAAACCTAAAGCTGCCACAAAGAGAGATTAGATTCTCCATAGTCTTCTTTCCAGGCATGGCTGAGTATGGCCTGGGCCCTGAACTCGCTCACTTTTTTTTGTCACTGCAGGGAGAGTTCTCAAAGTTCACGTCAAATAGTTTCTTGTGGCAAAATGCAATTTCTACAAGTAGCTATAGTTGCAAACCTAAAGCTGCCACAAAGAGATTCTCCATAGTCTTCTCTCCTGGCATGGCTGGGACTGAAGTGAGGGCTGCTACAGGTGGGCCCCTGTGGAATTTGCTCCCAGACAGCCCAGTATCCTAACTGCAGTCTCCCCTAGACAAGGAAAAAACAAGGAAAAAAAACCAAATCAAAATGAAGACAGAATGAAAAACGGAAAGGAAAGTCTTTGCCTGAACAAAGACCAAGTAGCCTGTGATGTGAATACTATATAGCCAAGAGCCTGGAACCTGCCTTCACACCAATTTCAAAAATGCCCATGATAGCACCCCACACACAAGGTCTGCAAAAAACAAAAAGATACAGTAACAGTTTTGGGGTGCAGGTAGATGTGGAATAAAATAACATTATGAATCACCCCAGGACAGCCACACTACCCTGACTAAGGGAGGTTGATCTTGGTGTGGTACTAAGTAAACAACAACAGATTAATGTAAAGGTGTTGAGTCAGCTGCTTCATGGTGACTTTATTGCACTGTGGCATTTTACTTTGCAGTGCATTGCAGCAACTTAAAGGCACCTGAAAGTGGTGATGAAAAAGTACCATGGTCTACTGTAGTATGGTGAGAGGTCAGGTACACACAGGCACATTTACTGTGAAGGAAAGTTTTTAATTACTTGTATGTGAAAGGATTTCTCAAGTTCCACTATTGCAAATCTGGCTTCAGTCATAAACCAGCGCAGCTGTGCTTGCAGGATGCCCAGCATCTCTAGTGTAAGTGAGCAGTGCCAGCCTGAAGTGTTTTGTAATTACTTGCCTTGTAAAATACTTTTGTAATTACTTGCCTTGTGTTTGGTGTGTCTGTTCCCAAGCACATTTAACTGAGAAGTGACATCTCCTTCTGCATCTTTCTCAGCAAGTGTTTGCCTCTCCAAGCAAGCACCCAATGGACAGTAAAGGAGAGGAGTCAAAGATCAGCTACCCCAATATATTCTTCATGATTGACAGTTTTGAGGAGGTGAGTTCCTTGTTGCAGCAGCAAAGTTTTATCCTGTTCTAGTCTTATGTCCTGATTAGCTGTTTTCTTGTACCTTTTGATCAAATGTTTTTGCCAGTTGAGGGTTATTTTCTGCTAGATCTTATTTTATTTTTATTTAACCTTCCTCTCCCTTTAATTTAACCTTCCTCTCCTTTTATTTAACCTTCCTCCACCTTTAATGTTTGAAATCTGATCTTAAAGCTGGATTTTGGCATTGGTGTTGATGATGGGCTAAAGCATGATAGGTAGATGTGAGAGCTGCTCATCTCAACAAGTGATTTGCTGTGTGCACTGCCTGGAGTCTTGTTGTTTGAAAATGGAACATTCTGCTCCTTTTCAATTTATATTGAAGTTTCCTTGGGTGTCAGGACAGCCATGGGAATCTGAATGTATTTTGATTTGAACAACTTTGCATCAAAGTGTTTCATCTTGCATCTTTGGCAGGTTTTCAGTGACATGACTGTGGGAGAAGGAGAAATGGTCTGTGTGGAGCTGGTGGCCAGTGATAAAAGCAACACCTTCCAAGGGGTGATTTTCCAGGGCTCCATCCGCTATGAAGCACTCAAGAAGGTCTATGACAACAGGGTAAGGAGCTTCTCAAAGACAATGTCCTTTGCAGCAGTGGTGCTCTGACTAGATTTTCTTTTTGGCTGTCAGCTTTTTGTCCTGTTAGATCAGCTACATCACAGTCTGTCTTTTTTGGCTTTGCAAGTTAGCTGAAAGCTGCTGATTTTGCCTCATATAACTGAATATTCAGGCTGGGTTCCTCTGCTGTTTGCCAGGAGGAGGGAAGGGAGGGATACATAAACAAACGTGCGACACAGGAATGGACCTGAACAACAGTTCTTGGAGCCCCCTCATTTTCTTGAAAAGTCATAGATATTTCTGTGTTTAGAGAAAGTATGATTTCATGGGAAATCTTAAACTCTGGTTACTACCTTGTGATAAAGTGTATTTTTCTTCATTGTATTTTGCACTTGGCTGTATTAAAAAAAACCCTGTAGTCTCATTGCCACTGAGAGAAACTTTCTTTGCCTTTTTACTGACATGAAATACCAGCACTTTTTCACCTTCAAATTCAGTACTTAGCGCTGAAATCAAGAGCCAATAAACTTCTCAAATGGTTTATTATGAAGACAATCCTTAGAGGTTTTTAGAAACAAACAAAAGAAATGCTCACAATATCTACTGTGTCTCTAAATCTCGTTGTTTCTACCCTTGTCAGGAGAGTTCCTGAATAATTTCCCATCTCCCTGTTTTAAATGTGAGCCATTACACTCTTCCAGCAGGTTTCTGAGAGAACATGGAACAAAAGTTGTTTCATCATCTTGTGGCCTTACACCATCAGCAGCTGGGTTATTAAAATAGGTGGGAATGCAGAATCACTGAAGACAACATAAAAAGAAAGCCCTGCAGTGGAAAGATGAGATTTGATGTGGTAAAGTCACCCCATAGCCTAGGAATGTCCTGACTGACCACACAGCTACTTGACATTATTTTGTCAGATGAAGTAAAATTGTTAACTCTTCAAATATTTCATCATGGCAGAGGCAAAACTTGAAATTTTACTTGTTTTTACAGAACAGGAGTAATCTCTATGCTTTTGAAGATTATTTGATATCAGTTGTTTCAGGGAAGGCTTAGATTGAATACTAGTAAAAATTCCTTTGCTAGAAGAGTTGTAAAACACTGGAACAGGCTGTCCAGGGAAGTGGGGGAGTCTCAGCCCCTGAGATATTTAACAGATGTGTAGATGTGACACTTAAGGACATGATTTAGTGGTGGGCTTGGCAGTGATGACTGAACTTAATGACCTTAAATGACCTAACCTAAATTATTCTAGGATTCTGTAATTCTCACTACATTACAAGCTGATGAGCATCTTGGCCTTTTCATAAACGAATGAAAATTGCAATAAATCACTTACACTTATGGATAAAAGCTGAAAACTTAAAGCATCATTTTCACTTAGCAAAACCTCGACTGTTTTCTTATTGGTCTGTTCCTTTTTTCAGTTCTCAGTTCAATTTTCAGTTCAGTTGTGCCGACTGGAAATTGAGCCCCTGTGTCTGTTGAAGGGATTTAAAGCTATCAGGGTGTCCTGGTGAGCCATGCAGTGCAGCTTAGTTGTGCATGGGGCTGGTTCTTTATTTTTTGGCCATGACAGTGGGAACATAAAAATGCCAGAAATTACTTGGGACAAAGAAGTGACCCAGTTGTGGGGTGTGCTTTGCTGGTTTGAGGAATCTTGTGTGTCTGTCTATTGCTTTTTGGACTCAAACGATTGCCCCAGCACAGGCTGCATTGAGTTGAGCGCACACCTGCCTGTGCTCTCATGTGCCACAGTGTGTGGACCTGAATAAAAACCTTTTCTACCTTTTCTCTTATTGTGCCACTGCTTACTGTGCCTTTTGGGTTGCTGAAGGAGTTGTTTCTTCTCAGAACCTGTTTTTGTCTCTGTAAAATTACTTTCTTTTTGGAGATCGCCTCAGATTGTGGCTTAAAATGTTTCTTAGGAATTATTATTCACTGTGGTTCTGCCTTTTTCTTAGCTGCTTTCAGAGGATGTTGTTTTCAAGTGGTAGAGCTGTTATTACATGTTTTTCTCTCCTGTCTCCATGCACTGTAGGTGAGTGTTGCAGCTAAGATGGCTCAGAGAATGTCTTTTGGCTTTTATAAATACAACAACATGGAGTTTGTCCGAATGAAAGGACCACAGGGAAAAGGACACGCAGAGATGGCAGTGAGCAGAGTTTCCACTGGTGACACTTCACCATATGGGACAGAAGAAGATTCAAATCCAGACTCCCCAGTGCATGAGAGAGTAAGTAGCAAACAGAAACACTCTCTTAAGGTGAAGCATGAACATGCTTTGTTCCAAAGACAGGAGGGCAGGCTATTGGAAATGCAGGGCCACCAACGAGGGGAGAGAATGATGCATCTGACCCCATCTTATCAGAAGGCTAATTCATTACTTTATTATACTATATCATATTAAAGAATACTATACTATACTAAAGAATACAGATAGGATACTTATAGAAAGCTAAAAAGATAATAATGAAACTTGTGACTCTTTCCAGAGTCCCAACACAGCTTGGCCCTAATTGGCCAATGAGTGAAAACAACTCACACCAGAGTCCAATGAAACAATCACCTGTGGGTAAACAATCTCCAAACACATTCCACACAAGCACAACACAGGACAAACAAGTCAGATAAGAATTGTTTTCCTTTTCTCTGAGGCTTCTCTTGCTGCCTTTCAGCTTCCCAGGAAAAAAACCCTGGGTGAAGGTATTTTTTCAGAGAATGTGAATGCCACAGCAGGCTGGAGCTGGGGTTAACTCTCATCCAGGTTCTGCACTTAGGTTTGCCTGTGTGTAATTTGGTTGTGCTCACTATGTGGAATGGATTATTTAACACAGTTTCTCCTGAGCAAATGTTGAATACAGAGATGACTGGATGATTCATACTTCTGGAGGAGTGCTTTGTTGAAACAACAGCAGTCTTGATGCCAGGGAAACCAATGATTCTGCCTGTTTTCTAGAAAAAAAAAAATAGATTCCACTTCTGTGCAAAGTGGGATTTACCTAGAAACGTGGAATTTGTGTATTACGTAGGTTGCTTGCTAAACCTCATATTAAGTGGTGCTTTTAGGTTGTGCCACTGAGGAATGCTTCCAACACCAAGCCTATATAATGCTAAAGCAAAGATCATGGATCCAGATCCAGCATCATATGTCATACATATGCCTAATTTTAATGCAAGTGCAGTAAAATGCCAACAGAATCAGATGCCATCACCACAGATGCTGGTTTGGCCTTTATTCAATCCTGAGCCTTATTTTCCATTGAGACATTTTACCTGGTTAATGGGGATTAGGTGACATGTCTTCAAAATAACTGCACAGACCTGGCTGGGTCAGTACCTGATGGAGTCTAGCATGGTTTTCTGTGTAGTGCAGCTAACCTGTATCATTTAAAGATCTGCAGAACAGCTTCTAGAGGTCTCCATGCAGGCAGTATGGTTTTTGTTTCTGACTTAGTAAAAGGCAACATGAGCCACCAGCACAGAACTCATTAACTGGATGTTCTTGCTCTGTACCCCAGAAACATAGCCAGAAGACATCAGGCCTGGAGGAACAACATGATTTTTTGTCTCCAAGGCTTTCAGTGTCAGCTGGAAAATGTAAAATTAGATTTGATAATGTGTTACTGCTGCTTTTTGCTAATGGTTTTAATGCTGATGTGTCTGTTTCTGGTTCCCCCTACAGTTTGATATGAAATGACTCCCAAATTAAATACAGAGACAAGCACAAATTAGAAATGAAATGTGCTGGGAAGAGGATCAATTGGGTGTTACAATGTCCTTTTTTTTTTAGCATTAATGGTAGAGGTACAACATGGAGTGAGTTGTGTTTTTGCACTCAACCTGGTTTGGCTGCCATCATCACTCCATGTCACCTGTCTCTCATTTCTTTGGACAGATATGAGCAGTGTCATTTACCAGCTCAGGGAGGTTATGGGATAGTTAAAATCTGTGTGTGAAGAAAGGAGGACAAGATCAAAATTACTCACATCCATTAACAAAGTAGTTATCCCTATTTTCTTCCCTTTTAAATGAAACTATTAAAATATTTTCATTTTAAAACTATTAAAATAGTCAAAACCGGTACATCAGCATACATTTCAGTTCTCTCCAAACCAGGTGTACTTGGCTTTAATTGTAATTTACTCAGTGGCAACTACTGCTCTGAAGGAAGGGTGTCTCCATAGTTTTGTCCCTAACTTGAGTTTCACCACAGACAGTTCCATCCCTGTCATCACTTGGACCAACCAAATCTTCTGAGGCACCACAGCTCCACTTCCTCCTTCCAGTATTGAAACACGACACACATAAATGAGAACATTGACTTAACTTCTGCCTCAGTGTGCTGGGCTCAGGAATTTGTGGCCCTGATCCCCAGGAACATTGACCTTCCACAAGGATCCCATGGGACAGCCTTCCCAGTAGAGAAGCTGCTGCCTTGTGCATGCCAAAAACTGAAGATGCACATTTTGAGTGTGTCCAACACAGTATATTCTTAAGTCTTCTGTATTTCAACATGCAAAAATAAGATTGACATTCTTGGTGCCTAAATTACTAATTTTATGCCGTTATGACTGTAGATCCTTGTTAAAAGTGATCATCTGAGGAGAGAGGTTTTTCATTATTCATGTAACAGTTGAGGGTTGTGATATATCAAAATATTTTCCCCTTGATGAGCAACTTGAGCTGATTTTTCAGTTGAAATTCTGTAGCCACTTTGAAATAGAGCTAGATACCAGTCATCATTCTGATTTTTATGCCTGTGATTGTCTCGTGGCACATGGAGTGAAAGCCAAGACTTTCTCCAGCATTTCTTTTATTTCCCTTTCAGGTTACTTCTTTCAGCACACCACCAACCCCAGAGAGAAACAACCGCCCCTCCTTCTTCTCCCCATCCCTCAAGAGAAAAGTGCCCCGAAATCGAATTGCTGAGATGAAAAAGTCCCATTCAGCAAATGACAGTGAGGAGTTCTTCAGAGATGATGATGGTGCAGGTGAGAGAAGTACTGACAGCCAAACAGACCTGTCTGGAGAGGGTACAGAGCTGTGGAAAGGGATCCCAGTGTAGGATTTTCAAGAAGGTTTGCAGGGTGGAAAAACATGAGCTCTGCATACAGCCAGTGCCTCTCTGAAAATGAGATTTTTCATAGGCTTAAGCATCTCTTTGAAGGCTGGAACCCACAAGCCCTGAATATATTAAAATTTATTTTGTGTGGATCCATTTGAGAGAAAGTGGAGCAGCTGAAATCCTTCCCTTTCCCAGATGCCACAGTCTCTGGGGGCACTTCTCCAGGTGTAGTGGGGTTGGACATGTTCTGAGGAACACATTCTTTGAATTCTAATTTGATCCAGAGTTGGTTAAAGCTGGTGAAAAGGCATTTACTTCAGCTGGCTTTGAATCAATTCTAAACTTTATAGAGGAAAACATAATGAATTTGTCTGCATAATAGTTTAGTGCCTTGTGAAACTCTGCCTTTAAATCCTAGTTATTCAGCAGGAAACAACTGGCAAGGTGGAGCCTGACTCAGAATATAGGATATAAATCCCAGTCATATCACTGTCTTGTGAGGCAGGAAACTCAAAAATATCCATGTCCAAATTGTTTTCCTAGTGTTTAAAAACATTTCAGTCAACAAATCTGTCTGTTAGCATTCTAACAGATAAACCCAAAGGTAATTTCCAGATTACAAGTAGCAAAGAAAGTAGCAAAGAAATTGCCTATCAGCAGCACTGGACCACCTTAGATAATAAAGAATTGCACATTAAAAAGCAAACTGAAGTGACAATGTTCAATGCAAATTCTGTGGCAGCTTAAACTGATGGTAGCTAATTCAGGGTTCTATCAAAAAAACCTTCACTCATCTCTTTTTCCCTAATCTGCCTAATCAGAACATATGTTATTTCAAATGAGATGTGTTTTAGTATATTTTACTGGACACAGGGTGGTGTGGGGAGAAGGGCAGCTTTCTCCACATGTAGTCCTGTTTCTGGTATCTTTATTTTGGAGGTTGCCCAGGATAGAGCAGAGTTTGAGGTGTTTCTCTGGCAGCCCTCATGGGTTGTGCAGTGCCTGCTCAGGGTTGTCTTGCAGGGTCTGATCCCAGAGTCTTTAATGATAATGATGGACATTCTTTTTATTTTAATATCCTTTTCCTTCTAATATATTTATGGAAGTAAACAAATTCTAGGTTTTTCAGATATTTTATAGCATTCATATAAAACACCAAGAAATGGTTTCTTAGTGTTTTGACTTTATTGATCCTCTTCTGAAAAATGAAAAGAGGAATATTTTAACAGCTTATGCTAAGGAAGATTGATTTATTCAAAAATTAGTTTTCTGCAAGAAGTAGTAAAAAGAATTGCTAAATTTTGTAAAATTGCTATTTTTTTACAAATTTCAGAAACCTGAGTGTCCTACCAGTGCTCCTTGGGAGCTGCAGTGGTGAAGCTCTTCTTTTGGCATGAAAAAGCCAGGTGCAGATGCAGGAGATGCAGAGATAGGAGCAGAGATTTGGGTGCATCTTGGCTTTGTGGGTGGAGGAAAAGATGTGGATTGTGTAAAGATCAGCAGTGTCCCTGGTACAGCCAGTGATGCTGCAGAGTTGCCCCAGTGCAGACAGACCTGTGGTGAACAGGAACAAACCATCAAGGCCCACTTCAGTGGCTTTGCTGTGTGCAGCCATGGTACACCAGGAGAGTTGTGCTTATTGCAGCTTCCAGAGTCAGATCCTTCTGCCTTGATCACCACAGAGCTCCTGGCATGGTGGTCATGTATGGGAAGAGGTAATAGACAGCTTGGCTATACACATGTATAGGCAAGGAGGGAAAGATTTTCACAGTTTTCTTCCTCCCACATTGCTACGCATCTTTCTAGAGCAGCTGCCACCACATATTTTCCTCTTTGGATCACAATCTGCTTTCAGTCCCAGAGCTCGGATCACTCTGGTTCAGATTCAATCTATTGACCATCTGATTTTAGCCCTGTGGGACTGAGTTTTACAAGGAAATAGAACAAAGATTTAAAAACACTCCAAAAATCCAGCACGTGGCTGTGAGAGAGAGACCTGCACTTATAAAAAACTCCTCTGGCCTACAGGGGACTCAGTATCTTTTTGTTTTTAAAGTTGCTTGGGGACATCTAAACTAATTCTGAGAACAGTGGTTCACCTGAAGGGTCCTAGGTGTGGCTCAGGGTGTGCATGGAGGTGTGCAGGAAACTGAGGTATTCATGTTGAATCTCCCCATGTCTGCTAGATAGCAATTTTCTTCAAAAGAAACAATTTCCATTTTGTTACCCAGGTGAATTTCTGCATGAGTAAGTACTTAATTTTAGGGTTATTCTATGATTTTGTGTATGAGGGAAGGCTGAGTCAGTGTTCTGCTGGTGCAGTGTGGTAACACAAGCCCTCTCCTGTCTGTTGTTTTCAGCTTCAGTGTAAATGGTGAACCCTGCTAGGCAAGGTCTGCCTGGCTTTTAAAAAGCAGTTATGATAGTGTCCTGCATGTGATTTGTCTCTAAGCAACAAATGGGAGGCTTTCCTCTTTTTTTTGAGTTTCAGAAGTGTTCCAGTGAAGTACAATCCCCTGAGGCTTGCTGTCTCTCCCTGCCTTTGCAGATCTGCACAACGCGACCAATCTGCGCTCGCGCTCCCTGTCGGGAACAGGACGCTCGCTGGTGGGCTCGTGGCTCAAGCTGAACAGAACTGATGAAAACTTTCTACTCTATGCACACTTAACGTACATCACTTTGCCATTGCATCGAATTTTAACAGGTAATTTTGACATCCATTGTGCACAGCCCACCAAATACTTGTATTTGTACAAGTATTTCTCTGTAATGCTGTTGTAAATAGGAATTTATTTCAATTTAGAAGAAATTAGATTCCAGTTAAAAATGGGCCATTTGTAATTCAGGATGGATTTTGAACAATGTTTCAGCAAAGAATATAATTATTCCTTATGATCATTGTCTTACAGCAAGTTAGCTGGAGTTACCAAGCTTACTCACTCTCTCACCACAGGCGTTTTAGAATTCACAGAAGATGTATTGTTTCTGCTGGCATTTAATATCTGCTCAAATGGCACAAATGCTTCTATGCTCAAATACTGGCTTTGAGCTTGAACATCCTTTCTGAGACCTAATTTGTTGAACATACTTAGAGTATATATTGAGAAATGTCTGGACTGTAAGGCAGAATTTTCATCTGTAGTTTTTCCCTACTCACATGGACATGTTGTGTGGGCCCTGTTTCCAAGGCCTTTTTTGTAATCAGTGTATTTGTGCCAGTGGCTTTCCAGGTAGCAGGAGCATTACATGTGGGGCAGGGTGTAGTAGGAAAGGTGCTCTTTTCTCTTGGGTAGTTAGGAAACCTGTACTAAGATATTAAAATCCCACTATCACTTTGATAGTGATCAAAGTACTTTTTAAAATGTCTTGAGTTTATTGATAAGATGTCACTCTGACCCTTCTGTCCATGTTGGATAATCACACTTCTGTCACCTTCTCATATGTCAGAAGATCCAGTTTCTTAGTCATCTCTGTGGCCCTTCATTCCCTCCACTGTGTTTAATTCTTCACAGAGGTGTGGCTGGAGCCATTTGGAGCTGGGGATTATGTTTTGCTCATGTCATCTTCCTTGTGCAGAGGCATTTGATCAGCCTTTTAATTGTGTGCTCCCTTTTCTCATGTTCCTTGTTCTTTGTGTAGCCTAGAAACGGACATCACAGCCCAGATTCCAGATGTTTCTGCATAGTGCCCTGCCATGTTGGTTTTACTGTGTATATTTAGAAAGATGCCCATGATTACAACAGAACTTTTGAGGTTCATATTCTGTCCCACTTGGACAATATGGAATTAAGGAGCCAAAAAGATGAATGTTTATTTTTATGGCAGTTTTTTGAGTGCAGAAATGTAGGCTTTGGGCTATAGCATGAAGGAAAGAGTTGAATGTTTTGTACCCAGAGAAGTCTCCTAATGGACTTGGGGATGTTGCATTTGTCCCTTCAAGAATGGGAAACCCCTTGGCATCTCTTGTTAATGGCACTTACTCTTGTTTCCCTGGAAAATATTGCCAGGGAATATAATGTATTTTGCTTCATCCCTGTATAAATTAAAGTGGATCAGCTCTCCTCTCCATATGATGGGATATATTTGCAGTTCTTCATCTTTCAATTCCTCCCAGTTGCATCCTGGTTAACTCAGATTTTAACAGGCAAAGCTGTGGACTTGTCACGTTTTAGATTCCTGGTGGGCTGTGCCTCAGTCCACGCTCATGTCTCCAGTTCTTCATGCTTCCAGGTGTTGTGGCTGCTCTGAGGAGCCTTTTCAGTCGGCTGTGTCTCTGTTTGTCTCCCCTGCCCAGATATCCTGGAAGTGCGGCAGAAACCAATCCTGATGACATAGCAGAGGGCGGGCACTGCCTTGGAGCCTTGTTGCCAAGTGCCTATCCCAGCGGTTCCGTGCTAACACTACCACCTAGTGTCAGGAACAGAGACCTCCGCAGGAAAAAGGGAACTCCAGGAATACCAGCCGATCAAAAGTGCCTCTTTCTTCCTTCCTCTGCTGTCACACACCGAATGCCCACATGACTGGAGTGTTTCTGACTGGAAGAGGACTTTCAGCAAGACAAAATAAGAAGGGGCTGTGTTTAAACCGAGTCAACACTTTATGGACAGTTTGCTACCGTGTTTACTTTATAACTAAGAAGCCAACAATATGTACAGAATGTGCTAAACTTTATATTCTTTGGGAGAAACATTCTAAGAGTTTCATAATGATGTGCTGTTGGACATCCCTTAATAGACTCTGGCCATACCCTCTCCTCGTCTGATCAGCCATTTGTGAGTGTGTGTGTGCCTCTGTGTGTGTGTGTGGATCAGAGCAGGGAGAGAGCAGCTTCCTTCTAAGGGAAGAAAAGGAGAAAGATACATTGCTGTTTTGGTATGTGCAGCAGGTCAGAGCTTCAAAGAGGCTGAAAATGTTCCCATTTTTCATGTGTCAGTGTTAGGACAGGTGAACTCTGCTGACAGATTTCCATATCTACCAAAGAACAGCAACATTTTCATCCTCAAGAGCTGGCTGAGAAAATGAGCCAGTGAAAAGAAGGCTAAAATGTGCTGCTATAGTAAAGCTGAGGTTCATCTCCAGTACTAATGCTGCTTATCTTCCTCTCAGTTGAGTCAATTCCACTTTGAGTCTAAAGTGAAATAACAGGAGACTCTAATTGTTCTCCAAAGGCCTAAAACTTTACCAGGAACCCATCCTCCTGCATGCACTGGACTTGGGGGTTTGTAGTCATCCTTGGGATACCCTTTGTAGGCAAGGAGGGTGTGAGAGCTGCTTTATGATGAGGCAGCCTGCCCGAATTTTCCATCTTGGGTTGTTACATGCTGAAGCATAGAGAGCTTTCTTGAAATACAAAAGATGGAAACATAATTCTGTTCTGAAAAGTGACTAAAAATTGCATAGTGGGAGGTCTGAAAATGGTGTGTCAGGAGCTCTCAGGAAAACAGCCTTATGTTTACACATAAAGTCCAGCTCTCTCTAAACAGCAAAACTGCTGTCCTTGAAATTTGAAAATAAAATTATGGAATACTGAGATTACTGTGCTCTGGCTGGCTATTTTGATGAGAGCCAGTACATTCTTGGGTCCATTTAGGACCCCACAGCAGTGGGAGGGGTGGCATGTCCCTTGGGGCATGTGAGACTCCAGTACATGCACAAAGGGAGAGAGAAGATGCTGTTTTTGTCACTTTTCAGACTCTGAGCACCTAAAGCTGATGCTGTGGCATGTGCTCTGAGCCTGGACCTTTGTCTCCCTCGTACCTGGTCTTTCCAAAGTGCTTTGTTGTTACTCTCACAGTAGCACCTAATGACTTAACCTCTCAAATAGGACTTACTGCTTTTTTTCCTCAGGCTAGGTTCCGTGGAAGTAGCTCCACTGCAGCACAAAGGCAGGCCAAATTTGCCCTTGAGCCCAACCTGATGACTCCAGCATGGTAAGGAGGTCTGTCTGTATTTGAGGCTGGCTGTCACCTTAGTACAGCACAGTGGCCTTTCTTACACTGGCAGCATGAGTGTATGACAGGGACAGCTGACCCTGTTCAGTTGGCTTCAAATGTCTTGCAAGAAAATGTTAGGAAAATGTTCCCTTTGTCACTACCAGCACACCCACTTTTCATGCTGCAACCTTGGAATGTTGCCTGTGGTCTGTGAGGGTGTTTCCACCATCTAACCTTGTTGCCCCTGAGCCCAGGGAGAGGTGGAGTCCTCACACAGCAGCTGAAGTGCCCTCTCAAAGAACTGGCCAGGCAGCCTGGGTGGGTATCTGATATCCCCTGCAGGTACTGTGCCTGGCATCAGTCAGTAAAATATTCTCACTTTGCCCATGCTGAGGGTTAAACCACAGCTAGAAAACAAGCCTCTCAATGTGCTCCTTACTCTGTACTTTCATACTGCTGGACTGGGCAAATCAGTGCTTGGTTTTCCTTCAAATCTTCATTGCAGAGGGAAGGGAGAGAGGGTTCCCATTTGTACTAATCATGACAATTGATACCTTCAGGCAGGCAGCCAGAGGAACAATGTAAAAAGGAAGTGTATCCACATAGGACCCTCAGCTGTAGGTGCCTGAACACTTCTCAGTGGACAAGAATTTGTAATGCTCCCTTGGTGTTGTGTATTATGTTTAGGTGGCTTAACTTTGTGTGATTTTGAAAGACTGAGAAAATCTTGCTGTGTAAGATTTCAAAGCAAATGAGGAATGATTCTAAGCTAGTGCATCAGTGTAAAAGCAGTGCTATGGAAGGTACAGTTTAGATCCTACATCTGTGTTTCAGGAGGTATCATCTGCTTTGTTACATGTATGTGGTTGGATTTGATGTCTAGTGTTTGAAGGGCTGTAATGTCCTAAAAAAAGTGAATTAATTTCTTGTATCTTGCTAGTGGGATATGCTGTAGGTACATTGATGACTCACCTTTTCTAGTAGAAAAGGACCACAAGTATGCCCTCATGGACATCCATGGAAAACAAGAGGTCAAAAAGTCTACTGAATGTCAATAGTGCTTTTTGGAAGCAAAAATGTTCCAGATTCTCAGTTATTCCTTCTTTAAACAACTGTCTTGGACTTTTTATGTATAGCCAGTGGTTCCCACTTTTTGTTATCAAATTCCACATTCTGTTCTGCTTTTAAACAAACCCTGAAAATTGTCCTTTTGTGTGGACAGATTGACAGGGAATTTGATCAAAAAATTCTGTTTGGGTCAGGATGGCACAGCTGGACCCTTAGCATGCTCTTGCACTACATCAAAAAAGAAAAGTGAAGGTTGCTAAGAACCTCTCAAGTATTTGAGAGGGGTGAGGGGTTTAATTCTGTAGCTCCTAAGCAGTGAACTGGATTCAGCCCCTGTTGAAATAATTCAGCATTGAAATAATTGCTGCAGATGGAGCTGGTGTGTCCTGCAGTGCCATGAAGGCTTTTGGCTGTCATTGTCTTGATGGTTGGAGCACAGTGTGTTTCATTAGTCATGCTGATGTTTGAAGATGCAGCTCAGTTAACACATTTGGGAAACTTGGCAGAACAGCCTTCGTTCTTTTTGGAATTCCACCATACCTCATTGCTCAGTTAACTCCTTCCATCCTTCTGCCCATTCACTCCCTCTGGAGATCAAGGCTTACCACTTGAGCTCCTCATAGATGTTGTATATTGATAGATGTCAAATACAAGGATGTGAATCTTTTAATCCATAACAAGTTTTTCACTGCTATTGATTTAACCAGTATAAATAGCTTGGGATGTTTTGTTTTGTGTTGGTTGGGGGTTTTTTGGGTTGTTGTTTGTTTTTTCTTTTTAAGAAAGCTCTTAAATCAATTATTTTGTGCTAGCAGATTATTGCTCTGCCTTAGAGACCACCATGTATGTGAAATTTTGTTCTCTTATGTCCTGCCAGCCAGGACAAGGCGGATTCCAAATCTCCTTTTAAAAAGAAGATGCTTTTAGAAACTCTATGAGTCTTTCAGCTGTCTTGGCTAATCCAGTTTGTGTTGGTCCCTGTTCCTTCTCTTTTTATTTTCCTGGCCTTCATTGTTTACAAGGCTTGGGCATGTTGGGCTCTGGATTGCTGTTACTATTTTTATATTTTTCTATTTCTGGGCAGGATGTGCTTTCCAGAAAAGAGAATTGTTTGCACAGGTGGGTTTTCACAGTAATATGTTTTTCCCAAAGTATGTTCATTATTTAGACAGTGAATCCTTGGCTCTGCAGACAGATTTCTTCCAGCAGACCCTCGTGTACAGAATCCCATCTGATCACTGAAATTCTGTGTGGATGTGGAATCCAGGGAAATAGACTACACTCTTAGACTATTGACCTGTTTCTTGCCAGTCACTAATTGTTCCTTTTTGAGATGATTCCTTGTCCTGTATTTTATAGTCTAAAGCTTCCATATTAAAGACAGATGTAAGATAAAATCTTCAGAAGTGCCTAAGCCCTGTTGTTACTCAGTGGGGTTTAAGAACAAATTTTTATTTAGGAAAATAATTTATTAGTCTTAAATTCTATCTGTGTTGTATGTAGCAGTGTCAAGAAATGACAAGTTTATAGTTCTTGGATGAACAGTGTCTCTCATATGAATTCACTCTTTGTATTTGAAAGACTCTCATGGTTTCCAAAGGTCATGGCTGAAAGCTCTGGAAAGTGGATTTCCTGTGGTCACAGCAATCAGATGTCTGCAAATGCCTTACACATTCTGCAAGGTACGTGTGGTGCTGGTGTGTAGAAATTCTGTGTCAGAACCAGGTACGGTTATCCAGTTCAAGGCATTGTGAAGTAAGTAGCTTTTACACAAAACCTTAAACAAGAGTATTTTACACCAGAATGTAGCTGTTTGGATACTTGGTCAAGATAATACAAGTCTGCAAGCAGGTTCCAATGTTGAATGTTCTCTATGTAAATATATAAATATTCTCAGCCTAATTTTATCAGCCTAACACATGTTGCATGGTTCGGGTTTTATTTGCCTCATCGATCATTGGTGTTGCTTAAAAGGTGATGGGTTGAAAATTGTGCAGGCACTGTACTGAGCCATTTGATCAAAGAGCAAGGAGAAGCTTGTGCACCAAAAATAAAGTTGACTGTACTTATGGCAGCAGTGAAGAAAGTGTTGGACCCTGCAGCAAATAAACAGACCTCTTTAATGACCATGAAGTCTGTTAGTGGTGTTTTCTCTCTACTGTGCCTGCTGGTATTGGAGTTTGGATGTGTTCCTCCCTGGTGGAAGCACCAGTGGTGGGACAGGCTCTGTGGCACTCCTGTAGGCATGGCCTGATGGAAACTCATGTGGCAGAGTGGCCTCATTGCTCTTCATTCTGACTGCACTTGGAGCAAAGCTGCTTCTGCTACAGAACCTCTGAGTGATCAGTCCCTGACTGCTTGACATTGGGTAAGAGGGAAGAAGGTAAAAGTCAGTGGAGTCCTGAATTGGTTTTAAAGTAATCTATGGTTTGTTTTCGACTTGGTTATGTACTCATATTTATGTTTGTGCAGTGAATAATAGTGAGGACTGATGGCTGTTATGGTTTCTTCCTGATTAATTCAGGAAGAATTTCAATGCAGATTTGTGCAGTGTCACAAAAATGAGATTGCATTTAGATCTGCACTGCTTTGAATTGTGTGTACTGGCTGGGATCTGCCTTGGTTTAAAGACATGCAAGGCTCTGAATCCTCTCTCTCCACCTGATATTTTGGAAACCTTCAGGGGATTTTTGTATATACTCCTTGAACAAATGTTACCAACTATGTCCATGAGCTGATGTGCTGGTGATTTCATTTCCAAGAATCCCAGACCAGGATGTTTTATGAATCCATGTGGTAGGTAACAACATTTATCCTAAGCTCAGAGATGTGTGGGATATTAGGGAGAAATAAAACACAGAGCTTAAGAAGAACAGGATGTCTCAGTTCTTTACATGGATGTTTGAGCAGATTGTTGGCAGTGCTGTTTTGTGACTGCTCATGCAACTGGGCAGGAATCTTAGCTGGCGGGGAAATACTAAAATATTGCTTTGAAACAAACTGTGATTTTTTTTTTTCCTTGAATGCTTCAAGTTGAAAGGTTTTGGAAGCAGCCATAAGGGAGAAGCAGTATTTAAATCATTACAAAAGGTAAAGAGCATTAGAACCTCACAAGTGTTGGTAATAAACCTCCCCCTGCTTGGTTAGTCATTCAGGAAGTTTGGACAGGAAAAGGTTTGCTGATTTTGGATTTAGTTTTTAATCCAAATGGGTTTTTTTCTTGTGTTTGCAAACTGTCACAAACCAATGAAAAAAATAATCACTTTGGCCTGACTTTAGGTTCATGCCTCTAGGCAAGAAGTTCAGTGAGGGTCATCAGGTAGAGCTAGATGATGTGGTTTCTAAATCCTCTAATATTCCTGTGCAGGGTTTAGAGGTCAGTCACTCTACTGCTGTGTGAGCACAGGTGTTCCCTGTGTCCTCCAAGGCAGCCCCAGCTCCTTGACCTCACAAGGAGGAAGCATTTTGCTGATCTGGCTCCAGGTTTCCCAGTCAGGAATGGGCAGGGCATTCCTTCTTTTAGTAGCAGAATTATCCAGGCAGGAATTCACCTGCAAGCCACTGATTGTACAATTAATTTTATTACTCCATGTTATACACTGAAAATGAAAGTGATTCACGCAAGACAAATGAACCTTCCATTCATTTATTCACATTTTCCATGGATTTTTGTACATGACCTCAGTGTATCAGAACTAATGAAAACATTAACATACACGTTATGTAAAACTGAAGTATCCACTGAAAAATTCAGAGCATTTTGAAATCTACTAACAACTAACAAATCATCACATTCAGCATCTTCATTGGATTTAGACTAGCTCATGCCACTTTAAATTGTTTAATGTCAGGTAATTTCTGCACACAGGCACCAGCTACAAAATTTTATCAAATGCAAATAAGTTAAGGCATCAGAAAGTCAATCTTTAACAACAGTTTAAATGTTACAGTGCTGCAAAGGGAGCTGAACTTCAGTTTCAATAGCACAGCAAACCTCCTTGATTGGTTTATGTTCTACAGTGTGTTCATCTGAACTGTAAATTTAATATAAACTTTCACATCCATCAGCCAAAAGGGCTTAGAGGAACACAGTGTTGCCCTCCCAAATTAAACCTTGCATACTGCAATTTAATATTTTAAAATAAATTTCAAGCCAACTGTAATATCTCCCTTAGAAATTATTCTGATAATTAAAAGAAGCAGAGATGTTTATTTTCCAGCTGAAACTTCAAAACCAGAGGAGGAGGAATGGATAAGACACTCCAACATCTACATACACCTGGAAAAACGAAGGCATCAATGCAGATTGGGGCAGAAACTTGCATCTTTAATATCAGGTATCTGATATCCAGCTGTTAAAATACATTACTAAGACACAGGAATGCCTCTTTGAGTTGGAATTCTGACCAAAATTCTTTCCTTGGATAGCATGTGCCAGTTTGTTATGAAGGCAGTAGTACACTGATGTCTGTGGTCTCTGTGAAATTTGCTTTTTCATTTAAGGCCTTTATTTCTATTTACCAATCTCTGGCCTTTTACCGCCTTTCTGTATTTTAGTATTCCTTAAATAGAAACTGAAGCATCATCAAAAATTTCTAAAGTGCTGGAAAAGGCTGTGCTTTATACCTGAGCACCGTTTGTCAGTGTATGACTATCTTTTCCTGCTTCATAGTTCACATAATGGTACAGACACCATGAATTGATGTTGATTGAAATCTGCTTTGCAGGGAAATTCTTCCCTGTCCTTTTAGAGGCAATTTTCCCCATGTAAAATATTCAAAATTGTATGTTTATGCATATATTTGACATTCTAATGAAGGTGACATCTCAATTTTTTACCTTCTCCTGGCTTTACTGATTAAATACAAGCACAGAAGAATTCAGGTGTTACTTGCTATGATGGCTAGGGTAAGGTTTAATTCTTTCCAACACAATTTATTATTCCTCTATTATTCTTCCATTCACTCTGTGCCCTCTGCTTGTAAACAGGCCAGAGGTGTACTGTCAGAATTGGGCCACATCCATGTGTGCAAAACCTAACAACTGCCCCTCTTTAGAGGCAGGCATAAGGAAAGAAGTGTTAACTTCAGCTTGTTGGTCCATGTTTCTAAGGATAAAGAACAGTTCCAAATCCATGAGCTTTTGGAAGTAAGCAAAGAAAAGGCCAAGCTTTTATAGCCAGAGCTGTTCTTGATGGGATGTACAACCAGAGCTCTGTCTATAAACCTTTCTGTACAGAGACAGGGTTAAGACACTACAGTCAAAAGACAAATGCAAAATTAACTGAGCCCTTGGACCAGAGCCTGGACTAAACTCTTAGGCAGCATTCTGTTTTTCATTCATACACATTTAGACACACCCTGTCAGCTTTGGGCCTCCAATTTAGGTAGCAGCAAGACTTGTTATTAAAAAAAAGTATATCTTATTTTGAGGAAAGCAATGTCACTGACTTTTAATGGTTTAAGTATTTAGCCAGAAGCAAAAAGAATCCTCAAAGGCACCAGTTTATTTTTCAAATATCTCAAATGGCATCTAAGCTCCCTTCACACTCCAGTGTTAAAAATGCAATTCTTGTACCCTAAACGTGGCTGAAATGTGAGCAAAGGCCTTTATTTTGGAACTTTGGTCAACAGGGCTATAGATAAAATCAAGATTTTCCTCCTTTTAATGAAGAGGGGAAAAAAGGCCATAACCTGAATTGTGCAGTGAATTAGGCCTACAGGCAGCCATTTGCTCCCCCCCAGAGCAGGGGTACAGGTGAGATGTGCTGCACCTCATCAAATGGTGTTAAGGAATTCCTTGTTCCCTGCCCCCAGGATACCACTGTGCTGGACCACCAGGTCCCCTGTATGAATTGTGTCACACTGAGGTTTTTTAAGGAAAGGGGTTTTTCCTCTTGTGTCACATTAGCCAGAGGCAAAACAGCATGTTTGTTCCATCTTGCCAGAGCTGGTCAGTGTGACACATCTGAGAGCAGTTCAAGTTTCATATTATCATCAAGCTCTTGGAGAAGTCCCAGAGTTGGAAGCAAAGTAGAAAAAGTTACCAGGGAAGGAGTTTCCAGCAACATTTGAAAAAAGAAAAGGATTAAACCACCAAACACAGTCTGACAAAGTTGAGAGTGAAACCAAGACCAGAATGAATGCTCTGATCCCCAAATTATTGCCACCTGGTTAATTTTATCACAGCTGAAAACTAAGTTTACAAATTACCCCATGCTCCCCACATGCAACAGAAAGCTTCTGGCAAAGCTGCACTCTGCTGCTTTGTTTAATGCACTGCAGCACAGCATTTTTATCACATGGAGAAATACTGATACACACCCTTGTGCATGTGTCTCCTGGCAAGGGCAACAGGCAACAGAAAGGTCTTTAAAAGTCCTGAAGTTTGTTGTGGGAAGAGCTTTCTTCAGCAAAGTACCAGCAGCAGGAGCAATGCAGCACATCCAGCTCTGCCTCAGCTGGGTTTTGGGACTAAGGACAAACACCTTGGAAGGATCATGTGGAAGTGCAACCCTTTGTTCTGACCTGTCAGAAGCCAGGGGCTGCCAGTGTGTCCAAGATAAAACTGTCTTCCAGTTGTCTGCTTGTACCATATTGCACATCATTCTCTTGTTGCTACAGTAAGAACAGAACTGACAGTTCCTCTGGAGGAACCACTGCTGCCAACAAGACTACACAAACAAATTCTCTTTTAAATATCTGCAGTCTCTGAGTCCTGAAAGCACACAGGTCTGCAAGGGTACAGACCCAGCACAATGGAGATCATCACTGGTGGGGTGCAGTTCTGTCACTGAGTCTAAGAAGTCAGTCTCACCAGAATACAACAGACCAATTAAAAATCTGCAGTCTAGAAACAGTTGCAACAGGTAAGCTTGAACATCCTCCCTTCCCAAAAGAGGAGGTGCTTGCATTGTATTACAGTCTGTAAGGAAGCTCTGGTACCATGGTTTTGTACTCAGCTTTCTGTCCATTTGGTCGACTGGTGCTAAAAACATTTGCTTGGAATTATATCCATGTGCTTTATCCAGAAGAGGTCCTGCATTTAGGTACTGAAAATGAGGGAGAACAGTCCAACACTTGTGTTCTATTAAAGCTTTTATTAGCTAGTTTAGCTTTTCCTCACATCATTTTTCCAGAATTCCTATAACAGTTCTTAATATCAGAGTAAAGAATTAAATGTTCAAATGAAGTTACGGAAGAAAAAAAGAGCAGCAGCAGTTTGGCAATAAATCCTCAAATTATGGACTGCAACTTATTCAAGCCTCCTTTTTCTCCAGTAAGATTTTGTGCAACTCATCTGCATCCTCACTTGTTTTCACTCTTATTAGCATAGTGACAGGAACAGCTGGGTTCTTCTCATCGATGGGTGGGTTAGGAACACAAACTATTAGAACATTGTTTTTTCCGGTTCTTGTGCATGGCATCTTAGGTGGAATTAGAACATTCAACAGGATATTTCCTGCATTTGAGGAGGGGAAAAAATTACCATTAGCCATTTTCTAGCTTTTACTGCATTACAGGGTTAGTACAGATAGTAACTAGAAATTTAGGGAGGTGTTTGGAAGGAAGGCAATTCACAAACATAGTGTATGTTTGTCTTCTTCTTTCCTAAGCATCCATTCATGGCCATTGGTCTCAGATTTCTTTCCTCACTAGAAATGAGAAAATCTCTGCAAATACTGCATCCTCCTTTTTTAAATGGAGGAACCTGAATATCAAATGATAGTAGGGGGACACAGGAGAAAGGGGACAAGGGAGAAGCAGCAAATGAGGAATCCAGTCACAGTGCTTAGTGTATACCAAGTTCCTCATTCTGACCACTAGATGCAGTTCATATACAGAAGCAAAATGTTCTGATATAGACAGATGTTAATCTGGACAAACCAGGGTAAAACTGGTACTTTTTATCAAACATACACCATAGCCTTTTACTTCTTGCACTGCTTCATGTGCTGTCTTTTGTAATACTCACTAGAGGCACCCAAGTGTTTGTCAGTATTCTAAATGATTTAGGAAAAAAATAGTAGAAAGGTTTTCACTAATTGTATCTGTTAATGCTGTGTAAAAAAAACCCAAAAAACCCCTAATTCTTAGCAAGGAATTCTGACATCAAGACTTGTTACTGGGATAAATGTACTTACCTAAATTGGTATCTGCTCGTACTAAGAGTTGAGTTTTTTCATTTCCTGCTGGTTTTAAATGTAATGTTCCTACACCTTTTTCTTTAAATTCATTATCCTTTTTGTAGAATAGTTTGCACCTGTGGAGAAAAAAAAAAAACCCAAATCCTTGTTTGTGCAGCCAGTAGAGATGAAACAAAAAGGTATCTCCCAGGTACATGTATCCATCTGACTCACAGTAACAGTAATCAGGATTTAACATGCTGTGAGTAACCTAAATCTTTATTATTCTTGACCTTGTTTCATGTGCTAATGGACAGCACTTGAAGATCAAAGAGAAAGTGAACTATTTCTTTCAGTATTGAAATGATAAATGGATTACTTTCAGGGAAATGTAAAAGGCATAGCAACTCAGGGCCTACTCAGAAAGCCATAAGAACTGGTTGTATCATTCTGAAGTTATAATAGGACTTCAATGTACAATTTATAAACATTTTTAAGTGAGGCTCTAATAAACTTAAAGCCATTTTAGGTGGTGAAGAATAGCAATACACAGATATTAATTTTATTTTCCAAGTTAAAGTCACTTACTTCTTTGAGTAGAAAGCATCATCTTCTTTTATTTCATTGACGATGACTTTTGGTGGCTCTTCTTCCTCCTCTTCCCCTCCTTTAAATAGAAAGTTTTGATATGTGAATGTTGTGAGCACAGATTTTGGCACCCTTATGCCCACCATGGTTAACATGGACATGTGGCTGGTCAGTGACACCTTTCAGTCCCTGTGTACTCTGTAGCAGCTTCAGCTACAAAAAAAGGGTTACTTGCTTTTCATTCAGCTCTTAAACAACTTCATCCTCACCTTCAGTTTAAATGGGATGAAAATACCCAATCCATACCAAACAATCAAACACCAACAATAAAAAGCTTAGTAAGTCAAAAGCTTCTGTTTGAACAGAAACAGTTTCACATTGCAGAGTATGCTCCATAAATGGGTTCAAGTAAAGCACAATAAATACTTCCAAGAGCCAGGTTTAATTTGGGGGAAGGGAATTAATTGCAGAATGACAGATAATAGTGGCACATTTTGCCTTTCCATCCCCTCAGCTGCTGGGATTTCTATCAGCCTATTGTATTCAGCACAGGCAAAGACCAGAGTAAAGCTGTCAGGTACTATGCAACTTTGTTGGCCTCCTTACAATCTATTAAGTAAAATGGACTGAACTGTTCTGTATCTCATGCTTTTTACTGCAGGGATCTCTTGATAAACCTACTAAGAAAAGCAGTGGGATTGAGAAGTCCAGCAGGCTGAAAGGTGAACATACTAGCTGCTTTAAATTTCATCAATTCCTGCCCTCAGATATGGGATTATTTTGTATATTATATAAAGTACAGATCTGACAGAATTATCTAAGTCTTGATAAGCACATACTTTTGGTGTTGCTTACATAAGGGCTGGATTCTCCCAATAAGGGGGATATTATATTATATCATAATCTCATATGATATATTGTATATCATATTGTATTATATTATAGAGGTGTGTATATATATGTTATATAATTCTGCACTTTCAAATTGAAGAATGATGATGATCACAGAATACAGAATTTCCTGAGTTGGAAAGGACCCACCAGAATCATGGAGTGCAGCTCCTGGTCCTGCCCAGAACACCCCAACCATCCTACCCTGTGCCTGAGAGTGTTTTCCAAATGCTCTTTGGGAGCTCTGGCATTCCCTGGGGAGCCTGGGCAGTGCCTGAGCCCTCTCTGGGGGAAGAACCTTTTCCTGATATCCAGCCTGAACCTCCTTGGACACTACACCATGCCATTATCTCAGCGAACTTAATATTGCATTTTCTTAGTATTCTTAAGTCACGTACACTCACAGCTGACCATTAAAATAACTATAAATAGAGATACGTAGAATTTACCTTTGTCATCATTATTGCCACTGTCTGTTTGAGCTTCCAATGAACTGGTGGATGCTGTAGTGACAGATTTGGCCTGGTTTGCATCTTTTCCAAACAAACCTGAATTCCCAGAAGAAAATGAGAAACTACTAAGTGTTCCTGAACCGAGGGAACCCAAAACAGGACTGTCAACACTCTTGCCAAAATTAAACGAGACAGTTGATGTAGCTCCTAACAACGGGTCTCTTTTTTCTGATGCAGCTTCAGCTTTTTTGTCGGAGGTATCCTCAGATTTGCTGTTAAACAAAAAGGTGGAGCCTTGCTGGAGCTTTGAACTCCCAAACACAGGAGCAGCCTGGGGGGCAGGGGTCTTGCTGCCCTCGTTCTCGGAGCTGCTGTCACTGCTGCCCCCGTGCTGCTGCTCGATGCTGGCCAAGTAGCGCTCGTAGTCCCTGAAGATGGGGGTGAGGTCGCACAGGGGGTTGCTGTTGACGTGTTTCACTATCCAGTCGCGCACGGAGCAGTTGAGGGCAGCCAGCTGTTTGTGGTAGGAGCCAGAGGCGGGTGCTGAGCCCAGGGTGCTGCCCGAGGAGCAGGGCTGGCTGCTGCCGCCGTTGGCTGTGGGGCTGGCAGCCTTCTTCTCAGCAAACACAGCAGCACTGGGGCCGTTGGACATCGGGGATCCTGTTACGGGAAAATCACAGAGTTACAGGATATCCTGAGCTGGGAGGGACACAGCAGGATCACCCAGTCCAGCTCCTGGCCCTGCCCAGTCACCCCAACAATCCCACCCTGTGCATCCCTGAGGGCATTGTCCAAATACTCCCAGAGCTCTGGCACCCTTGGGGCTGTGACCATTCCCTGGGGAGCCCGGGCAGTGCCCGGCACCCTCTGGGGGAAGAACCTTTCCCTGATCTCCAGCTTAACTCATTTGCTTAACAAGCTGTGGTTTAAAAAATAACACAGATGCTTTGCTGACCTAGTGAGAAATGTGGCTTAGAACCCTTTTTCCTACCCAGAAAGCACAACTCTCTTAAAAACCTAACATGTGCAATATTTCTTATCAAATCAGTCATCCTTCCTCAGCTGATCTCCTTCTTTTGAGTCACCACACTGTGCCCCAGGTACTCCCATGCCAGTGAGCTGACCCATGTTTTCATTTAGACAAGTAAGTTAGGGATAGACAAAGTAGATGGAACACACTGGTGTACAAAAAAAAAAATCCAAAGACATCTTGTACAGAACATGAAAAAAAATACATGTTTTATATATTGCTAAAACTTTCAGAATCTTACAAAAATCTAACAACTTCAGCAAGCTGTAATGCTTATTAAATCAAAAAACTCAACTTATCTCTTGCCATTTGTCCTTTAAATGTACTTTAAACCACCCTGAGTGCACTAGCCCATAATTTTACAAGCTTTTGAGCACTTCTGTATAAAAAACCCTAAGAAGCAAACTAGAAATAGTCTCATTGAATATTTCGGTTTCCCTTAATTTATTCAAGCTCACTGAAATTCACATTACTCCAAAGTTCAAATTCCACCATTTCTATTCTATGGCACGGTGACTCCAAAATAAGGGTTAACATTTCTGCATGTCCAGCACAAAGGAACAGAACTAATATTCCTCAGGTAATTCCAAAGCATGACAGCTCAACATGCTGAAGTATTTCAAATGTCCTAAAATGTAGGTATAACTGTAACAGATAAATTCTAGTAAGACTGTCTGCAACATCAGATGTACAAGGAAAAAGAGATGAAGATTTTAGCTATGCAGCATGTATTTTTAATTTAAATTCAAAGAATTGGGACATGTCACCAGATGCTTTATACTTTTTACAGACTGCCTTATGCCAGTGCCTTGCATTTCCATCTGTGCCTAGAAAACTTTTACCTCCAGTATTAGAAATACAAATTTAGTTGCCACCTCTTTAAATTGCAAGCAGATGAAAACTTGTCCCTCCAGCACTCTAAAATAATAAGAAATCTTACAAAGAGGTATAAAGTCTCAAAACCTTAAAACACAACTATAAGATGGTCTAAATTTGTTTTTTTCACTACTAAAATGACTCAAAAATTTTTGTGACTGAAGGTGTTGATAAATATGTGTGCTTATTTAAAGCTTACCAAATGCTGATTGTGTTTCAGAGGTGCTCTTCAAACTGCTGAAAGGAGGAGTACCAGAGACACTGCTTCCATTAGACAGCCCTTCCAAAGGCTTTATTCCTGCACCATTCCCAAATCCACTGAAGCCACCTCCTCCTTTTCCAGAAGGCAATACAAAGCCTTTAAACCCTTTAAAAGCTCCTCCACTTTCAGACTGGGGAGAAAAAAAAAAAACAGACAACCAGTTATAAACATCTTATCCACACAAATCCTATCCTCACTTAATATTCCTGATATCCTTGGTTTGTTTTTCCCTAGTTCAGTGTGTCATTCCATGCATTTCTGTGTCAGCTATGTAAACAAAATTAACAACTTCCTTATGACACACACTGCTACTGTTTTTAAAAGACTCAGATGTTTGGTATGAAAACAAACTGGATCTAGGATGTGGATACGTGGAAGTTGCTCAGAGCTGTGGATGTGTTTATCTATTAGACATTTTGGTAATCTGTAATCTGGTTTCTCTTTAAATAACTACACAGGATTATGTAATTTCAGGTTTATTTTCAACAACTTTTAGCATTTACAATGGCAGTAAAGAGCCCAATACTTTAATCCACTCATCACTCTGGAGTCATCTATGAAACCTCTTGTGATTTACCCAAAATATTCCAATGTGACTGATGGAAGATGCAAAGACAGACTGTACCTGACCACAAAATATCCATCTCTGCAACCTTTTCATTACCCAGTTCTGATCACTGTCTTTGCAACCATATTATTTTATGGTATAGTTTCTTAAGTGTTTCTAAAAGACAAGGTACAATTAACATGCAAATAAAGCACTGCAATCTTTAGGCCTTTGGAGGTAATGAACTTTCACTACTCAAAGTGAACTCTCAGTGTCATGGCCAGCACAGGAACTGGGAGGGGGTGGCTGGAAGCAGCTAATTGCTGCTTGGCCATGGGATGAGTGAGATCTGTGGGTAGTGAGCAACCTTCTGTGCATCCCTGCTTTTTCTTGGGGTTTGTTTCTTTCTCTTTTTTTGGTTCCCTTATCATCATGATCACTGTATTTCAATCATTAAACTGTTCTTATCTCAGCCCAGGCTTTTATCCTTTTTTCTGATTCTCCTCCTCATCCCACAAGGAGGAAGAGTGAGGGGCTGCATGGTCCTTAGTTGTCACCAGCCCTTCCACCAGCTCTAACAGCTGCTCCCAGTCTCCTAACTACTTCTACAACCCATCTGGTTTCCTTTCTCATTCTGTTCTATCTTCCCTATCCCATTTGTCCCTGAATCTCTCCTGATCAAGTTGTAGTTTGTGTTTTGCATCACCTCCTTCCAGTACAATCCTTCATTTAGCTGTATTCTCTACCACATTTGTGGCTAAAACTACTCAAGGCTTTAGTGGGCTAAGACAGCTTCCTCATTCATAGTGCTTGGGCTGAAGAAGGAAAATCAAAAGCATAGGAGAAAGCTGTCTGGTTCCTACCTGTGCCTAGTCCCATCCAGTCCTAAAGCAATCTGTGTAACACTAAGTTCCAGGCCTATTTCTAACATGATGCATGCCTCTTCAAACATGTCTGGGAAAAATATATACAACAAAGCATTGTCAAGGATTTCTGAAAGGACAACAACTTGGCTGCACTGGGATAATGCTTTCACAGGAACTAAACCTGTAACAAAGGCCAACTGCCTTTCAATTTTCAATTTGTTAGTGCAAAGAGTAGATGGCACTAAAGCTCTTGACAGGGAGAGAGGAAAAAAAGTAGCAGCATTCTTAAGAAAAGACATGTTTCTCATTCTTAGAGCAGTTTAGTATTTGGGTGTTTACTAATAAAGTTTCTGAGACATCCCCCAGCCCTCCAGTATGGATAACTAATAACTTTGCATTTCCATCCTTCCATCTCTACAAAAAATGGAAGTAAAGCAGTAAAAATGCTGTTTTACCCATTTGCAAACAACATTGTGTCTGAAATATGCAAGAACACCCTGCTCACCAGTCAAACTAGTATTACCCTTTTTTTTGCCTTAGCCTTATTCTTAGCATGGAACAGTAAAGCCAAAGTTCGTGTGCACATAAGACCTAGTGAGCTGAAAAAATAACTTTATTCAGCATCACTACAAACCCAAGGAAGCAAAAACCTGAGTTTGATGTGTTTTGTAAGTGAGAAAAACTCCAGCACCCCTGTTCAGTGACCACATTACCTCTGACCCCACGTTGCGGCGCTTTGCTTTTTTAATAGCTCTGTTCTTCAGGACCTCCTCACTTGCCACAGAGAATGTTCCCACCTTGAAGAGGAAGTTATGGAATCATTAGTGGAATGTTCAATGAAGGGATGGCTGAGATCACGTTATGAACACAACTCTAACACTGCTACCAAGCAAACAAGGGAAGAAGTTAAAAACCAGCCCACTGGTTTTGAGCTGATACTTTGAAAACTCTGGTACTGCACTACATTTCTCTCTGTGCTATCTCCATTTTACTACAACAAATAATGTAAGATTTCCTTTGCTTTTTAAAAACGCAGCTCTAAGATCTCTGTGCTGAAGGGAATCTGTCAGTAATCCACAGTTTGAGGCACTCTGGGGAACTAATGTGTATTTTACCTCTTCAGCTTCATCCTCCTGGTCCCAGTTTCGGTCAGTCAGCTCCTTTTCTGCAATTCTCTTGGCCATTTTTCCCCACCTGTGGGGAAGAAATAAAAAATCTTAGAAAGAATTGCACAGAAATAAATTCTAAGTGTCAGTGATCTTCAATTTGTATTCTTAGAACAAAAAAACAGGAACTGCAGTTCATGTAGAAGCAGGTCAAGATTGGAATGACAACTGAAAACTAAATGTAGCAAAAACAATCATCATTTTTCTGGTTATCTCTGTGATGTAGAGCAAAATCAGCTTTGCACAAGGAATGTCTGTAACTGTTCTGAGTTCCATTTTACTAAAGTACAACTTATGAGCTGTGTACAAAACCAAAGAAAGAAAACATGGTAGCTGGAGTCAATCTAAAAAACCTGGCAAGCAATCACACTACTGGAACTTTATGTGAAAAAAGAGTATTCTACTAACTATGGTTGTATCTTCTGACACTAAATATGAAAACTTTCCAAAGGAAATATGCAGTTTTGTTGCAATTTAAATCTCAAGCAAGCCCAACAACTAAAACTCTTCCAAAATCCCCTCTGGGTTTATGATTAAGACCTGCCCAGAAAAAAGATTAAAAAATCCTCAAATAGCTGAATTTCAGAGCCAGACATTGTAACAATACATTATTATAAGATATTTTGTTTATATGTTGAAACATTCTAGAACAGTACATCCAGCAGCACACTTGGAGATCACACATCCAAGTCCTGAATTTTGTCTGACACACATCACAAATTACTAGGTCAAGTTACTAGAGCTTCTGGAAATAGAGGGACAAAGATTGGCCTGTGTATACACATTTAAATGCCCTAATCTACTCTGTCCTGGAAGTAGACATCCTTGCTTGATAATCCCTGGGAGATCATTTCAATCTAACCCATTGAAAAGCTAAATAAGAAGATATTTTAAAGTCACCTTTATATAAATTATTATTATTTTATTACATAATTTTAATATAGAATGTATTACATTATGTAATACATTTAAATATTTATTTATAATAAATTAAAATGTTCTGCATATATATTCTGCATATATATACTTATTATGTATATATAATATACATATGTATACATAATTATGTATAAAATAATATATATGTGTAATTAATATATATTATATAATATGTACAATGCTATATATATTATATAATCTATATAGTATTATTTATATAATATACTATAGTATTATATAATAGCATATACTATACCATAACATATATTATATAATATACTATAGTATTATTATACTATAGTATTTAATATAGTATATACTATACTATAGTATTATTTAAATGTATTCGTTTCATTATTACATTAGATATTTGATTTACTGAAATAGCACCTTAAGTACAGAGCCTGTCCCCCACCAAAAGAGGGGAAACCTTGTTGACCTAAGCTCCAGGTTCTCTTCACTCTGTGTTTACAGAGTTTCTCTTTAAAAGCATTGTAGAGGATCTAACATGAATCTAACAGAGAACCTGAAGTGTATTCTATCCTGTGAACGAACACAAGCCTACAACTGGTTGGTGTTCATAAACTTCACTAAGTTTTTGGAGCACATGTTCTGAACAGCCTGAGAGAGAATGATTTTGAGAAACACATCAAAGAATCGCAAAATATCCTCAGTTAGAAGGGTCCCCAAGGATCATCGATTCCAAACCCTTGCCCTACAGACACCCTGACAATCCCTCACAGACACCCCGACAGTCCCAGCACAGACACTCCAACAATCCCACCCTGTGCATCCCTGAGAGCGGTGTCCAAACGCTCCCGCAGCTCTGGCAGCCTTGGGGCCGTGGCCATTCCCTGGGGAGCCTGGGCAGTGCCCGGCACCCTCTGGGGGAAGAACCTTTCCCTGATACGCGGCCTCACTCTTGTTCGACTAACAAACACTTCTTGTTTAAAAACAACACAACGCAGATGCTTTGCTGACCTACAGAGCGCTTCGCTGCCCTATTTAGCGCAGCCGAGGCTGCCCTGGAGGTTTGCTGTGGGCGGCATCGCCCGGGTACCGAGGGCCGGAGCCCGGCGGTGCTGGCGGCAGCGGGGCCGGTGCCGGGCCCGGCGGTGTCGCAGCGCGGTCGCCGCGGCTCCCGGCGGGAGGAAGCGGAAGCCGCATGCCGGCGGGGCCACCCCGCGCCCCCGCGGCCGCGGCGCTGCCGTTCCGCTTTGGACTCCCGGCTGCGCTCGCCCCGTCCCGGGGACGCCGCGCGTTGCCTGCGCACCGCACAGACCGATCCGCGCGTTGCGAACCCTGCGAACGGTGCGAGCCCCACAAAGCGCCGCCGCCGCCGCCGCCGCCGCGCTGCCTCCATGCCCAGCCCGCGCTCCCCTGCTCGGGTCCCGCTCGTGGCCGGCCGCCCCTCGCGCCCCCCACCCGCGGCACTCACTCGCTCGGGCGGGCGGCTCTCTCCTGCCGCGCTGCGCTGCGGGGCCGACGCTGCGGCGGGCGGCACGCAGGGTCTCCTGGTCGTCTCGCAGGCTGAGCGCGCCCCGCTGTGTCTTCACAATCCCCCGATGCCGCCCGGCCCGGCCTCCCCCTCGGTGTCCGCCGGGAGACGGGGCTCGGTGGGGCCCAGAGCGGGAACGCCGCGCCCGCCGCCGCCGCCGTCCCGCGCCCGCCCGCACCGCGCGTGCGCCCGGCGGGGGCAGCGGGGCGGGGCGGGGCCGGGGCTGCAGTACCGCCGGCGGCCGCGGGGGGCGCCCCAAAGGCCGCTGCCAGGGAAAGGCGGGCCCAAGGCAAGCCGCGGGTCACGTGACTTCCGGCGCGAGCCGCGGTCTCAGCGAGTTCTCCCGGACTCGTCGGGAAAAACAAACCCCGGACGTCCCCTGTCAGTGTCAGCCGGTCACGGGCCTTGCCCCGCAAAAATTCGGGCCTCCACACAGAAGCTGATAAAAAAGCTTTCTCATGTGTTTATACATTTTAATCAAGTTAATGTTCGCTGGTTCTGAATTATATAATTCATCATTTTCAGCACGGGAGGCGCCTCAGGGCGGCTGAGGGGGCGGCCGTGCCCTGGATTGCCACGAGCTATCCTGCTTACTCTTCCCTGCCGCTGCTTAGTTTTCTTCATTAATATTTAATCGAAATCCTAATCAGGATATTAATTATAAGCAGTGTGCTAGGCCTGTAGGGAAGCATAGAACCCTCTGCTAAATGCTGGCTTGTTCCGATGATCAAAGGAAACACCTTTGCAGCCGGGTAAAAGTCACTCGGGGACAGGGCGTGGAAAATGGATATTTGTATGATTGGCTTTTCGCAAATATTAAAATGAATATTATATGTGTTGTGTTAGAAAGTTGTGCTGTATTAATTTTCTTAAGTAGTGTGTTAAATATAGTTTTAGGTTATAAAATAATGTTAAAATAGAAGCTATGCTATGTAAGATAGGTTTTTTTAAAAGAGAGAAATGAGGTACTCCCACTAAGATAGCAGCCACAGGACACCTGAATCTTTCAGAGAAAAAGAATTTATTGCTCACTCATCAGAAGAAACGAACTTTGTCCTGCCTTGCTCAGCTCTGAAGACGCCGTCAGGATTCAGAGGAAGAAATTGACGATGACCAGACAGAATCCTGTGTTTGAATGGAATTTATGCATCATGTATGAGATGTATGAATATGCAACACGCTATTGTTTTTAAGGGTTAATCCTCTGTTAACGTGTGTCTTTTTTTGGGCTTATTTTGCCCAGAAAGAGGTACCTGGACATCTGTAACTCTTTGTTTTTATTGTCTCGTATTGTCCTAAATCCTTATTGTCTAAATTTTTATAACTCTAATTATATTACTATTTTTATAACCACTTTATTACTATTAAACTTTTAAAATTCTAAAACCAAGGGATTTGGCGTTTTTCGCAAGGGGGCTCTATCCAACTCTCTCTGGCCTGAATGCTGCAAATAAAGATGCTGATTTTGTCCCAGTGGGGGTCAGAGAGCAGCAGAGAGCAGCTGAAGGAGGAAAGCAGCGCTGTCCTGCCCAGACACACTCGATTTGAGCTGAAAAGGTCACTGCCCACGATGGCATCACCACGGCCGCTGGAGCTACGAGGCTGTGACAGGTTGTCTGCTTTCACCAGGCTGAGGCATTTTAACTGTGGTTTGCTGAAAAGAACCAAAGAAAGTCAAATACAGATACCATGCTGAAGTGTAAGAAGCAGGAAAATAAAAAGGTCTTCTTTTTTAAAATACATTATTAATTAATAAAACATTTTCTCCGTGTTTGCACATTTTGTTATTCCAGAAGTGTAGCTTTTTTAATTGTTTTGTCTGTCAACTCTTATTTATTTTAAGTAGGGCACTTACAGTGCTGAAGGGAAAGGCTATTTGTAAAATGTTGTTTCAATAAGGAGTTTTCCAGGGTCACTTAATAGGATTCCAGGCATTTCCCCATTGATATTTTTTATGTTTGTGCAGTTGCTGGCAAGGTTTCTTAAGAATTCCTACCAAGTGTTTTAACTGGAAACGTGGCTGTTCTGTTGTATAAGGATTCCTGATCCACACTAAGCAAAATAACTTGATTATTTTAAATATTTAGCTCTGCATGGTAATATGGGATCAGCACCTATTTCTGTTGGCAGACACCAGGTGATAAACTCAGTGCTGATCCAGGGTTAGAGTTTTGTTAGAAGTTTTCCTTTTGTCATTGTCTCTGGTTTGCAGTATTTACCTATCAACTGTTAAAAACCTCAAAATAACTATATTTAAAAGGCTTTGTTTCCTTGGCTTTTTGGGTCTTGCCCAAAAATTTAATAAAAGAGAGAACTACTATTTCTCAGCAGGGAATTGGATTTGCTAAAATGTCATCACCAATCTCTTAATTAGCCCCTCAAAATACCATGTTGTCTCTTGGCCCTCAGTGGGAAAGAACATGAGTTGAAATGAAATGGAGCTTTTTCTTAAATAACAAAACCAAATATATCCTAAACATCAAAAAATCACAATTGCAAAGTCAGAAGTCATGTGGGCAATCTTTTACACAAGCTGCACTTTGAAATATCAACTGACTTAGAAATTTGATAGTTGATGGAAATAACAGTAAATGCAGTTCTTACAAAAGGATTAAAGTTTGCATTAAAAATAAACTTTTTATTAATATGGATAAAAAAGGGGGAAATACCTCCTAGTGGTCTATAAAATGTGTTGACTCCAGTTGTTAATCAATTAATTTCTGTAAAGTTAGGCCTGAAACCTCTTTGCTGTATTTTCAATTTCTTTTTTCCAATTCTCCTAAAATCAAGATGCCTTGAACAGAGCTGTTCTCCCCGGTGAGGAGGATGTTGGAAAATGTAGCAGAACTCCCATTTTTTAATACTCATAGAAGGAACAAGCACAACTGTCATTTTTGTTGTTTTTAATAGGTTGGTCCTTGCCATAAACCATTTCTGATGTGTTGTGCTCATCTCCAGCACAACAATGACCAAATGTGGCTGTCTAATGTAATCAGGAGGGGTGTTTTCATTCTTTCAGAAAATTGGGAAAAGGAAAGGAAAATGTAGCATTTTTCTGCATTCTTCCTTACGCTGAGGAAGGGGTAAAATTTAAATAAAACATTCCTCAACTAATATATAATCACTAAATAGAGATCACAGATTTGTTCAAAGAAGCCACAGTTTTCCAAGTTAAAATTCCAAGTCAGGGATAGATCTGTTCAGTTTGGTTTCTGCTAGCTCAGTTGGAAAAATGTCTGTGAAAAGAGGTTTCTTTGATGCCATTTTCAAGATTCTTGTGTATGTTATTAGAATTCTACTTTATCATCATTGTAATAGTAATTACTCATTACAAATTGGGGTCATTAGCCCTAATTCTTATTTAAAAATACACCAAATACTAATTAATATTTACAAATACACCCAATACACATACAAATACAGTTTTAAGGTGAATCTTGTTCTGAAAGAGTGGAATATTTTGTCATGGTAATGTGTCTCAGCAGTGCAAAAGTGCTTACAGTACTATTCCAATCATTTTCTAGTTCCAAAATAGGCCAGGACTGTCAGTTTTTCTCATTCTCTGACTATAATATAAATTCTCCTCTCCCAGACTTTAAGCAAAAGTTTTGTTTGTACCGAGTTTTCAGCTCCTTCCAGCAAATTTAAAAACTACTAATTACTTTAACTATTTTTGCATGTAAGCTTTTTCTCATTGCAGAAACAGATGCCATCATTTTGCCTGTATCTCCATAAACTCCTAGGAAGCCATCAGGCTTATTAGCATTTTTTAGAAAACTATTTCTTCATGCATATCAGGTTATGCTGTAATTTACAGCTGATATTTGGTAGAAATACAGCACCTGATTCTCCCACAGTACAACTGTGAGCACATTACAAGAGCCTCTGTGAAGTAGAGCTTCATTTCTGCTTTTCAGTGGCCAGATGGCCAGAATGTTTGTGTGGGCTTTTTTATTGTTTTTGTTGTTTTCTATCATCTTTTTTGGAAATGTAAAAGTTGTTATTCTAAGCCTATAGTTTTTTGAGAAAACTGAAATTCTATCTGCTGTTGACTGAAGGAAGCTGGGGGGAAATCAACAGAATTTGATTTTCTCCATTTTCTAGGCAGCGTTTGCTGCCAGTTCTGAGCCAAAAAACTCATGCCACTGTGCATTAAGTGCTCTGGATAGCTGGTGATTTAACCTGCTGGCCAAGGCAGATGAACATTTAATTATGAATCTTCATTTGTTTCTGTGATTTTTATTGTGCCCTAGTTACTACCCACAGAACTCATGAAGTGGTTTTTTTTTGAAATTACATTACCAGACTTTATATAGTCATTAAGGTGAAGACATGCTTAGTAAATCAAGAGTAGACTTCTCAATACACAAAAATATCTTGGCTCTCATGGCCCAAACTTCCAGAAGCATCAAATACTTTGCAATCAGTTGAGTAAAAGTTGTTGAACTATTATGTCTTTTATTAAACATTGCTGCATGTTTGGACATATTCATAAAACTCTGAGATGGAAGAAGGACAAGGACTCCTTTTGTCAGTCCAGTTCCCCATGAATATCCATCATAATGGAATTTTATGTATCCTAGCTAGTCCTGTTCCTAACCCAGCTTTTCCTTAGCCACTCCTTTCCCAACTTCCTTTGGCCACAGCAATCTCCAGGTCTGACCACTGCTAGTCTCACACCCCAAGAAAATAAACAGGTTTGGCAGATCTTGTCTCCTCTCCATTATTTCCAAGGGCTCTAAACCTTTAACATAGTTAACAGTCCAACAACCTGTTTTCTTTTTCAGCTCTCTCATCTTCTGCACCATTGTTCCTTGCCACCAACTTGGCTTTCCCTAGCAAGATTCCTGGTGAATCACAGAGCCTGTATTACTTCTGTGTTCCTGGCACAGGCTGGTGTTAATGAAGATCAGAGGAAGGTGGAAGATGATGAACTTCCTCAGCAAACAGAGTAGATTTCCTCAGAAGCACTTTGGATTGTGGGGCTCTAAGAATATTCACTGATGGGGAGGTCCAGACAGAACATGTCACATTTAAAAAAGGTAAGTTTGTGCTATTAACTTGTTTTATGATGTACCTATATAAAGGCAGGAATTTCAGTACATCTAAATGCATCACACTATATACAACTTTACTGGATTTAGTTTCAATGAATAATGTCTTTTTGGCTTTGTCATCTTTTAGGAAGGAAACTCAGAGGAAGAAATCTCATTTACCAATTGGGGGAGATTTTATATGTTGTTTGTTGGGTCGTTTTAAAGTAAATTAATTTTATTCATAAGCATGTAATGGAAATACTTTCTAATAATTTTCAAAAGGACAGAAAATGTTTTAAAATATTTTTATCCATGCTTGGGAAGCTTGCTCCTCTAGCATCATTATTGAGATACAGTCCTGTTTTGTAGCTTATTTATAATATGATATACTATGAGATCAGTGAATAGGGCAGAACAGCAGAGCAACCGATTAACAAAGGAAGAGGACTTTTAATGTACTTCAACCTAGGAAGATATTAAACTTTTACAGCTCTTGAGAGTGTCATGGTACTGAAGATATGTGCTGGGTGTTTGTTAAATCCCTGTGTGTGTTTGGGATACCCATATGATTTCTGTACTATTTCCCCCTAATAAATAGTGGAAAAAACTTTCAGCGGTTGAACTGGAAGTCCCAATTTTTGAAAAATACTTGTTTATTTTTTCCCTGAGAGAGCAAGAGAAAATGTGTCTCTTTAGTCATAAAGTAAATCAATCATTTTGTGTTTAAATTGTTGCACTTCCTGGAGAGCACCTTTACACACATTTAGGCGCAAATCTTACCTTATATTGATGAGAGACTGTTCTTCACCCCTGCAGTACTCATTGTTCTAAGTGCTCCTCATTTACACTTGAGGATCTTGCGGTTTCACACAATCCTCCTTTAAAAGAAATCACTGATAAAACTGACAGATCTTCCTGGTATCACTCTGAGTTGAACTGAATCTCCAAACAGTCTGCAAAATACCCTCAACAGTTTCGTTTAAGCATTATGGATTGTTGTCAAACCTAGCTGAGAGGTGTGATTTTAAGGAGATGTAGTTAAGATGGGATGGGGAAAAGTTGAAAGGAGCATTAAGGAGGTGTTTCTAAATTGGTGAAAACTTAGAACATTTTAAAATTAAAACAAATGTAGGTATTTGTGAGGTTTGTTCAATGACTCAATAGTGGGGTTTCACTGTTTATCTCTCCACAGCTAGGGTAATTTTCTTTGCATGCTTCTTTCGGGCTGAGGAGTCAAGGAGGAGTTCAGAAAGGAGGTTTCTAGCAGAAGTTACTATTGTCAGCTGTATCCCCTGTAACACAGTTTTCCTTTCAGTCCCTTCAGCCAAGTCATGGTTTAGCCTCATGTTGCATCACATAGATCACTGGGAAGCAGTTAAAAACTTCTATTTAAAAAATCCCCAAACAGCCAAAACAAAAGAAATACAAAATTGTGATCATAAATTAATGAGAAAAGATAATTTATCTGATTTTCCTCTGATGGGGTTCTTTTCTGTGGGCTTCTTCAAGAAGACATTCAACCACTTGTCTGTGTGCAGCTAACATTGTAAGCCATCTTGAATAAAAAAAGCTGAGTTTTATAAACACTTCAACTGCTGCCAGAAGAGAAATGGTAGTCCTACTGCCTATTCCCAGTTCAAGTGTTGTTTCCTCTGTGCTGGGAGATGTTTTTTGCAGCTGGCATTGCAGAACTGGTTTGGATTAATACTAACCTGCTTATTTCTTTGCCAGGATGGTTACTGCTCAGGTGAGTTTCCTGATCTGGCTGCATAAACAATTCTGGGGGGTGGCATCACAAAGCCTGGGATAGAGCTCTAAATTTAAGCTATTTTTGTTTAGACCACCCTGGTTAGTAATATAAGAATGTGAATTATGAATCCACAGATTTCAGCTGGACAAGTAACAGAGGGTATGTGTAAATTAATTATGGACCTGGATTCTGTCCACAACACATGTAATGTTAGTGTGCATTATTTCAGAAATTGTCTTTAATTCTGATTTGTGGAGAGAAATGGATTAAGGAAGTGGATTATGGAAATTCATGAATTAAGGAATGGGTACTTTAGAATTCCCTCAGCATTACTAAAATCCTTTTATTCCAGTTTTCTTTGTGCTACAGAAGGAAGAAGCTAGTGGAATGCATCATGTAGAATAATCCACAAAGCATACAAAAATATTTCAGTGAAAAAAGCCAAGCAAAGTCAGTAGATAGTACAGATTTCAGTATGACATGATTGCAGGCAGGAGCAGCTTATGCTACCTGTCTTATCCCTGTGTCCAGACAGGCTGTCCCTGGCAATGCCCAGCCTGCCCTGCTCCCCCAGGGAACCCTCACTGCCCCCAGAGCCCAGTGCACTGGCAGGTGCCACCTTGTGTCCCTTTGGGCACCTCTCAGCACCCAGGACATGTCTCCAGAGCCAGGACAAGTAAACCAAGGACAAAAAACATGAAACCATTAAGAAAAGTAGGAGCAAGGCAGCATTTCCTGGTAAGATTATAATGAAGCAAGGAATAAATGCTTCCACAGGACAGCTCAACACAAGGCAAACCTTTGTGGCTGCAACAGTGAGGTGACATGGCTGTGACCATGACCCTGACAGGACAAAGAACTGGAGAGCAGCTCGTGGCACTCACTGATACCAGGCTCCTGAGATGTGAGAGGGCAGCAGGGAACTTGGTGGTTGAAGGTCTTTGCTGCCTTCCTTGTGGCACTTGGGGACAGATGTAAAGGTCCCAGAGCTTGTCAGTGGCTGCTGATATGAAGGGGATGTAAAGTTATGTGACATGTGAACACTGCAGAAATACTTTGAATTACATTGTAGGGATACAGATAGTGTTGTGAGGGAGATACAGAAAAAATTGCAAAGGTGAATGTTTGGTTCTGGTTAAGTTTTCATAACTGAATCCATTTTCAAAGCAAACAGAATAGATGTTTAATATTTATTTAGCTGCAGTTCTTAAAAACCTCCAGGCTGTCTTACATTTCCAGCTTTAGGGAAGCCAGAAGATTTTGAACTGTGTTGTCAGTCTTTTTTACACCTTCCTATGCTCAGGACAAGTGTCCTTGAAAGGGCAGCAGCTTTGGATTAGCTGGTTGTCATGTAGACAAGGATGTTTTCAAAATAAAGGCACACAATCCATTTGTAAATCTTCCAGAATATATGAAAGTCTAATCAGACTGACTCAGACAGCCAAACTGCAGTGAATCTCATTTGAATTCTCTCTTCCCCCAGGCCTTGTCTACAAGAAATATGCAGACATTGTATTGGAAGTAGAAAGCATGAATGATAACAATACTCAGTGCTGCTGCAGTCCTGAATGTATTTTAGTTTTGAATGCATCTAAGCATTTCCCTTTTTCATATGCTGGCTGTAGCTGCACCAGCATTATACAATACCTACTTTTTGTCACCAACAATGTAGTCCAGGAACAACACAACCTTGCACTGCCCCACTTTTTCTTACTGTTAACACTTGGTGGTATTTTATTTTCTGCAGTAAGTTACATGGTTATTGATCTGATAGACAAACAGGGATCTTGCACAACCTTCTCCTTGAATGAGGGCATTATTATAAGACTCTCAGGCAAAGATAGGAGATTAGCAATAATAGTTCTTTACCAGGAAAAACATCACCAAAAAAACCCAAAAAAACCACTGACAGGGTCAGAATAGGCCCTGACACCCTGTTGGTCAGGGTGTTGGTATCAGTCCCATTCAATGGTAGCTGCAATCCTCCTGCAGTGCCAGGTGTGGTTCTGTTGGAGCAGGGATCCAGTAGAAAGGTGGAGTTTTCCTCTGAAGGTCCTGTGGTGGTGTAGAGGGTTTGGTCTTCCTCTGGGAATCCAGTGGGAAAAGGCTGTCCTGGTGTCCCAAAATCTCAGATTGTATCCAGAACAGAATGCTTGGCTCCTTCCCCGGGGCGGAGCATCTCCCAGTGGGATGATGGAATTTTTTATCACACTCAATTAACAGCAGATATGTCCTGGAGGGATGATTGGTTTGTGGAAGAGATAAAGAAAACTGCCCAATTAACAGAAGATAACTGCCCCACCTCTAACAGATGGCAAATAGAATGCACACCTTACCTTGCAATCTAGGACATTAAGACAAGGTCTGCTGCAAAATCTGACACCTGTTTCTTTCTCTCTCTATCCGGGTGAGGCCACTGCTGTGGCTCTGTAGGTAGAACATGATTCCACTGCCTTTCCCCAGAGATGAGAAATGCTCTTCTGGCAGCCAAACTGGCTCGAGATTCAACACAGTGCCTATAAGTGTCAAAAATGAGACAAATTATAAACTTCAGAATTCTTTAGAAAAGGCGAAGAAACATTTTTAGAAAATAACTTTGAAATAAATGTTAAAATGAGAAGTCTAAGGAGATCAACATTTAAGGGTGCTACATTTGATGTCTGAATTATTTGAAACTGCTGTTTGCTTTTGTCATAATCAAATGTTTCAGGAAAATGGTATTGATAGGTATTCTACAAGATATTTTCTGAGTCCTTGTGATTCAAGTATAAAAACTGTCAGGAAACATTGTGATTTCCTCTCATCTTTTACTTTATTTTTCATAATCCAAGATAATAAAGCCCTTATTTTGCATCTAGAAATACTTGAAATAATATGCTTTACAGCTAGGAAAAAGACTTAGCAGCAGTTAAGCTATTATTTTCACTTAGCCAAATAATAGGCTTTAATAAAAAGCCTCTTCTTAGCTGTGTTGTCCATTATTAACATGACTACATCAGTCCTGTAATATTCGTTTTTTAAGGACCCTTGATGGTGCTTTTTTTCCTCATGAGAGTGGTGATCTGTATGTTAGAGGCTGGTTCTGGCTGATGTGCCTTTCCATGGAAATCCTCATTTCCCCAGCCAGCCTCTGACAGCTGATGCACTTGGGTCAGTCATGCCTGTACCAAGTGCATGGCAAACTAAATAATCTTGCTAAAAATACTGCAGTACACCTGGGATTGCAAATGCTTTGGGGTTTTGGTGTACTTGTGAAGATAAAAGGAGAGTTTAATACTAAGTGAAGGGATCATTAGTGCTGGGGCAGTTGTCTGTATTAACCATAGCTGAAATATACACTGAATGTTTTTAATGCAAAACCTTTAACAAAAAAAAAAATGTTAATTAACATAAAAAATGTTAATTTTGCTGAACATTGCTGTCTCCACACATCCTTGGGGTCGAGCACTGCATGTTAAAGTGTAGAGCCTGCTGATTCCCATCATCTCTGAGTTCTTTGGATCAGAAACCTGCCAGAGTTTGTTCTGGAGTGCCCAGTAGCTTTCTTAAACCAATTTATTTAATCTTTGTAGCCAGAAGAGAGCAGAACACAAGAGAATGATGTTTTGATGCAGTAGAAGAGCTACATGCCTATCTTTCTTACCCTAAGGTCTCTGCCTTGTGGTGCCAAGTACAGAATTTTTGCTTCTTCAGATCTCACAGTAAAATCATTGTGCATTATTCTCTGTGGAATTTCTTTAGGGAGATTATTTTAGTCTGACTTCAGATTGTAACTGTTGCCATTCTTTTGGATCAGTTTGCTCAGACTGGCAAATTCAACTGTGTTAACCTTGCTTGTATAGTCTGTCACAGGCTAGAGATTATTACATATATTACTTGACTGTTAGGGCTGGATGTTATTTCAGTAGTTACTGCTTTCTCCCTGAGAGTTATTTTCAGCTAGATCCTTCTCCAGACCTGGCCAAGACTGCAGTTTCAGATCTGCTAAAGTAGCAAAAACCTCTCAAACTGATGAAGACAATGTTGGGAGGAGTACAGAAGAGTTAGAATAGGAGTGAGTACTAATCACCTAGTCATCAAATCTACTGTTTCCAGGAAAAAAAATGCATTGACACCTTGAAAGCAGCACCATCCAAGGGAAGTGCAAAGATCTTTCAGTGACCCACCCAGAGTGGTGTCAGGGGGAAGAGCCAGTTGCTATTTTGTCATGGTTTTTCCCTGTGATTTGTTTTTTTGCCTTATATATTTTGTTATTAATATTGTTACTGTTGCAGTTCATTTTCTTATCTCATTTCTGCTTCCAGTAAATTGTTCTTATCTCAGCACATAATTTTTACTTTTTTGTGCCTGCAATTCTCAATGCCATCCCCAGAGTGGGAAGAGGGAGGGGAAGGATGGGGTGAGCAGGTGGTGCCTGGTTCAGGAGAGTTTCAAGGAGGGGTTGTACTAAACTGGGGAGTGGCATTCCTAAACCAGGACACCTATAAAATACAGTATCACAACAACCAATAATTTAAAATTAACTTTATGTCCTTTGCAGCCTACGCAAAGTGCAAAGTTACTGACTTCCCTGGTCCTTGCTCTCTTACATGTGCCAGTGAGAAAGGACTACTCAGAGCTTCCATTGTGTTGTGATAAACATCCTCTCTCAAGGTGAGAGGATTCTTACAGAATGCTGTTTATGACTGTTTTTCCCTTTAATGAAATATCCCACAATAAACTGCTGGAAAATGTTACCTTTTTTTTGGCAATTGTGAAATTTTCAGTGTCACTGGTGGGGTTGCCTCATCAGTCCACAAACAGGTCTGAAAGCAACAGGGAGTTTTGTGTATGGAGCATGTTTCCTACTAATGCAAATTTCACTAGTCAAATTACAAGAAGAATTTCCATAGTTAGGGTTTTATGAGTCAAACTGTAACACCACTGAGTGACATGACTGGAAGAATTTTTTTTTTCCTTATGGAGTAACATACCTAGTGTATTAAGGAAAATGGACCCAGGTCTTGGATCTGAAGCAGAGAACAAAAAACATTGATTACAACTTTTCAGCTCTCATCTTAGAGGCCAAAACTGTAAGTGGACAGGCTCATGTCTTCATCACTTGCTGTGTATGTAGAGGGGCCATTTCTGCTGGCTTTTGGCTAGCTTAAGGAGCATGTTCCAGTGCACGAGGTATTGAGCTGGGTCCTGGCCATTTCATCATCTGAAATTTTTTTCTGCTAGGAAATAAAGGATAAAATGGCCATCTATGTACCTATACAGAGATCAAGTGATGATATAATCATGACATGAAATGTATGAAATGCTGTTTTCTTTCTTTTTTTCCTATCCTGAAAGGTTTAAAGACAAGATTTTCAGTGTATGATTGCCAATTTTCTGGGTATTCCTTTGATAGAAAGTGTCTGCAGCCTAGCTCACACTTGAGTCTTTGCCCATAAAGTGAAGAGATTTATGGATTATATTATGTTGCCTCTTAGCAAAGTTATTTTCCTTTGTCTGAAAACCAAGTACATTTATTTTAGAAAGACCAGTCTCTTCATATCCTCAGTGTAACTGTGCTGTAACTGCCTGTGAAAAAATACAAAAGGAATTTCCCAAATAAACTTTAAATTTCATTAATTAATGGAAGAAAAACAAATTCATTGGTTGAAGAACAGCCATTTTTTGCAGCTTTTCACACAACTGCTCTAGGAACAGATTTAAAGAATGATTCAAATATCCTATTACTCTAATTCAATTTTTTCCCCCTATTGCTTACACTTTTGAGTAATACTGTGTAATACTGTGATATTCATGTTACCTTGAGAGAGGTTCAGTTTATTTCTTTCAAAAAGTTGGTAAGATATTCAGAGTAAATCAATTTTATGCTGTTGGCACTTGGGTGGAAGGATTTGCACCTCCCATGGCAACTCCTGTACCACAGCACGAAGTAGGTGGTTTGATTTCTGAAATGCAAACCTTGTCCTTCAAGAAGCCAGACAGCAATGCATGAAAGAGATGAAAGAGACCTTTTTCATCCTTGCACTGGAATGGTGAAAAGTTACAAGCCCATTTCTTTTAGCATTTGCAGTTCTAGAATAAGGGGAAGCACCAAGAGTGGATTGCAAGCTGGAGTCTGCTGGAGAATGATGCAGAAGGACAATGTCCTTCCAGAGGACCTTCATGTTCCTCTGTTCATCCAGAAATTCTCATATGGCTTAAATTCTTGTAATTCTGTTCAGCCAGAAATTCTCTTATGGGTGAAATTCACATTTATTGTCTTCAGCCAGAATTTTCCATAAAGTTTATATAGTATCTCAACCTGTGCATTCATGGCACACATATAATTTTCACGAGACTGGGACTCCAGGCTTTGTCTGGATCATAGCCCCTATCAGTTGGACTGTTAAAGCTCTGAATTCTATCAAACCTTTGATACAATTCTGACCATAACAATACAAGCTTCCAAATCAAATTCAAAGTGCTGTGAAACCTACAGGTTCCTCAGGCATAGCCAGGAGAGGCTTTTATGTTATTTGCCAAAATAACTTGTGTTCAGCTGAATACTGAAAGACTGGAAGTGACCCTTCTGCCAAAGATGACTTAGAAGCCAACTGATCAATAAATGGTACTCACGTTAACACTCTTTATCTAATCAGTTATTCCTTTCAAATGCTGACAATAAGGAATGTTCTAATAATTACTCAGTGTGTAGCCCGCAGGAAAGAAAACAATGGGCTATCAACCTAGCTGAATCTGCCTTTTTCAGCTGTTTAGATGGTCTTTAAGGGAACAGAAAATTGGGTCAGGCATTGCATTTGTTTAAAAACTATGTTTGAGTAAGCCTTTATTTCTGTTTATTCTCTAAAGCCTCCTGGAAAACTGGTGGGGAGTACCAGGGGTGTTAAATCATTACATCTGCTTCTAAACAGTTTACACCTATTTCTGTGAGGTTTCCTCAGTTCATATTTGTTTGCCTGTCTTTAATTTCAGTCTAGTTTGAGATCTGGAATTTAATTTCTGTATCTCTGTTTCCTTCAGCAAATAATGTACTGAAGCCATGCTGGGAAATGTGCTGCAGTTTGATCAGAGCAATTTTCTCTGCATCTAACCCCAGATGAACTAGAGTTTTGAAAAATACTTCTGGCAGGTAATTTACTTTTAGTATGTTAGAATTTTGTTCAAAAATATGTTGTGGTACTTCTGCCTGTTTGTTACCCAGAATTGTCTGAGTCCTTTTTTCAAATTCATGTCAAATTAAGGGCCACTGGAAAGTTGACATGCTTGATTGCCTTCTTTGATGTGTATTAAGAAGTCCACTCTGTATTGGATTACTTTTGCTCCCCTGGTGGACTATTGAAACTTTCATGGAAGAGTGGAAGAAAATGGGATTTCAAAGGAACAAAATTAATCCTGATTTCAATATATAATACTTCAGGTAATCTGTTCACAACTTGCTGATAATAAACACTACTCATACAGATGAAAGATAGAAAAGGAAATTCAAAGTTTTAATCCAAACACATATAAATATAAATTCAATCTAGCTAGTGTCAGTTATTGCTTGATAATCTTTGTCCAGGCTTGTATGACCATGGGACTTCAGTCTTCTGATTTATTGATATAGTTATTTAAGCCCTATTTCTTTCCTTTAATCAGCTAAGAGTATTGTGAAGAATGTGTTACAGAAAACTGTAATTTCTTTTTAGTAGGCACTGATTAAAAATACAAGGAGTAGGAATCTGGGTAAGAATATTTATTCTGAAAATCAATATTTTGACATGGCCAATACACATTGGGAAGGATAAACTTTTAAATACACAGCAGTGAGACAGCCATTAATTTTCAGATCAATACAATTCCCATTGATTACAGTGGTAATATTTGCATTTATTTCAATATTCAGTGAGTTCAGTCTCCTAAGCAGCAGTATCTTTTGTGTCCAGATTTCCTGCTGTCTTTGAGGTGTTATAGCTATCCAGACTGGGAATTGTGTTTGAATTCTGCTGATGGTTTTCTGGGTTTTGCTTTTGGGGAGGTTTTTTTTTTTTTTTTTTTTTTGATCTTGTTATACTTCTGTGCATTGTTTTAGTCCGCATTGATAAACTCATTTATTTCAAAAGTTTCAACCTTTTGGGAGTCTCTAGCTTTTATATTATTATCATGTGCATAAAGACAAGAGTTGGTCTAAATAACTGAATATTGAAGAGGGTTTTAAAGGCAGTGGAGAGGGCAGAGGAGAATGGTGAACACTTCTCATGAGAGAAATCAAGCAGGACTCTGTGTGCAGGCTGTGGGGTGGGTTTTGTGCTGGGAGCAGGGAGTACACATTCCATGTATGAGAACACATGGACAACACTTGGCTATAATGAGCAAAAGAAACCTGCACATTTGGGAGTCCCTCCACAGAAGTTAATTTATTGAATATTTGTTTCTATTAAAATAAATGGTGACTTCTCAAATAAGGTAGGGCAGTAGTACCTGGGAGAAGACATGATGGTGTCAGAGTAACTGTATGTAAGGTAGGGACAGCACCTTTTAATACAAATCCTGCAATAAATTCAAACACCCATATCGGGTATGTAGGTGTTTATATACATATGTAGGCCATATCTTTATGTATGTGTGATTAATTTTTTAGTTTCTTGTGGTTTACCAGACATGTTGTAATGTCTCAGAAGTTAGTGTTATGGTATACATAATTAAAAAAAAAAAAAGGGACAGCAAATTTTTAATATCTATTACCCAATATATTAAGGGAGCTTCTAAAGACCAATGACACTCCACTGCATACATGTGGGTTTCAATAATTAAAGAAACTGGATGATTTACTGAATGGAAAAAATATAAGTTTTCTGCTACTGGTCAAAGTTGGACTTGATGATCCTTGTGAGTCCCTTCCAGTGCAGAATGTCTGTAATAATGGTTCTATTGTTCTGGTGGATGAAATGCTAGCACATGATATAGGAAAAATTAGGTGTGATGAAACAGAACTCTGCCCTTCCACTCCACCTTTTAGCTTATACTAAAATACGATGAAATATTTTTTGTTTTGCATTCCTTCTTTTCAAATATTGACCCTCTTGGCAGGAAAAGATTAACTGACTCATGATGGTGCTCCTGATGCTTGAGAAACCTCTGGATGGAGAGCAGTGTGAATTTATGTTCTCTGCTGGAAAGCACTGTGTATTTGTGTCCCATTCTGTGGCACCACAGAGGGCTTGTCCTAAAAGGACAAGTGATGCCTCATAAAGAAAAAGGCACTATTGTGGAAAAAAAAGCAAGACCAATTTCTGAGAATTAAGCAGCATATAAAAAACATGTAGCTCTTGGCTTAAATTTTCAGCACTGTCTTATATTCCTCAGAGCAGTTCAGAAGGGAGCCATTTCATCCTTGTTTTCTGAGTCCCTGCAGATTGAGTAATGGGTGAGAATAAAAACATTTTGATGGCAAGAGGTTTACAATGGGCTCATTGTCAGATTGGTACCTTGAGGGCTCTACTGGGGGCTGTTGTCATGTCTGTTTCCTTTCTGCTAATGAGTGGATCCAGCTCTTACTGAGGTACAGGAGAGATCAGTGTAACAATCCAAGAGCTCAGAGTGGCTCATCTTTATTGTCAGCCTCCCATACTCACTGTGACAAAGTGAAAGGCTTTGGAAAAACCAGGCTCATTCAATGTAATTGGACTAAATGGATAATAGGACACTTATTACACATTAAACAGAATAATACTCTTTGCTGGCTTTTGCAAAGACTACAGCTCTTTGTCATTTGATAATAGACATTCACTTAGGAGTCTATTATTTTTTTGTGTGCATTGGGATTTTTAAGATATTTTACTCCCATCAATATTAATGAGAATTGTGCAAGTAAACCTTGGGAATTCAGAAAAATAACACCCAAAGACCTTTGTGTTTCTAGCAATCAAAAGCCTCAAATAACTGAGAATCTGTAATTGGTTCTATTATGGGACAATCTTGGATGGGATAAAGAGCTCCAAGTAAAAATAAAAGTGCCCCACTTAAGGACAATTTCTACAGTCCTAGGTTTGCTTAGATAGTAACTTGCTCTTCAGGCAATCTAAGTCTGTCCAGTTATCCCAGCTTTTTGTGGAGTAAAAGGGAACTCAGAATAAAGCAGTATGAACCTCCTGCTTCCCAGTCTAAAACCTCGATATACATTTCCTGTATAGGGTTATCCTCTTGTTCTGTTAGCATCATTCAGAAATATAGTTTTCAACATGAGGAATCATGTTAAAATGAGGATTTTTTAACTCAATGTTTAATTTCAATGATCTGAAAGTACTAGTAAGACTGGTATTTCCACCTTTCCAGTTCAGCTCTGCATAGATTCAATAACACCCATTTTGCAGTTTATGGATGCCTTTTGTCCTCAAAAGGCTTTTTAAATGTTCAACCATATTTTCTTGTCATTTAATGCTTTGGCATAACCCAGACCTGTGAAACCATCAGAGTCCACAGCAATTATAAGCTATACAAAGCCACAAAGAAGTGATTACTTGTTAGTGTTTATCTTGTGGAGAAGTATTTCAGCAGGACAGTACTGTAATATCAAAATTTACATGATGGGACCAACCTTACAGTAAAAGAATTCCAGCTTCTAATGTTTTTATCCTGCCATTTCTTTTTTGAGAGGTGGAAAAGCTGTGTGAGGAACATGGGTGTAAATTGCTCTGGTCTGAAAAGTGGATCAAATCAGGAGCAGAATTAACATTCAATTGCCACAGCTGCCCTTCAATAAAGTATCTCACAGTCCTTCAGAGTAACTTGTTGCTGGTGAACCCAGCTGGCAATTACCATGGAAGTACTGGAGTGAAGAAGGAACTGGGGAAAAAGGTAGTGCAGCTCTGCATTCTTGTTTTGTTAGTATGTGGGGAAAAAAGAGATATTTACCTGGTATAGTGAGACCTGACCCTGTTTTGTCCCCTCACTTAGTTATTTTAGTCAGCTTAAGAAATATCCAATTTGTTCCTCATGGTTTCCTTATTAATTTGTTATAGTACTTTGTGCATTTCCTTTTCCCTCCTAAGAGAGCAGGGATTTTCCTGAATGGATCAGTACACACCTGCTCACAGCTGCAGGGAAATTTCAGTTCTTTGGGGCCACCTCTGGCTGTGCTAATGGTAGGAACAAACCCAGGATTTGTCAAGCACTGAGTTAGTTTTTCTGTTAGTTTTTTACACCCATCTCAAATATACAGTCTCTGAGTCTGAAAAAACACATTGCTTAGGAAAGCACCTCAATATACACATAATATGCCCCATTCCCATCATTTACCTTTATAAAATCAGAAACACACTCATTAATGCAGAACAGAGTTATGCCAAAGTAGAGCCAAGCTGATAGGACACACCAGCCCATTACATTTGGGATGTTATCTTTTCTTAAAGAGAGGAGTTTGCCTAATAAAATTGCTACTGTGTAGCTGGAAATGATGCTTCAGGAAGACTTTCAGCAAGGTTGCTGCCTTTTTGATTGCTACTTATACTGAGATCTTCTGAATGCGTGCAGAAACACTCTCTTCATTTTTCCCTGATTGGGAACATTCTGGTTGTGTTCCACTAGATGGCTTCAGGGAAAGCAGTTTTGCAGGGAGCAGGAACATGCAGCTCTTGGTATCCAGGGAAAACCTGTCTGGGATTTTTGTCTTTTCTTTGCAAGTTCACTCTCTATGTGATACAGCTGAGCCAAAAAGTCCTGTTCAGTGGGGCTGGAGAGCTGCCTTACTGGAGACTGCAGCAAATCCAACAGGATGATCCATTTGATCCTGGTTTCTTTCAGTGACATTGCGAGTGCCAAGACTGGAGGTTTATCCTGAGTGTTGTGGGCAGTGGAGCTTATCAGGGGCCCCTGTAACAAGATATCAAACTAGATGTGGCCTTGCACAGATTATGCTACACGGGGTGTTTGCGTAATCAGTGCTGCAGGAGCTAAAACTGGGTTTGTGCCTGACTTGGTCACCTGAAGCACTGAGGTGCAGAGCTGTGGAGAGGTGCTGGTGATGGAGTGAGAGGCAGTGGTGCTGGAACCTTCCAGAAAGGTCTCCAACATCAAAGCTGCTCAGTGGCACAGGCACACACACAGTTACTCAAGCACACACTTCAGGGAGCTCTTGTAGAATCACTGACAAAGAAATGGAAAGGATCTTTGTGTGGCATTTTGAGAAGGAGATTTATTCCAACCACACACAAAGGCAACCATGGACAAAGACAAAAGGACAGAGCAGCGTCCAGGTTTAAATATGGGGACAGGGGGGTGGAGCCAATGGGCTGGGGGCTCAGGGAGGGACAAGCAGTGGCAGCCAATAGGGTAAAGGGGGTGGGACACTGTGGCAAATGGGGCCAATGGGTAAGCAGGGAAGGGAGAACATTTAGGGGATATACATATAAGGAAAAAGGGGCGGAGAGAGGCCAACAGGCCAACCAGGGAGGTAGAACTGATATATATTTGCATCCACAACAAAGCATACTGGGAGTGGTTCTGATCAGCTGCCCTGAACAGGGGATATTTTTCCAACTTAGGGTCTGTCCCTCCAAGGAACCATAATGGACCCATTTTGTGTAGGCCCACTGGCCTCCACAACAAGCACATGCAGGCTCCTAAACAGATATCACTTTGTTTCCATCAAATTAGCCAGAGCACCTTATTCCAGCTTTGCCCCAGCTGCCAGAGGACGCAGAATACTTGCTGTAGAATAAAACCTGAAATTTACAAATTATTTAAAAAATGAAATTTATATTCACTGGCCAGAAACAGTCACTGTTAGATTACCCCCCCGCCTCTCCTTATTTCTCACGTGTCACAGGCAGTTAAGGGGCAGGTCAAGGCTTGGTGATCTTGCAGTGGTTTTTCTGCTGTCTATATTTTTCTCTCCTTGTGCACAGGGGACTGCTGTGGGAGAGATGGGAATGCAATCAGAAGCTGCACAAAGTGTATCAAGGAATACTGCCAGGGCAGCCAGGTTTCTCTTCCCTTGTTGTAGCTCTGTGAGCAGAATCATAATCTCTGTGTATATGTGGAAAAAAATATGGCAAACCTACCGTGATAAAATAATGGAACTCGCAAAAGGCAGAAAATTCAGAGTTCATATTGGCAATCCTGCACTCCCTGTGCAGTTCAGAGAGCCAGACCAGCTCAGTTAGCACTGGGGGATTGCAGCCATGCAATGAAGTTCAAATGCTCTCTCAGCACATGCCTGCTGTTTGGAGAATCTCCGCCCAAATAAATGCTTGCCTACTGAGTAGTTAAATTTGACAAGCAGCTTTCATTCCTATTTCTGTGCTGCTTTTCATCAGCTTAGTGTATGTCCCTCTTGTTACTGTACTGTCATGTTTTGATAACTTCTTTAGCCTGACTGTCCCCTTGTTCTGCTTCCAAGTGCTCTGTTTCCCAAATTCCTTCTCAATACGTCTTGTAGCACTAGAGAAATGCTTTAATTTCCATCGGACTCTGCTGCTTTCTGCTCACCAAAGAAGCATCTGAACAGATTCTCTCTTGTATCAGCTGCTGAAGTTTGTTTATTCTGCACCCAGGAGAGCGGAAAACAGAAATGAGCAGGATTTTCCATGTCTTCTGAAAAAGTTTGGTTTGAATATCAATCTCCTGCAATTTTGCCCTAATTTATCTGAGACTGTAAGTCCCACTTTTGCTTCTTTCTGATGTGACTAATTCTCAATATGGGCTGCAGTAAGACTGATAGTGTAAGAACCTGAATTCTCTGCAGTAAAATTTGTAGCTTATCATATTCAATAGTAAGAAACTAAGTTGTAAAGTTTAAGCAATTTCTCTAAATTCATAGTAAAATAAAGCTGTGGTGGAAGATCATAAAACACATAAAGATAATTCAATATTTAATATCTTCAATCCTACTGGACTAAATTTATTAATGAGGTTTAGATCTAAATGCCATCCTGTTTCAGGTGGGACAAGTCAACTCTTTTACTATGACACAATATATATAATAATGGAAGAATCTTTCCAATCTAAAGTCATTTGAAGCTTAGCAAGAACATAATTGCCATGTGCTCAGCCATGTGCATTCCTGTGATTTGGTCCAAGATCAGTTTCCCAGAGTAGGTGAAAATTGGTGGATTAACACACAGACATGCAGACACACACACATGCTACAAAGGCTAGATCTCTGCAAATAACTTGTCTCCTTCTCAAAGTGCAAGCAAGCTATGAAAAAGAATAGTTTGGAGTTAAAGAAATTAAACAATGTTAATGTCAAGATGGACAAAAGTATCTAAAAGGAGATACTTAAGTTAAAACAAGAGAAAACATTTCTATGTGACTTGATGTCTTCATGATTAAGTTTGCTTCCAACAAAACTCTAAGACCAGTCTGAACTGATTAAAGGAAGTTTTGTTTGGAATTTCTAAAGCAACTTAATGGTAATCAGCATTTCAGTCAATGTGAACTTCTGTTTCTTGAATGAAAAATTAATAAAAATAGTCTACTCTGTTAATGTTGCAATCAAATGGCAAAACCAAGTGACCAAATATCACCCACACATAAAGGAGGGCAAGGAAAACTTCTGAGTGTTCCAACCAGAAGAGTAGAGTTAAATGCAGAGTTTTGGGGAAATGAAAGTATTGATAATCACCTCAAAATTGTAAATAATCTCCTTGCAAGCAGATGTCAGTTAAGCAGAGATTATTGATCGAATCAGAAAAATAATTGTTACTTTAAAAATATTTTGAGGATTAAAAAATAAGGAGGAAAAAAGCAAATAAGTTTAGGTGAAAGTTTTCAGAGAAAAATTCAATGCTTCCATTTTTGATGAAGTTGTAATTCCAGGGAGAGAAGTTACAGTCCACAAAAAAAATTGTACTTGAAAACAAATTTCTTGTTGAAAACTTGCTTTGATTGTTTTTTTTTTTTTTCCTTAAAAGTTCCAAGCTGCTTTGGTAGAAATAGCTATATTCAAAATATGTGAGACAGTAAAAGACCTAAAAATTTTGACAACATAAAAAATACTGAAAGATGTTGATGTACAAAAAGCTGTATAAAATCCTCTTCCTCTGAAAAATTATGGCCAGCTGTATTTAGTATGCCTTAATTATGCATTTGATCCAAAATGTCATTCATCCTGCTTTCCCCAGCTGATTTCTGACTGAGCATCTCAATGGTAACTGGGTCAGCTGCATTTTTGGTGTGAATTGAAAGAGAGAATAAGTTTTGATCCCTAAGGAAAATTTGGTTTTGGCTGTGAGAAGAAGTTTGAGGTGAAGGAATCAAGCATGCAAACATATAAACATTTATTTGTAGTGGAAGAGTTTATATAGGACAAGACAAAATTATTTGCATTGCTGCAGTTACTCTGCATGTCAACACTCCTTGTTTTGAGGAACCATCTTGCTGTTAGCAATATATGGGCAGCATTCAGAGAAATTTCAATGCAAAAAGATGTAACAAACCACTGGTTACTGCTTTGAAATTCCCTTTCCCATGTCCAAGATTTTAAAACTTTCACACCAGGTCCTTGCCTGCATTACTGAGGAGGAAGATCTCTCTCCAAGACATGGTTATTTCTTCCCACACCTTGCCAGAGTATAACAAGACAAAGGAATGGACCTGAACAGAGCTCCAGGAAGACAAACAGAAAAGCAAGTCAGGGGGATCTTATCACACCATTATTTTTGAGGGACTGTTGATTTGTTCTTTCATTTTAATCCTTGCCTGTTTGGGAACCAGATCAGTTTAAAATAAGGAAACACTTAAAAAATATAACATTATGAAGAGATTTCCTCTTTTTCCTCTTCCCTTATATCCTTAAATTATTTTCACTGGAGTGTGTACCTGAGGACTGTCAAGTGGCAGGGCCCCAGGCATCATTCTGGGAAATACTTTTGTTGGAAGCATGAAGTTTTATAACCTGAACTGTGAACTCAGGTAAGCTCTTGGGTGGGCATTAAGTGTGAGCTGGTTAAGTACAATCTGTTTTCAGCCCTTTTGGGGAGCTTTTGGCTCCCCAGAGCTGTGAGATTCTCCTCCAGCCCATGGGATGCTTTGGGGAGGGGTGTCCCTGCTGCTGGTGCTGGTGCTGATCACACCCAGGTTCATCTCACCATGGGAGCAGAACTTCCTTTTTTGTGATTATCTTTGTCTTCATCAGTTCAGGCTTATTAAGTTTATTTTGGCTTGTGAGTGTTCATTAAGCCTTAGCTGGCTGCTTTGAGAGATATTGTTATTCCTCACACAGAAAGGGACACTTAATTGTGAGGTGAATCTGCTTCTCCTGGTCTCTCCAGATTTCACAGATGGTCACTTTGGCCCTTTCAAAACTGACTTGAGCATGGCACTGTAAGATGGCTCCCACCTCTTCATGCAATTCCCCCAAATTAAACTAGAAAATGTAACAAATCCATATAAACTGTGAGGAAACAGGGAAATGTCTGAGTGACATTGGCCCTAAAGGGCCTTTTTTGGAAATTTCTGATTCTGCCGTTTCTGCCCACTTACATAAGCTGGGTGACACTGCTGCAGAACAGACAAAGCATCTGCCTTGGATATTTTTAAAAAATGCCAATTTTGGAAAAGTGCGATTAGTTGTTTACGGTTTTTTAAAAGTAGAAAGGCTGGATGTGAGTCACTGGCTGGGTTGTCCCAATCCTGCAGGTGCTCAGGGACAGACAGGACATTTTCCACCTCTGCTGCTCAATGTGGGGTGCTGAGGGATGGCTTTGCTGGAGGAGTCTCTGGAAGTGCTGTCTCCTAGGATGGCTTTGTGCCCTGTGTTATAGCAGGATTGCACTGTCATTGTGCCTGTCATGGCAGCAGGGATGTGATGCCAGTTGGGCAGTGGAAAACATCCCCATTAAGGTCAACTTCTCGCTGTTTCCTTAGCAGGGCAGCACAGCATCTCAGCTGGGAGTGCAGTTCCTCCTCTGACTTTCCTGCTCCCCTCATGTGTGCATCCTTGTGCAGCCATGGAGCTGCCAGGTGTTAGATGGCACAGCTCCAGAATCTGATGGCAGAAACTGCAATTGTTACCTTTACAAATAGATAATGATGCTTTTACCACCCTGTGTTCATTCTCACCCTGGTGCCTTCTGAAAGGCGTTAACAACTTGGATTTTTTTTCGGGAGCTTGGAGGGTGAATGCCTCCTACAGCAGCCCTGGAATGACAGACCTGCCTCTGCAAAAAGTGCTGCAGCATGGCAATGGAAGATAAAGTTGACACAGCATCTTTGTTAAGAATGATTGAAAAAACAGGGTTTTGGCACATGAGTGTTTCCTAAAATTTTGAAAAGAAAGGGCTAGGTACAGAAGCCATTGAGACTTCTAAAGACGTTTATTTTATAGACTTATGTCTTAACCTAGCTTGCTTAGAACTTAGGGAGGAAACTTGAATAAAAAGAAACATCTGGAAGTGTATTCCAAACTAACACAACTTTGGTAGCAAAATTGTCAGTGTCCAAAAACCCTTCAGGCTGAGATGGCTAGCAACAGCTCCTGGCACCTGAAACTGAAACACATTTAAAAGTGCCCTAAACATGGCAACTTTGGCTTCAAAGGCATCATCGGGAAAGTGTTTTGACTTGCTAAGGTTTGCCTCTTCTCCCTTATCTCATTTAATACCCAGCCTGCAGCCTGAGAGATTGGGTGAGACTGGGCAGCTGCTGTGAACGACCCATCATTAACAGTGTGTCAGAAATGTCACAATCTTTGAACTTAGATCAAAGTTACAAGGTGATTATGTAGCTTGAGTTATAAGGTATCAGTATATCCTGGTATATCTATATAAACTGATGTCAATATAACCTAAATCACTTTTTATAGATCTATGTAACCTGATACCTATATAGCCCGAATCATAACTTTTATACCTATATGTATGACCTGATATAAATAACTTTCTATACAATGTAATGGCTAGTTGCTTAATGCTGAATAGATTAAAAAAAAAAAAAAAAAGGAAAAAAAAAAAAAAAGAAGAAAAAACTCACCAGTTTTGTATAATCACCTAGTAATTTTGATCTAAGTTCAGAGAAAGGGGTCGTATATTCCTAGTTTGAATTTTTTTTCTATTTTTATTTTATGCTAATAAGATAGCCTGTGCCAGAGAAAATAAACTCTTTTCTTTTTCTCCATTCCTAGTCTGTCAATGTGATACAAATACCAGCCCACAATTTAGCATTGTTAATTAATATGTACTTTCCATTACCTTCCTTTTGGTTCCATTACTTTCCTTTTTCTATTACATTCCTTTCTTGAGGAATGTAGCTCTTCATTCAAACATTTCATTTCATAGCAGGAGAAAGAGACAGAGGCACAGAAGAACTACTTTAACTGGATGGTGTAACAATGGCTGTGCTAATAATTGTCTGGGAGAATTATATGGAGGTAACAAAAGGACTCACAAAATGAATACATTACAAAGACTCTTTTATGACTGAAAATACTGATATCCTTAAAAGAGAGAGAGAGAGAAGTAGGAGTTGGATGATTTTTTTTTAAAGAAAATGCAAAGATTACACATTGAAGTTTGTCTTGGCATAGGGAAGATGTTTTTAGGACTGCTGGAGGAAATGGAGTGCTCTGTTCCATGGTTTCCTCCCCCCTGTTTCCACGGCACACATTCCTTGTCCTGCCCTGTTGGCAGTGAGGGGCTGGGCTGGTCAGCCTGACCCGGGCTCCAGCGATTCTGCTGCCACCAAGTGCTCGTCCAGCAGAGCAGCTCCGGCTGCCTTGGCTGCTGTGCCAGGCTGATCGATCTCTGCTCAGACCCAGTTAATTTGGGCAGTCGAGGCTCTCTGCCAGTATGTCACCCTTTAGGATGCAGTTCTGCAAGCAGGGTAGTCCTGGATGGGGTCAGGAAGTGGGAGATTAAGAGGAAGGCAGAGAAGCAGAAGGGGTAGCAAGTTATTCTGGGCATCCATTACCATGGCAGTGATCTATTTCTAGATCTATCGTATTCACACTTATTTCCAGAGCATGCAGGTCTACTAGGTAAAAGATGGGGGTTTGCCCCTTTAAAAAATATGAGATACTATTTATTGAACCCATTTGACAAGTGGATTCAATATTGTTCATTTTCTCTTAACTCTAAGTTATAATCATGAGAAGTCTTATTTTCATATCAGCTATCATATCAGCTTCATATCAGTTTTTAATATCAGCTATCTGTTTTTTATTTCAGCTGAGAAGTTGCACTTGCTGTTACCATTTGGAACACTGTAGATGATTGTACTGAACACTGTTCAGAGATTTTAATTTTATCATGAAAGTACAGCTGTATCTTGGAGGTGCTACAGAATTAGAATAAGGTATAATGAGGTACTGTAGGTTGCTAATACACATTACACTCAGTAGCACCTTGGCTTGTGGAAATGTGCAACTTTACACATCTGGATAACAGGAACCAACAAAAAAGAGATCAAAATTCTTTTAACGTTAACAGGGGAAATATCATCCTCAGTGAAACAAATAATTTCTTCCTGTAGTTGGTGGCTGCCCAGATGATCACCTTTCCATGGCTAGTGTTAATGTAAGCACTTCAAAGGCATGGGAATGTGGGAGAGGAAAAAATCTGCTTTAAAAAATATTTTATACTTTTCTTTGCTGAGCATCTTAATACAGTAGAACCAATCCATACCTTAACTTTTATCTATAGCCTATCATCACTACTATAATTACCATATTCATGTTACTATTCTCCAAACACTAAAAGTTAGTTCATTACAGTTTAAGCTAGAAGTTGTTATTCAGTTTTCTTGCAGTGGAAAATTCTGAGACCCTTTTTCTTCTTGCCACATTTGCTGACTTATTTGCCTGTGCTATCTTTCTGCTTGGTAAAAACATCTTCTTGTTTGAGGTGGGTTTATCCTTTGCTCTAAGCCATAAAAACCCCTTCTAACTAGCACACCCTTTGCCTTCTTGGTTATCCAGTAAGACTGGCTCAGCAATTCTTTTCTTCAATATCAAAACTTGCTTCCAACTCTATTCCTTCATCAGATTCCACATTCAAAAATCTTTCTGCTAAGCATACATATCTGTGAGACTTTCCTGTCAAACTTTCACCTTTCCCAACACTTCCCCTTTCTTTCTCTCTGCCCTCCGAACAGATTCTCTCTGCAGCCAAAGCCGGTTTTCCCCGGCCAGTCATCAAACCAGCCGGATGAGGCTGCTGATGCGGCTGCGAGGAGTGCCTGCTGATCTGTCCTTCCATGTAGCCTCTGCCGGTTACAAAAATTTAAAAAAAAATTTAAAAACCAGACCCCAAACAAACAAGCAAACAAAAAAGCCCCAACAGCTCCCTCAAACCCAGGCACCACCGTGCAGGATGCGCTGGCTTTGGCGGAGATGGGGAGGCGAGCGCTGTACGAGATTCCTGCGGACCTGCGAGGAGGTGGAGCTTGCTTTTCTCCGCTTTCTTTGAGCCGCATAATTCCTGAGCTGCTGGTGCGTAAAGGGGCTGAACTTGAGCGCAATTTACCAGCCTCGAGAGTACGACGAAGCCGCATCCTGCTCCCCCGTCTCGCAACAGGGCAAGGAGAGAAGCTGGAGCATCCCTCCCCTTCCTCCGGATCCTTCCCTAGCATCCCCCTTGGCATCCCCCTCTGGCTGTCCTTCCTCCTCTTCCTCCCACTCTCACCCCGCTAAAATACACAAGCCCAGCGGCTTTAATGTGATAAAAGAGGAGTTCTTGAGGAAAGTCAGAAGCACGTGGGGAAAGAAACAGGTTGGACATGCAAAGAGAAAAAGAGCTCAAGAGTTTCACAAGTGAAATGAGAAGTAACAGCTGGTGTACTGAAGGGAAGGAGAGTTGTCATGTGGAGCTGTGGATCTGAGGTTAGTGGTTGTGGGAGGGAGCTGGAACTTAAAGTAATTACCCAGGCAAAGGAGAAAGCGAAAGAAGGGGATCCAGGCTATTGCTTTGTGCTGCTATAGCTTGGAAAGAATCACCAGGAAAACTGGCGAACATTTGCAAAAGCCTTTGTGTGGTCCAGAGCCCTTCCCCTCTCCTATTAGAAACACGAGGCTGAGCACCTGATTTACTTCCGAAAAAAAAAAAAGAACAAAAAAGCCTAGAGGATTTCCAAGAATTTGCATTTTCTATTCTCACAGTTGAAAGGAAGAACCTATTTCACTCCCTCCCCCCCCCCCCAGTTAGAGCATAAATACAGAAATAAAGAGCTAAGGAGTGGCAGTAGAGGTGTAGGGGGTAACTGTGCATCGAGGTGTAGGTTAAAAATGTCAACACCACTGGAGAAAGAACACCCCTTAATTTTTCATGTAGAAATATTAAAATGAATGTGTTAGATGTTGAGAAGAATGTTGAGTTGAATACCAAATCCAAGGAAGGATTTTTCCTGCTCCCGTTTCACAACCTCCTATACAAACACAAAGCAGGGCAGAAGTTTTCCAAGGCCCAGGAGCCACAATTCCCATTGCCCAAGCCCTAGTGCACACAGAGGGGTGACATGTCTGCTCCCTGTCCCAGTTCATCCCTCAGCACGTGGCTTTTCCACCAAGTTGGCCAATGCCCCAGAACAATGAGGCCAAGGGGATTTGCAGGAACGAGCTCTCCTGTGGGATCCTCATTTCCTCCTTTGCTCCCTGGCAGTTGTGGCTTGACTGCATCTCCCAGCAGACTGAGATGGGAAAGCATGGGAGAAAGGCTTACCTACCCTTTTTCCTTCCCCATTTCATCCCTCCTCAGTGAGATGAAAAAACCATACTCACTTTGCTGACACATCATGTGCTTGGAGAAGACGAGGTGCAAGGTTGCAGGAAGTCAGTTAAATCCTGAAGGAGGAAGGATGTAGCCCTGAGCTTTGAAATCTTAATAGAGGTGAGATTTTTTTTGTGTGCAGGACCAATCTCTGGATACACAAATTTAGGCAATCTTTTCTCCATCACCAACTAAAGCACATGCATGCCTTGCATAATGTTGTTTGCCACCATACAAATATTTTTTTCTGGCCGCTGTAGAGGCTACAGATTGCTTTGCTGATCTTCTGCATCAGATGGCTTTTTCCTTCTGGTACTGCATATATGCAGATCTGAGGTCTGTGTAAATATGTATAAACAAAATGCATATTCTGTAACAGATTTATTTTTAGTCCCTATGTTTTTATGCTAGGGATAAAGAAGTTTTTTAAATTGATATCATTGGTGTGAAATGATTACTGCTAACAGTGGAAGCTGAAATCTTATCAGGACTTTTAGAATTAGAATTAGAATTGCTGGTTGTAAGTGGTCTCCCTATAAACACTGTTCTCTTAGTTATTCTTTTGATTTCAGCAAAGCAATGCTTGCTTAAATTAAGAGTTATCAGTCTCAGGTTTCTGAATAATCCCAGCCTCAGAGTTTCTTTTCAAGAAGAGCTTGGAAGTGATGATTATAATGAACTCTGGGAGAAGCATGCCAAGTTCTGCTCCTCAGAGAGATGGTTCTGCTCACACTGAGTGCTGCCCTGTGTGGATGTGTTTGGAAACTGAATTTAAATGACTAAAGCAAGCTGAGGAGTAGACCTTACCCTCAAGCATGGGGATTTGGGTATATATGTGAGTGTCTAGGTATTTCTGTGTGCATGTAGACATAAATAGCTTTATAAATACTGCATATCCAGTGTGTAACAATTGTCTGTGTGGTATTGATGCCTTGTGAAGGCTGACCTAGAACAGAAGCTGGGCAGAGTTACAGAATAAAGTAGGGATTTATTAAAGGCCTCAATGGATCCACCTTGTGCAGCACAAGAGCCCAGCCAGGGCTGCACCCAAGATGAACCAAAATGGTCCCAAAATGCACAAGCGGTCACGGGGTCTCTCACTTTTATAACTTCTGGTCCATTAGCACATTGGAGTTAATTGCCCAATTATAGCTTTAGGTTATGAAGTTTGTTTTTCTTTCTTCATTCTGCTGTTGTTTCTGCTCTTGGGCCTGAGATTTGATCCTTTGTCCCTGGTCCCCAGCTAGAGGAGGAATTGTTTTGTCTCCCTACCCTGTACAGAGAGCTCACCATCCCCTGATATGAAGCCCAGACCCACACACTAAAGCAGTACAGAATCTGAAAAATACAAAAGCTAAAACCTGAGGCATCAATATCATGTCAATATACACAATTGTCTGTGTGATAAGAGAGAAATATAATGTCAATATATAGGATTGGGTTTTATTTTAAATTGTAAATTGCATCAACTTCTCTGGCTGATTTGGCAGAGCGAAAGTTGCTGGACCACCCCTTTTAATAAGATTACATTTATTTTTGTGATATGTTTTTACAGTATATACTTATTAAGAGGAAATTAAGAGGGAATTAAGGAAAACCTGTAGGAATAGAAGCCAGGCAGTACAGGAGACACCTTTCCAAGTCATGTTATGTAGGTCCAAGTTATTTTAAATTATTTTTTGGCCTTTAAATTTTGTAATCATATATTTCTCAGCAATGCAAATCTGCCAAGGGTGAGATGAAGAATTGTGAGGAGCAGAGGACAGAGATGTTCCAACAGCAAACTCAGGATTGCTGAGCCAGGGCACTCAAACCTCATGAGTCAGCCTGTTCCTGCCTAGTCATGAGACTGAATTAAAAAATCATGGGCTGTTCTCAAAGCAAATTTGGGCTTCCTCTTGTTTGCCCTTGGATTCTGGTTTTGTTCTATGCCTGGGATATGGGTCCAAGTTTTTCCCCATAGATAAAAGGACTACAAGGGGATTTAAGTCCCAAGCAAAGGGCATTTGAAAAGCAAGTCAAATGCTAGTCCTGCAAGAATGGGCCAATGTGCAAAAAAGGTTTCTACAGAGACATAAAGAGAGTAAAACAGGCATCACAGAACATAGCAGGATGAACTGCTTGGCATCCTTACACAACTCACCTAGTATTTAACTGGGGCAAGGACAGGGAGGCTGATGTTTAGCCCAGAAAAAAAGCAGGGAAAGCATTTAGGCTGAGAATTTAGTGTGGAAAACAGGAAGCGTCAGGACATCAGTGACCTTTTTGGCTAACTTGCATGAGCTGCAGCTTGGAGATTAGCAACCATTTCTGGGCTGTGTGTCACTCAATCTGCTTGTTCTGACCCAGGCAGTGTGGCCATGGCTGGGGCACAAATCTCCCATGGGAGACACCTCTGCACCTGGAACTTTCTGTATTCACCTGGGGAAGGAGCATGAGCACAGTGTTAGTGTACCCAGTGCCCATCTTCCTCCTTTATTTTGACAGCCCTGGCAGCTTTTGGAAACCACTCAGAAGCCTTTTGTTTTGCCATCTTTTAGAATAGAGTTCTATTCTATTCTCACTAGCAGAGTGAGAACACTTTAATGCCTTACTAGAATATTGGTGGTCAGGAGAGAAATGTCGGTGGTCAGGAGAGAAAGCCTCACTCATGCAAGGGTTTAATACATTGTTTTCTGATAGCCTGTTGTGTTTTTTCTTTGCACATCTTTCATTGCACTTATGCTTAGGGCAGAGAGGACTATTTAAGGAAACTCACTATGTTTATTTAAAGAAGAGAAGAAAGCTCTGAGAATGCAGAATGTACTCTCTAATATTCTTTGGAGCTGTTCCCCATGATTGCATGTTTAAGTAAGACAACCGATAATTGCATTGAACGTGGAAACTTTCTATCCTAAGTATTTCATTTCATTTCATTTCATTTCATTTCATTTCATTTCATTTCATTTCATTTCATTTCATTTCATTTCAATTTCATTTTTTTAACCTCAGCTTGTACAGGTCCTAGCACAGTTGTCATACTGAGGAGCCTGTGTGTGTGCTGCTGCAATAGCAGGAGATAATTAGTGTACCCTGCCCTGCTCCAGAGAATGAGTGCATGGGCTGCATGAACAATATCCTGTTGCTCAACACTTCTCATTTGACTTTCTCAGATCTCCTATTCTGAAGATGATATTCCCACAGCCTCACTCTGTGATGCTCTACAATGTTGCTTTCCAGTGATAGCAACAGGAATGGTATTGATCTGAATATATTCCCAGAGTGATCCTTGGAGCAAGATTTGTCGAATGAGTGTTATGAACAAATTCACCTCAATGTACAAAAGAAATTCAATTCTCCTCTTCAAAGCAGAGTGATAAAAGGATTCTGGGGACTGGATCAGCTTTGCAAGACAGTGAGGCTGGAAGTGAAGGACAACAGCAGCAACAACAAAATTGAAAAAGAGGATGGGGATGAAGAGAGAAAAGAAATACAGTATCTAGGAGGCTTCAGTAATTAAAACCATTTTAAATATCTGTGCTCTGCAAATTATACCAATTGATATAGTATCAAAAAGCCATTACTGGGACTCCACTATGGGCGTTCAATATATTTTCTACCCTAGGGCTTTGTTCAGCAGAAATGTTAAGCAGGACATCTATGTGCAGGAGCCTGCTGAACACAGTGAAATGGGCTGCTTCATCTTCTCATCCCATTCAGCAGAAATTTAACTGTCCTGTGAAAATATGTCTCAGTACTGCTGGGAACTTTTGCATAGAGCCAAAGAGAGGTGAAGGCTTCATTGTAATGTTCCTCTTGCTCCCTGCTGGGTCACTCTCTGTTCATTGCACTACAAAGCCCTGTTGCTTTCTGCTACAGAAATTAATTTGATATTTTCCTTTGGAGCAAAATGGGTTTGGGTTAAATTCCACATGGGAGATCAAAAGCTTGGGAACAGATGTGCATGAACTTTGTCTAAGAGCAAAATGTGGCATCAGGCAGCTGAGTAAGTCAATTGTGATGAAGCCAAGGTGATTGGTGTCTGTGGTGGTTTCTGTTCAAAACCAGGTAGAAACACCAATTGTGTTTAATGGTTTTAGTTTGCCAATTAGAAATTTCACCAACTTCTAGATTTCCCAGCCAACGCACCAAAGAGCTGGGTGGGTTGGTGCTGGCTAATCACCAGTGCACTCAATTCCTGCTGTGAGATAAGTTTCTTTCATCTTTAACATGTGTTTTTCACAGAGGTGTGTACAGCACTCATTGGCTAAAAGATTTGCATCACTTTGCATGGACGCATAAGTGTCTCCCATGCAAAGCCATGACTTCTTCACTTGACCACAAGGACAGGTGACAGAGAACAGAAAGTTTGTGGCCTCTGCCAGAGCCAGGCCTGGTTTTTGGAGTAGTAGGACAAACACAGATTTCCTCCATGACAGGTTGGAGTGAAGACATTAGGGGCACAGATACTTCTTCCATAACAGTGTGGTTGAATTAGGAATCAGGCTTGGGCTGAAAGCTGCTTATTCTTTCCTACCTTTCCCTACTAAAAAGCTTAAAGAAAGTATTTCCCAAACTGCTAAAGAGATTCAAATTCAAAACTGTTGTTTGAAAGAGGCTTCTAAATCTCCTTGGCAGCTTGGGAAACCTTAGGCCTTGCATGAGACGTTTTTTCTATTACTGTGACTTTCAGCCAGGTTTATCCATCAATCTGCCCATGTTTTCCCAGGTGCCACAGGGAGATGAAAGCATTCTGTGGAAAGAGTTGGCTCATTACCTCCTGCCTGAAAAAGAGGTGAAGGCATCGAGATAGGGTTCTTTTCTCAAAGGACATGAGCAGTTTCAAGGTCTCAATGGGGCTCAAGTATGAGTGCACACATCCTGGAAGGGTTGAAGAATTGCAAGTCCAAATGAGTGATTCACTTGGAGATTATGCTTTTATTTTCTGAACCTTTGACACTTTGAACCAATGTTATGCTGTACTACCTATATACCCCTGTTCTTATGCTTCTATCCTAAATTAAAAAAAGGAAGAAAAGGAAGAAAAGGAAGGAAGAAAAGGAAGAAAAGGAAGGAAGAAAAGGAAGAAAAGGAAGAAAAGGAAGAAAAGGAAGAAAGGAAGGAAGGAAGGAAGGAAGGAAGGAAGGAAGGAAGGAAGGAAGGAAGGAAGGAAGGAAGGAAGGAAGGAAGGAAGGAAGGAAGGAAGGAAGGAAGGAAGGAAGGAAGGAAGGAAGGAAGGAAGGAAGGAAGGAAGGAAGGAAGGAAGGAAGGAAGGAAGGAAGGAAGGAAGGAAGGAAAGAAGGAAAGAAGGAAAGAAGGACAGGGAATTTGTCTACTCTTTGTTTTCATATATGTAACCTAGTACATCTCAAATTGACTTGATTCTCCAGAAAAAAAAAAAAAATCAAATGTTAGCACCCTTTCCAATTTGAGAAGAGAAACATCCAGAATTTACTGATCTAATTTAACAATATTCCTTGAGCGTCAAGGTCCTCAGAGGGATTTTCAGAAGTGCTCAGCATTATTATATCTCATTAGAATTTTACTCCTCACTTCAAAATTAGTGATGTTAGCTCAGCATGAGAGCTTTAGGAAATCACAGTGCATTGATTTAGATCTCACGGGTGGTGATTGCCCTGTAGTGACATCATGAATGTGAATCAGGGCTGGGTAACACTCTCAGGACTTGCTTCAACCCAGGCACAGCTCCTGCTTTTGGAGTAATGTGCTGGAATTCTTTCTCAGTAGGAAAGAGCTCCAGTAGGAGCCTTTTCCAGAAAGAAACATTTTTTTGAGCAGCTTTTCCCAAATATCCAAGACTAAGTAGAGTTTAGCTCCCTTCCCATACAGGCTGCTCTATCATACGGGGACCATACTAGAATTTGGGTTTTCAATAGGACTGTACTTTGTATTGTCATTTACTTGGATTTAAAAGTGTGTTTAGCGATTCAAAATGTTCTTTAAAAACTAAAATAATTGACTCAGAAGAAAACTCTTTTGTTTTAACTCTTGCCAGGGAAAATGAACACAAAAATCTCCCTGTAGTGCATCATGCTTCCAAAAAGCAGCTCATTCCCTTTACCAGACACTGTGGAGTAGGTGATATGTGAGCAGCAGCACACAAAAACTAAGTTTTGCATTTAGAATAAAAATAAACTGTGTAGGGAATGGAGGTGATTTTACTTTTTTGCCCCTAAATAAAGTGTGTGTACCTAGTGTTTGGGTATGGAGGGATGAGTAAAAGAACTTCAGTCAATCCTTCACATTCACTCTTGACTAGAGTGGAATGCATTTTTTCTCTTTTACCTGAAGTTCTACATTATACTTACTGATGCAGCTGTTTTTCAAAAAACCAGCATGAGGGCAGTGCTGCTTGGCTTGCAAATGTGACAAAAAAGTTTGATATGAACAGACTTTTTTCCCTTGCATTGGCATGTCTGCATTTTTCAGAAGTTCTTTTACCTGTGGGTATGACAACACAGAGAGGCATTTTTCAAGGTCTAAAATGAAAGCAAAAGCCCAGCTGATAGTTTACACTGGCACATAACCCACTGGAAGTTTGTCAAATGCACAAAAATGCTGGTAGCATTTTGCATTTAAAGGGCCAGATATTTTCAGCAGATGGAATCAGGCATTCTCCACTGAAGTCAGTAGGAGTTGTTAATGCATAGAATAGAATTTTGTCCATCTTGAGATTCAGAGTCTGCTTGAGGGGCTCTGCTTCTGTGATTCAGACAGAAGGCTAAAATGAGATAGCTGGGAAAAATCAGGGGAAATAGAGAGAGGAAAGGACAGGATGAAAGGCAGAACAGGAAAGTTCTTATAACACAATGAGAGAACAAGGAGATGGTTATAATTAGAGAGATGCTCAGAGCTGACAGTGGAAAGGAAACCATTTAATTGCAACCAATGGATTTGAGAGGACAAGAAGAAGAGCTCTACCTCCAGAGAAAAGCCAAAATGTAAACCTAAACAGGCACCTAACACCTCCTGAAATCAAAGAAATTGATGCTTTGGAGGACCAGCCAGATCTCTAAAGTTGTTTGAGGTCCAGTCAGAGGGATAAATATCTTTTCAAATTTAGTCCCAAAACTCTCAGCCCTTCAGTGTTGAGGAAATCTGTGCTCCAGAACTGGGCTGCAGCTAATGTTCGTCAAAGTAGAATGACAGAAAAGTCTGGTGAGGCAAATCCTGAATGCCTTGCTAGAACACAGACAAGGAAATTTGCCTTTAATAATGATAGGATGAAGACTGCAGAAAAGCCTCAAGATGTTCTGTTATAAATGCCAGTTTTGCAGAAGTAAGTTTTTGAGACAGGCTGAAGTGAGTCTTGTGATTACACTAGAAAATATGTAGCTGCTTTTACATTATGGCAATATCCTAGCTCCTGTTAGATTGGTACTGCAGCTTCTACAGTTTTCAGTGTAATCCTTTTCCATAAAGAAGGCCAGGATAGTGTGTTTACACCTCTCTAGAGTCTTCAGGTCAGGAAGGATCTTGTGTTTGTCCTGACTGGTACTAAGAATATTTCTGTGAAGTCAGTATGTGTGAATCATTTTGGTGGATGTGGAAGAAGTAAAGCAAGAAGATAAACATGTTCAGAAAAACCTTGATACTTCTTTCAAGCCTATCAGTACTTAAACTTCTTTTAAGTTGGTTTACATTTGAAAGATAGTTGCACTTAAGGAATAACATTTTAAAGAATTCCAGTTAAGAGGGGATTGCCAAAATTCAGTAGAGATTTTTTTCATGGTTGAAGGCATAATCTCTCTTTTCCCATGCTGAATTTCCAAAAGAATTGCAATGCAGTCTGTTCTTGTATTTTTGCCTAGCATTGCGTCATTAATAGCTGGGGTAGTGTCAGCTTTCAAGTGCACATTGTAGAAATGATCCAAGGAGAATAAATTCTGCTTCTGGGACCCTGATTTTACTCCAGTAAAGGAGGGGAAAGAACACAATGCCTCTTGTAACTACATGCAAGACCTACCTTATAAACCAGTGAGGAATAACTGATTCAGAATTCTGGTGAAGGAATTGTGGGAATATGGACACTCGTGGTAATGAGACAGTGAAGATGTCAAAGACTCAGAAAATAATCCAGAGGATCAGATCTTTAGACAAATGTTTCAGCCTCCTGCATACTTTAGCCTTCAGCATTTCATTGTTCTTCATATCCCTTCCCTCTGATAATCATGGGGAATTAATTAATTTCTTGACTCATTTTCCCTCTCCCAAAGGTTTTTCCACCAGAGACAAGAGCTGGCTACATCTCTCAGTTTCACCAAGATGACTAACCATTGTCTCTACTCTCCAGATAAGTCTTTTGAGAAGAGGAAAACGTTACTTCCATAAAATATTTCCTGTTCTCTAAAGCATCTCCTCGGTTAAGGTGGAGAGATGATCCTAAAAGGGAAAGAAATATATTGCAGGATGGAGGTATCCAGAGAATACAGGACATGGAATTTGCAATGTCATGAATTCATTAGTTGCCTTTCAGTACTTAATTCCTCCATGTCTTTGTAGCACTTTGTATAGGAAAGTGAGAATATTGCACAATGGTATGTGGGAATGTGAATTTCCAAGTTAACTGTAATGAAAAACAGTATTGCCAAAAATAATTTAATGCATTGCCCTCCTCTGTGAATTTGCAAGTCTTGTTCTGAATCAGCTACAATATCTCATAAGGGAGGAACATCATCAGCTCTTGTGGGGACTTGGAATGTGAGATTTGACTCCCAGATGCTGGATTCCTGTATCTGATTCCTGGATATCTGAAATTAGATGCATGGGAAGAAAAAAGTTTTGTGTGTCTTCTGTTCTTGATACAACAATTGGTCCTGAGTCTCTGTATGCAGGGAATATTGTTACAAGTGTTATTCATTGCTCTTCTATTGATGCTGTACTGTGCCTTTTTAGGTAATCTCATCAGACAGGTCAATCTGTCAATGCATTTCTGCAATAACTTTTAGCAGATAAAGGTTCTGATTTAGAAATGTATGAGCACATAAGTAACTTTCTTACCAAGGACTGTAAAAGTGATACACATTAAACTTTTTATGAGTGCTTGTAAATTGGCTATTGTATTTGTGGGGTGCCCCGTGGCAGGAAGGAATGATGAATCTGACTCCATGTTCTTAGAAGGCTAATTTATTATTTCATGATACTATATTATGTGAAAGAATATTAAACTAAACTATACTAAAGAATACAGAAAGGATACTTACAGAAGGATAAAAAATAATGAAAACTCATGACTCTTTCCAGAGCCTTGACACAGCTTGACCCTGATTGGCCAAACAGTGAAAACAATTCACATGAAACCAATGAAACAATGACCTGTTGGTAAACAATCTCCAAACACATTTCAAAGCAGCAAAACACAGGAGAAGCAAATCAGATAATTGTTGTTTTTCTTTTTCTCTGAGGCTTCTCAGCTTCCCAGGAGGAGAATCCTGGGCGAAGGAATTTTTCCAGAAAATATGAATGTGACAATTGGCCTCTTTGTTCTCATCCAAACAATGTCATATAGAAACTAAAATACCTTCTGGCAATAAAAAAGCTATGTTTATATTTTGCTGTTAAACACACATCTTTTCTCCAGCGCTGAAGAGTAGTTTTGTTTGTAAAAGTCCCTTTAGAGGCTCTGAATTGTGTCTCTCCACCACTCCAGTAGAAAGAAGGGATGCAGTTCCTTCTGGAGGACCTCTGGAGCCCCACAAGTTCTTAGAGCAAGAATAATCTTTTCAGGAAATAATGTAAAATGTGTTTAATCACACGACATATGACATTTCATTCAAAATTATCTTTTTGTGTTTAGCACTGACCATAAACTTCCACCTGCAACACTGCCAGCCATCCAACTCACCCCCCAATTCACTTTGAAATCATTTCCCATCCAAACTGTAGCTGTTCCTAATGCAGAGGAATAGATGGAAGGGAAGTCCCCTGAGCTCTTGCAAGCAGGATGATTTTTGCCATCATAATCCTCAAGTAAATTGCACAAAGCTGTTAACATTTTCCTAGGTGATTGCATAATGTTATCGCATAAATGTATTTGTCAGATTAATGTATTTCACACAACTTCGCTAGAAAACAATATTTGCAGCATCAATAAATGAAAAGCAATGCACTTCATTATGGGATTTAATTTATAATTTATCACTGATAATTTATATTTATATTAAAATTTGTGGCCCATCAGAGTAGCATTGAAGATGTATAAACTGATATTTGAATGGTAGGCAGGTTAAACAAATTTCTAAACTTTTCCTGTTGACATCACGGTGCTGTGGGGAGGATGACATGATAATCCTCACCCCTTGCCAGTTAAAATCAAATTTCTACTTCATGAACCCGTAGACATCTTTGCAGGAAGTCAGGCTTGCAGGAATCACCAGTTTTGTTGTGGTCAGCAAGTGACTATTTTATAATGGTAAGAAAAAGGCTCTTTGCTCTATGCATTAAAATAAATCAACCAGCCTAATGTCAGTGAATTAATCACTAACATATAAAGAAATCATACTTTACGAGTTAAATCAGCTTTAGTTGATGGCTGAACTCACAGAAGCTTTGCTCTGCTATAACCAGAGGTTACAAAGGTAACCTTCACAATTTACAAAATTACTTGGCAAAGCCCTAATTTTGTTGTGTATACCACTAAAAAATACCTTTGTACATAACATATGAGAAGTAACATTGCTTCAATATTGAAAGATTTTCATACTTATCAGTACCTGCAAGATTGACTGATTTCTCTTTACAAATGTGAGTAGAATTTAGATTTTAAAATAAGGCTCTTCCAAAATAATTTATTTCATTGTAACATTAATAGAAAATTTCTGTTTAGACTGTACTCCTAATTTTGGCAGGCTAAGAATATTTCACCATGAATCTTCAAATTATTTTAGTGTAAGAAGTTGTGCTATGCTTGAACAGAATATGTTTGAGAAGTTTATTGGGAATTTGGTACATTGTTTTGGATTCACAACACATTATATCTCAAATCAGTTTTAATTAGAGTATAGTTGATGTAAGCTGGTTTTGCTATATATTGGTGCCTTTAAATATTTTTGAGATGAATTAGTTATTAAAATTGGCATCCAAGTACAACAGCACAGTGGTGTTTTAAATACTGACTAATGATTTAGGCTGAGTTTCAGCTTTGTGTTTCAGTGCAGACTGAATAAAATATCAGTGTTCAATCAGTGCAGGAGTGGAGTATGTATACACCCAAATTCTGGTCCCAAGCACTCCATTGGCTAAAAGGTTCTTGCTAAAAGGTGCCCTAAATTTTGACTGTCATCAATAAAATTATTCTGAGCATTGTTTTTGGCTTCCAATCCTACTCCGGCCATGCATCAAGACAACAGTAAATCTAACTGCACAGCTCCCATTACTGCATGGAAAATACTGCAGCTGCATGGTATAACACTGACTGAATGTACATTGATGCTGCTGGTTTGAATCTATTTTTAAAAAGTTGGCAGCTGGCTTGATGCTGCATCAGGTGGGCTCTGTCTGTAGGACCTGGAGCCTTGTCACATATTCATGTGACATCAAGGTGATGTGCTTGTGTCCACATCTGGAGCACATCTGTGCTGCAGGGTGACCTGGTGGTCAGATCCCTCACTGATGCAGCAAGTCAAGTCAGCAACCATGACTTGATTTGGCTGAACTGGAGCATCCTCTTGAGTCAACGCTTCTTGAGTCAACCAGTTTAAAGTATCACTGTTGTTATTTATTAACTAAATAGAGTGAAAGGATCTGTGTTGCCATCCCTCAGATCCAACATCCAAATGTCCCACACTCCCATCCCTTCCCCCTTGAGCTCCCTCACCCCAGGGCAGGCCCCAGTGGACACACTGGGGGTGGGTTGGAAAGGGAAAGGAAAGGAAGCCCAATCTGCTGTCCGTGCTCCTGTCCTTTCCTCTGTCCTTTTCTTTTCCCCCGTTCCTTTCCCTTCCCCTATTCCTCTCATTATCCCTGTACAAGCCTCTGCCTGTCCCTGTCCCTGTGCTTATTTCTGTACCTATCCCCGTCCCGATCCCTGTATTTGCCCCTGTCCCTATCCCTATCTCTATCCCTATCCATATCCATCTCTGTATCCCCTGCCCCTATTCTTGTCTCTATCCCTATCCATATCCATCTCTGTATCCCCTGCCCCTATTCTTGTCTCTATCTCTACCCCTATCTCTGTCCCTATCTCTATCCCTCTACCCTATCCCTCTGTGTATCCCCTACCCCTGTTTTTGTCCCTATCCCTATCCCTATCCCTATCCCTATCCCTATCCCTATCCCTATCCCTATCCCTATCCCTATCCCTATCCCTATCCCTATCTACAGACCCTACTCCGTTATCTCTCCCCGCCCCTCCCTCCCCACTTTGTTGTGGCGGCCCCGGTGGCCGCAGGAGCCGTTCCGCGCACGCGCGGGGCCGCGAGACCCCCGCACACCCCCTCCCCCCCCCGCCTCTCCCCCCCACCCCCGCCTCTCCCCCCCACCCCCAGCTCCATCCGGGCACCCGCGCGCGCACGCCGAGGCCGTTTCACAACTTTCTGCCCCCCCCGCGCGGCGGATCCCGGCGCGCGCGCGCGCGCTCTGCCAGGAAATATAGTCCCTGGCCGGCCGTGGCTGCGGGCCCGGCCCCGCCGGAGCGGCCCGAGGGGGCCCCCGGGGGGCGGCGGGGCCAGCGCGGGGCGGGGCGGGGGCCAACGGGGCCAGCGGGGGGGGCCCGCGGGCGGGGGCGGCCGGGGAGGGGCCCCCCCAGATCGGCGGAAAGTGAGTGATGAGTCCGTGTCCCCAGCAAAGAGGCGAACAACTTGCCGTGCACGCCGAGTACTTGTGTCTGCCCGCTGTCCTGCCGCTTTCCCTCACGTATTGTTGTTCTTGGTGCCGCCACTCCTTTTCTTTTTCATTTTTTATTTTACTTTATTTTTTTCCGTCTTTTCTTTTTTTTCTTTCCTTTTTTTTTTTTTTTTTTTTGGTTACTTAAAAAAAATTATTTTCTTCCATTTTCCCGCTAAGGGAGGGGTGGCTGGCTGGCCGGTCTGTTGCAAAAAGCGAGGGAGAAAAAAACAAAAACAAAAAAGCCAAAAAAAAAAAGAAAGAAAGAAAAAGAAAGGCAGGGAAAAAGGCCAAACAAAACCAAACCAAAAACCAAACAAAACAAAACCAAAAAAACCAAACTTCACTCGGATCTGAAAGTGGCAGGAAAGTGCCTGGCAAGTTGCAGGGATGGAGCTACACAGCTTGCGGGAGGCGTTAAAAGTGGAAATCCCATGTCAGCAGGTAACAGAATGCAATGCTGAGGCACCGGCCGAGCCGTGCCGAGCCGTGCCGTGCCGTGCCGTGCCGGGCCGGGCCGGGCCGGGCCGTGCCGGGCTCGGGCTCGCAGCACCGAGCGGGGTTGCATGTTCGGAGCGAGCCTCGGTGCCGCAGCGGCCCGGGGAGGGGGCGCGGGGGGCGCGGCGGGGAGGGACCCCCGGCTCCCCGCCGCAATGGCGAGCACTCCCACAAAGTACTTTGGCGGCTTCTTTGGCTGAGTTTTTTGTGTGTGTGGGTGCCGTGGAGACGCGGAGTCGACGCTGCAGTCGTGTGAGTGTGCGTGAGTGTGAGAGAGAGTGCGTGTGTGCGTGTGTGTGTGTGTTGGAGAGATTAGGACGAGACTTGAATATTTATGAGCTTTGCTTGAAACTGACTCGCAGTGTTTACTTGCCTCTTTGTTCCTTACCCCCCTCCCTCCCCCGTCCACACACATACATACATTTAAAAAAATCCATTAAACTTGAAACAGTTTCTAATTCCTCCTTTTTTGCGGGGCGATTTTTTTTTTAAATAGAAACTAGTTGCACAGATGAAGCAAGATCCACAGGTAAATGCAGATCCTTTTTTTTTTTTTTCTCTCTTCTTCAGTATTTTATCCCTGCCGTAATAAGCGCAGTTGTGCTGGGACAGCAGGATGAGAAACTTTATCAGTAAGAGATCTCATTTTGTAGTCTGCACTGAGCTTTCTTGCTAAGGAGGGTGTTTTGTGTGTGCATGCTTCTGTACGGCTTCGGTGGAATGGTTTTTGCCTTTGAACAATTTCTAGCTCGCAAGTTTATTCATCACGGGGTTAGTTTGCACTTTGCCTTTAATATGCGTCTTGTTGCCGTTTTTGCAGAACGGGGATCTTAAGAAACAAATCCATGAAAGGCAATCAAGAATAGCAGCTCTTAATGAGAAACAAGTAAGGAACAGATCGATTCAGTTGTGCTTGGTTTTTCTTCTTGTTTTTATGATGCACTATCTAAACATCCGAAAAGTGTCTGCGTTAGCTGAAAAATACTGGCGGCAGGGGATATAACATCCATTTTCTTTTGCATAGAGTCAGAAAATGCATGTTTTGATAATGAGGTCGGATTCTCTGATGTCTTGCTGGGGGAAAGAATTATTTCAGTACTAGCAGCAAAAAAGATAAGCAGTAGTTAAAACGTAAGAAAAAAAAAAGAGGCGTCCATTTTGAGTTGGTCGACATGTTTTAGGAATATGGAAAATTCTCCTGTCTTGGGCTACTTTGTGCACTTCTGTGTAATGTGCAGAGCAAGAGTTGGGAAGGAGGAGGCTGGAGCCCCGTTTGGAGCCATTTCTGGGTTTAATTACAAAACTGATTTTTATTGATCACTTTATTTCTTTTCTTTTCTTCTCTTTTTTTTTTTTAATTTTTTTTTTATTTCCCCTCCCCACTTGCCTTTCTCTTCCCTTGGTCTGATCTGACGTGTTGCCTTTTGATTCGAGTTCACTTAGGCACTTTCACTTTTTTCCTACCCCTTCCAAAAAAATACGAATAAAACCAGATTAACCCGCTTCAGCAGCCAGGGAGAGGGGGGAGGAAAAAAAAAACCAAAAACGGAGGAGAGAAACAAAACAACCCGGGAACCTTCCCCGCTGCCTCCTCCCCTTCCCGCCCTTGCCAAAGTTTCTGTTTTTGTGCCGGTGACCCCTGGGCCGAGCGGGGCCCGCAAGGAAAGTTCAGCGGCGGGGGCTCCGGGGGGCTCAGCACCGCGGACAGCGCCGCCGCCCTCACGGCTTCCCGGCCCTTCTCCCGGCACTTCCCGGCGGGAAAGGCGCTTGGGAAAGGCACTTGGGAAAGCAGCGGGAGAGCTGCCGGCCCGAGCCTCCCCGCTGTCCAACTTTGCGGGTGGCCTTTGGGCTGCTGGGCTCCCCGCTCCGTGCCGGCCCAGCGCGGCCTCCGCCTTCAGCACCGCGCCCGGGGACAGCGCCCACAGCCGCCCTCAGCCGCCCCTGCCTCCCCCCTGCCTCCCTCACACCCTCCCGGCGAGAGGCGACACGTGTGCTGCTCCTCCGTCCCTCTTTTTTGTTTGTTTTTATTTGTTTGGTTTTCTTTCCTTCCTTTTTTTTTTTTTTTTTTTTTTTTTTATTGTGTTTTGTTTTGCTTTGCCGGAGTTGTGCTTAAAGTTGCCAAGTGCCTGCGTGCGGCGTGCCTGCGGGCCACGGCTGCACGCCACCCCTTTTTCTCCCAGGTTTATTGTAATGAGAATTGGTCAGCACTCTCAGTTTGGTAGTGGAAGCTTCCATTTTGTGAGGAAGGGGTGTTGGTTGCTCCTAACATGGAGAAAAGTCTGCGGAGTTTGCCGGTGGGGGATGGGGCCCCATTCATGCTGAACATTACCATTTTGATTGCTTTGATGCCGTTTTTGGAGGGGGGAGGGGAGAGAATGCCCTACTCAGCAGAGCACAAAGATGTTTAATCACTGTATAGAATCAAACCAGATAGTTTCTTTTAAAAAGCAAATCTGACACTACATGATATGTAGGGGCTGTTAGTCCTTGTTGTGCAGTGTAAAACAGCAAATTGTTGACTCTAATACTCCTATATTTGGTAGAACCTTATTTTTTGTTGTTTTTGTTTTTGTTTTTTTTTTTTTTTTTTTTTTTAATAAGGTAAAACCCTTTCCTGCATCTTTATGTACTCTTTCTTAAATATCAAAATAGTTTTACTGTTCTAAGTGGGTGTTTGGAACATAGATTTGATCATTTCCCCCTATATTGCAGCAACTGTTTCAAGGCTGTTTAAATTTTTATGATCGTGGTAAATGAGAAGCTATTTATTATATGTCATGTTGGAATTTAGATAAGGCAGAGAGACACATTTGAAAATTCAGTTTGAACATTCTGATTCAGCTTGGGGAAAATGGTTTTTGCTACGCTTGCACAGCATATTTATGTATTATCCAAACTAACTAGTAAAAATATCTTGTATATTTATGACTTGCTATTCTCATAATCTTGTAAATAAATCTATAGACAATGAAATAATTAAACACAAAAAACCTAAATTCTTTAAACAGCAAATTTGGCCTAGCAGGAAACGTCCTATTTTTAGGCAAAACTCTGGATTTCTTTTGCTGTTTTCAACATGCTGCGCAACAAGAGCTCATAATTAAGAGTCTGGCTGGTGCTGTGGTGTCCTCATGCTCCAGGCTGCCACCTCCAGAGGTCTGCACTGAAATCCTGCTCAGGTCACAAGTGAAATGAGTTTGGAGGTCTTAGCTCGTGACCAGGTCACAAACCCATCGAGTAACTTTGCAGACTTGCTATAATTATTAGCTGCTCCTTAGGAGTGGCTTGTAAATGAGCTCTATGTCCTTGAGGGTGTAGAGAAGGAGCAGTGAGACCCCTGAGACCACAGATGGGCTCAGGGTGGGGCTCTTTGGTGGTTTCATGCCCTCACTTTCATGGAAACACAAGTGTAAATTTAAAGAGGCAGTTCAAGCAGGGAGGTTATTTTTACATATATATTTACACTCTTTCCTCCTTTATCCCACCAAAGATTTGTTTAGGCACAACTAATTCATAATTCAATAATGAATACCTTTGATTTTGTGTACACTGAATACAAAAGACCCTAAAATTGCCTTTCAATTTAACTGCACATGTTAATGATGAAACAGTAAAACAAACAAACAAAAACCCCCATCTACACCTGTTAGGAACATAGCAGGAGTAAGTGGTATCTCCCAGTGCCCCCATTCATCACTTTCCATTGTAGATGGCTACAGTGGCATTTGTGGCAATGTGTACTTTTCTTGAAACTTACAAATGAAGACAAGAAAGAACTGAATGGCAAACTCAACTTTTGAGGGAAATTTACAAAGTGGACTTGTATATGCAGCTGGATTTAAAGTTGCATCCCAATCAAGGATCCCTGGTTAGTCATTGATGTTTCCTTTATTTAGAATAGTTTTAATATTTTTCAGTATGTGCAAATAAGTACTTAGAGCCATCATTTTCATTACTGGAAGGCAATAGTTTCAATCAGTTGCTAATTTGGCATCCAACTCAGAAAGACAGCTTAGACTTCTGTCACAAGTACATCCCTCAGATGCTGTGGTTTTGATTAATTGTCATCACATTTGAGGATGGGTTACCTCTTCTTTAACAAGATATGATGTGTGAAACTCCATTAGTTAGTCCAGTGGTTTTACACCTTCAGTCTCCAGCACAGGCAGAGCAGCAGTAACATTTGTATCTAAATTGTCAAGCAACAAGCATTTATATGGAAATAAAAGAGCCATCATAAGAGCCAGCACTGGCCTTAATAGCACACCAGAGTTGCTCTGCTGCATGTGTTTCTTGCTCTTTATGTCCTTAAAGAGTTGTTAAGGGTCTTTTAATTCTAGAAACTTGTCTCTTATTAATTAATAGATCAGGATAAAAAATAAGCAAATCTTTAACCTCCATTGGAAGTTCTTTTTTTCTTGTTCCTCCTTACTGACATAAGTGTTAGGTGGCAAGCCATGTCTTGAACTTGTGTGGCTCACTATATTTTTGACCATGATGAACTCTGAATTCAGACACCCTGTCCTGTAGCACAGTAATAAAAATATGCCTTCCTGAAAGACATTATGCCATTCACTTGTGTGCTGCCTCATTTCTTTACCATAATTTACTGTCTATGCAGAAAATAAGCATCAGTTTCAGACAGACTTTCCCAGCCTGTGTTACTGCTGGTTATTTGGGGTTTTTTTTGGGTAGTACACCTGAAATGAAATCACTGACTGTATTTTGCCTGTGGTGACCACCAGCAAAACCTGCTTGTGGAAAGTGTTAGACTTCTTAAATTGAAGTAGAGTTCTTGTGCAAGTTGTTGGAGATGGTTTAGCTCCAGATGTCTCATTGTGCTGATACTGTCTCTGTTTTGGGGAAGAGGAGGAAGTGGATTTTGGGTTTGTTGAAGTTCGTGCTGCAAATGGCAGCATTGTTTACACGAGGTAAAGAGTAAATTATTGATATTGCCAGAGCTCAGTATTTCTTATGGCTGGGTTCTTTCAAGATTATTAAGGTAAAATAAGGGTTATAAACTTCAGTGAAAACTCAGGTAAAATCTGAAAGGCATTTCCAGATTGAGTTGGACCTGATGTCAAACCCTGACCCAAGGCATGCATGGCCCTCCCTGTTGCTGTGGCAAGAATTGCATCCATGTCTGGCTCTGGGTGTCAGGGCAGGCAGGTGATGGGCTCCCAGGTGGAGCATTAAACTTTCCTATCACTGCACTGAGTCTGTAAACACACAGACAACAGGCATTAAATATGAACTTGACTTTGCCATTCTTCTGTATAATGAGGTCCTGCTGACTTTTGCAGAATAAAATGAACAATTGCAGAATAAAATGAACTTGCTGGATCAGAGTAAAGATTCTGGATTGTAATTCAGAGAGCTCCAGCTCCCAGAAAGCTCCAGTTCTTTTTCTTTTTTTCCAAAATCAGGTGGCAATGTATTGTTTGTTTTGCCATCTATAGAAAGAGGAGGGAAAACTAGGGAAGGATTTACCTTCAGCTTCTTGGAGGAGAAACTTAGGAATATAGTTTGCATAATGACAATCCTGGCAGTCTGTTTGTGCTTTCAGTAACAGCATACTGAGATTCCCATGTCATTTTGGAGAAAAAGGGTAATAAAAGACATTTTCATGAAGGAATGGAAATATGGCTTTCAGCCTGCCATCAGGTTGCCCTTAAAAACATTCATGGAATTCACACATCTGTAACAATAATTTCTACTGGAGGAGTTAGAACCCCATTTTGTTTGGTAGCTGCACTGGCATGGGAAATGCTATTTCATTCCAGCATTTTTCTTTGACTGCACACTTTTCTCTACTTGTACAGTGTATCACTTGGCAGGGCTAACTGCTGAAAAGAGAATGTTACATTCATTCTAACCATTTTAAAGAGTTCACTTTGATATTTTACCCACTTAAAACACCTGCTGTCAGAACAGTACAATTGATTTCAATTAACTTTGAATTTCTTCAATAAGATGACTCTTATAATAACTCCAGTAATCCCATGATGCCTCATTAGAGGAGCTGGCTATGATGATTATCCCTGTGATTTAGCAATTTTTTCCCTACAATGCTTTTGTCTATTTAGAAGAAGGAATTATGCCAACAATGCCTTCTTATTTCATTTCTGGTTTTACACTAAAGACATTTGCTACCTGTTACACACTAAAATATCTAATTTATGCTTGCAGCAAACAGGTATTTGTTCAGATGTGCACAATACTTTAGTAGGGAGACTCTTTCAAAGTAACTTTAGTTCTTTGTAGGAACTCTGCCTCTTGGAGTTAGAATTTGTTTTAATTTTTGAGCAGACACTTGGGTAGCTGTGAAGTGGTGCTTCTAGAGGAGTCTTTGTCAGGAGCTCTGGTTTGATGGAACCAAATCTCCACTGCTCATGCTGTGTGTGGCTCATGCAGAGCAGAGTCATGGCAGATGTTTGAACCAGTTCCTCTTGTCTCAGGATCTGGTGCACAGACTCCTTGGATCTGTGGAAGAAAAGGGGAATGTCTGCTTTCCTTGGCATGATGCTAGAATGGTGGTTTTAAATAACATTTCCAATGGGATACTGCACCAATCCAAACACTTCTGCTATGCTCAAATAGAGAAAATCCCTTTTCATCTCATTGCAGATTTGATTGTCAAGTTGAAAGCATGAAGGCATATAAATGTTCATACAAAGTTACTTTTAACTTTTCCTTCTATGCCTTTCTCTTTGTGATCAAGGATATTATGTGCAGTATTTTTGTACTTGGTTATAAAATGATGCTGCCTCCTCCTCCCCTCCACCCCCAAAACAAAATCTGAAGCACCAACAACATTTTTAGGCAATAAAGGATAGAAATTTGCAAATCAATAAGACAAGGCCATGGTAAATGGTGTTTGTGAGGCCATAGTGCCAAGGATGGAAACTGGTATATGCAGAGGAGTTGGAGGTAAGGAAAGTATGAAAATAGGCTGCAAGTTTAATATAAGAACAAAGAAGAGCCAAAAAGAATCAGAATTGGACTAATTGAAATGAAAATTTGTCATTCTGCCATTAAAGTGGACAGTTATTTCGGTGTAATAGACTCATATTTGGTCTATCCAATCCTCATCACACTCTTCTCTTATATGTCTGTATATACATATATTTTATATAATTTTTGGTTTTTTTAACTTAGGCTGGTACTACTTTTTTATTTGGAATTGTTCTTGAGTTAAAATCTACTTCATGAAAAATGTTTTCTCCCCCACTGCTCTCTTTTTTGATTCAGCTGCTTATTGTTATGCAGTAGCAATTTCCAGAGTGTCATATGAAATTGCTGATGTGGCTTAGTTCCTGCTCCAACCTGCAACTGCCAATAGTAAGGCTCTATTGAAATCTAATATGTACCACAGGGCTTTTTGCACATGTACAGGCAGACCCTTCTGCTTAATAGACAGAGAACTAGGAAATAGGAGCATGTGTCTTCCTTTTTTAACCCATGGAGAACTTAAATATGTGTCCAAGTTTAAATTATAAAACAATCCTTTGAGTGAATTAAAGTAAACCAGGGTATTGACCATAAGTGCAGCTGCAGTAAAATCAAAACAATAAGTACTTGAGAGCTCTGTAGATATGATGGGTGGTGTTAATTTAGGCTTTTGAGAGGCAATCTTATTTTCAGAGCTGTAATTCTGTTTTAAGAGCCTGGGTATTGAAGCTCTGGCCAGAGCAGTGTGTTCATCTCAAGGTTGGTCTGATTGCTTGTGTTTAATTGAGAGAAGCATATCATTGGCCTTGAAACAGAAGTTAAGTCTATATTGCATATAAGTTATTTTTGTTTCCACATTAATTTAGCTTGATCCTGTTGGTACTTTGTGATGTAGCTTCTGTATTATCTGGGGAGAAGGAGTGGGATTGCCTTTCTGTGCAACTCAGCTATTGATGACAAATCTTATAAGGTTACAGAAAGTGAAATTGTATATTACATTTCAAATAATTGAGTCAAGTGAGAATCATTGATACTTTTGACATGCAGCAGAGATTAACCTACATTTTCCATAATGATCTGTTTTTCTAAAGTGCTTGAAATCAGCTAAGATTGCCTAAAGATTTATTGGTGAGTCAAAGCTTTTCTAAGAATGACGAAGAGAGAAGCTTCCATTCTCAGAAATGTACAGAGTGTCTCTGTGTATAAATTTGCTTCTGTGTCTGTGTGTGTGTGGGTGTGTGTGGTTGGGTGTGAGCATAAGGTCTTTCTCTTTGATATCATTCAGGCAGAAAGCCAATATGCGCATGTAAATGAGCCTGAAAATGTAATTAAAAATATATATACGTACTGGGGACTGCAGCACAGAATTTAGTGTGAGATGCAGGTTATAAAGTGACAAGTAACATTTCCTATATAATCACTGATACTGACTCTCATCTGGGATTTATGCATCTTGTGTGTTATTAAGTGCCAAACAGATAAATGCTGAAATTATTTCTTTAGCATTGTTTCACCACAATGACTGAAAGCAAAGTACATCTTGCCCATTCTCTTCCCTTCAACCAAAACAAAAGCCTGAGTACCCCTACCATCCAAGTGTTACTAGGAGGACTAAAAGTATTTTAGTATATAAGGTCAGATAAAGACCTATCTGATAGCATATCTTTCTTGGCAGTAAAATATTACAAAACAGATTTACTTGTGAATATATTAGATCAAGGAAATTCTCTAAATCATTAACACACATCTAGGAATTTGTGTACAGATGGAAAAAGAGAAAGATTGCCAGGGGAAAGGCATGAACAATTTTGTCCTTTATGTCAGGGTAGATAACAAAGGCTTGCATATAAAAGCCTGTATGAGAGGCACCTCATAAACTCCAAACTTTAGGCAAGAAGCCAGTTTTCTTTGCTTGAAAGTATTTTCTGAAAGTTAGGTCAGAGTGCTGGGTGCAGAAGCTAATGTTTCTGCTCTCCTGCTTAGGGATAAACTACTTAAAAAAGCATTTATTTTGCATTTAAAAATACAGGTGGAGTCCAGATGCATTTCTATCAACAGCTCTGCAGCCCATAAATATGTACAACCTAAACCAGTGCCTTATTTACATTATTTTATTAACATTCTTTGCTGAGTGGGCTTGAATGGAACACAATCTCTCATATAGAGGATCTAATTATAAACACAAGGGACAGAACCAAATAAGCAGTCTTTAAAGGGAAAAGAGTCTGGCAGCTTTGTTTAAAGTGTCCTTTAATGAACTTCTTTAGCAGCTTGTATCTTAGCAACACGTTTTATTACATACCAGTGCGGGAGAAGCAGTTTGCAGATGGAGTTGCACACAGTAATTTATTTCCCCCCTTTCCCCCCTTTTTTTTCTCCTCTGTGGTGACTCAACTGGAATCTGCAGAGTAGCTTTTCTAACACCAATAGCTCACTGGAAATCCCTGATTGGTTCATTTGTATCTGTTCTGTTTTGTTGGTTGATGAAAAAGGCATTTATTATGGTAAATGCATACTGATTTTGCGTGCTCTTAGAAATTCAGATATGACTGTTTTGAATAGGCATGGATTTAAATGGAAAACAACCCCAGCTTTTTCCAGAGCACTTTTATCCATGGATGTGTTGCATTCAGCGCTTGTCCTTGGTTGCACACGCCAACGAGTTTCTACATTTGGAGGTTATTTACTCCCCATGTAAGATGGAATTGTTTTAATTTCTCATCTTTCACCCCTTCAAAACTAATTGGAATATAGGAGTGACAGAAGTATTTGCAATCATTTTTTTTTTTTTTTGTCTTCTTTGACAAAACCTGGCACTTAAACTGCAAATACATTTTTTAAAAGCTGCTGTTTCAGAAACCAATTGAAATTCTGCACTACTGTCCCTCCTTCAAATGACCTACAGGGCTGATCTTTGTTGAAAGAAATACTTTTTGTTCTCTCCTCTACTAATTCCAGACTAAGTTCTCCTCATATGTTTTGAGTGAAAAAGTGGGTAGCTTTTTTCAATAGGATCATTTGAGGAATGTGGTATTACTGAAGATGAGTATGAGCAATGCAATCCAGATTTCATTTCTTTCTTATAAATTAAAGGGGAAAAATGCCTTTAATGAGCAAACTAAATACTATTCAGCTAAATTTACATTTTCTGCTGGCTAGGCAGGTGTAAGTCCAGAAATATATTTCCCTGGAGTTCACTGGAGTTACCCAAAGTTTGCACTGGTGTGATAAAAATCCGGATATTACCAAAGGGAGCAAAGCAGGTAGGAGGGGAGAGGGCAGATGAAGGCAGTCCAGAGTGTTGGGAGAACCCACAGAGGATGGAGATTGTTGGCTTAAAGATGCTGCTCTTGGGGATGGCTTCATTAAACTTCAGTTAAGAGCTAATATATTAGGGGTTGATATGAAAAAGACAAAACCTATCCATTACATAAAGTCCATTGATATTTGCAAGTAGACTGGAGAAGGCTTTTGAAAGAGATGGAATTGTTTCTCTGCTTAACAGTAGTGAAATATAAATGCATTTCCATTAACTGGCCAACTGTTATATTTCTTGAGTGCTTAGTTCAAAAAACCCAGTTTCCTTTCACTCCAAAATATGGATGGATGGATGGATGGATGGATGGATGGATGGATGGATGGATGGATGGATGGATGGATGGATGGAAGGATCTCTCCAGTTTTCAGGTTTCAGTATGTCAGGTGACAGCCTGCCTCTTGTCCCTTTTGGATCTGCAATATCTCAGCCTTAGCAGCAGCATGAAGGAGTGCTTTGAACTTTAAAAGCAGTAAGAGAGGTGAGCAGTGGAGAGGTAAAGGATGTTATAGTCCCACTCCCCTTAAACCATGATGATACTGGTTTTAAAACAGAAGCATATCCTCAGCCAAAGGTGATTTAGTTGCCATCTGATTAACTTACTTTTTCTTTCACAATTCAGCCCCCTGTTAATTAACTTAATTTGGATTGAAAAAACTCTAATCTGGGGGAATGCACTAGAATCTTGCACATGATGGTAGTCCGAACTGTCAAACAAGCTAAATCATGAAATTTGCAATATTGCTGGACAAAGGCTTGTATCTTTTTTTGTAGCTGTAGATCCCTACAAAAAGGGACCTGGAACAATTCATGTCCTGTCATGAGAAATAGTATTTATGCCAGGTACAGCATTTAAAGACAATGTCTTTGGTTAATATTTTAATGTGATAGAGCTGGGAATGCTTAAGTGAAGTGTTAAAACAAGAGTCTTAATACATGACAAAATTTCCTTCAGAAATGTTGCAGTAAGAAAGAACAAAATGAAGAACTTCATTATTTTCTGAAACATTTAGGGAGGAATAGGAACCTGTGTGTCAGATTGGCTAAATAAACCAGCAAGACCAGTGTTTCATTTTTCCTTCAATAAAGGAAAAAAAAAAACCAATTTTTTCCAGAAGCACAAACATTTCCAGAAACTTCTTTAACCCTCTGAGTGCTAGTGCTATATCTCATTACCGAAGTACTTTTAGTAAAGGAAGCTTAAAGGAACTTCCATCCCCAGATGAAGCAAAGACTCATTTATAAACAATGAGAGCAGGAACAATAGAATGCTGAGTGCATTCTGCATGAATAATATAACTGAGGATTGTGAGAAGCCTGTGATTTCTGTGTGCCAAACTCAGTTTGGGAGTGCAGCATTCTGCTGATTTTTTTGACACTGGGAGTCATCCCTTCTCCCTGCCATGTGTGTGTGCAAACATACACACAGAGGCCTGGTACTGGTGATTAAAGAGGGGAGTCAGCAGCTCCCAGCAATGGTGTAAATTCATAAAACTAGTGGAAATTGGGCTGAGATCTAGGCCAGCACTGAGCCTGAGGTAGGTGGAGCAAAGGTGAAAGACCTGGTTTAGGAACAGAGTCTGAGCTTCTGTCTGTATCCTTGGCTGGGAGGCTGTTTACATTTGTGTATTATTAAGTCCGAGAGTTTATGAGGCCTTCAGCATGAATTCCTATTTCTCACATCTTTAGATAGATAATTTTTTAAAAATGAGACTATATCTGGATTTCAGGCCTTTTGGTTGCAAAACTTTGGCCATAGTTGATTATTTTATCTTTTTATCTTTTTTTTCCTCTTGCACTTTCTTAATAAAGTAATTCTCCTAAATATGCTGAAGTTTTTTGGGTCTGGGCCTGTCTTTATCCTGTGTGTATTTAGGTTTGGCTTAATGAGATTCTCCTCCAGGGTTCAGACCACAAGGTAATGCAAACAGTGAAAGCAGTAGTAGCTGACAGTTTCCCATACACAGTGGAAGAATAAAGTTCCCCCAAAACTCATCTTTGAGTGACTTTACCAACTGTTACAAATACAGAGCAAGTCAGCTGGCATTTTCCTGGCTTGGGCTGCCTGAGGTGGTCCATTTCACCCACTGTTATGAACTTGCTACCCTATTTTATAGAAAAATAAAAGAAAGATGTTCTTTCCAACCTAAGGAAAGGTGTTCTTTCCAACCTAAGCCATGCTGTGTTTCTGTGGTTCTCTCAAAGTTGAGTTGTTGGGTTATTTTGCAGTTCAGTCCCTGGTTGCTGTTTGAAATTGCCTCCTATTAAACTGAATGCTGTCAAATGATGATGATTTTGTAAGATGATCCAATGTCCTGAAAGCTGGACTAATGTATTTTCTAAAGATCTTCCTACTGTGTGGCTCCTATTAGTTCTACTAGTGTTAGCTGGGTAAAGTGGTGTGCATCAGCTCTGTCTGTAATTACAATTTCTGATAGAAAAAAAAAAAGGAAAATATCTGAGATCTTCATGTTAAGATTTTGTAGTTTCCTTGGGTTCAGTTGAACTGTGCCTGTTCATACTTCTCAAAAATCTAGCCCAGGTGCACTTAAGTTTTCTTGCCATCCCAAAACTATGAAACTGGCCAATAACTCATACAACATTTGTCTGGATCTCTCAGGTTCTTGCTCTTTCATTAAGCTAGCTTCAGTTTAGGTTAGCATCAGCTGCTGGTTTGCTAGTAGACTTTCTCTAAAGTCTGCGGCTAAACCTTTAAATTTCAGTGTCGAAAAATAGCTTTAAAAATGTTATTCCAGAACAAAGTCTGAATAATAATGCTTAAAATTGCTACATATTTACTTAATGATTCACTGTTCCTTGAAAAAGATCTTTTGATCATCAGATAGTTATGTATTCATCAGCTGGCCTGTTCCAACCTATCATATAAATACATGAAATTTTCAAAATGCACAGTTCTCAGCAGACTGGGCATGTACAGAATCTGGCATTTATTAAAATGCAGTTTCTTGACATGACTAACTCAGCACTCCTGTAGTCTGTGGAGTTATTATCCACTGAAGGAATTTTACCTTCTCTGGTTAAGGATCCTCCCAAGTAATTACACTATTTTCAGCATAAAAAATCTTGAAATTTGAATTAGTGGATGCTGGAATTCTGTAATAATTTGATTTGCTGTGCTGAATGTGCAATGGATCAGCCTTAAAGAAAAATAATTTGGTTGCTTTTACATGCTGTCCAGTGTTGTTCTGAGGGAACTGACTGTTGTCTGAGAGCATCCCAAATGTTTTTAGTGGAAATGGCTTGGAAGACAAAGTTGACACAGGGATTTATATTTCAAGGACCAGATTCTGCCAAACCCAAGGGTGTTGGCACAAACACCCTTCAGATTTTAAAGAGAAAAATCCCCTCCTCCTGGAAGAGGTGTACAATGTGTACAGAGATCAAAACACACAAAGAGCTTGAGAAAACAAATTTGAGGTGATATCTAGAGCAAAGGGATTAAAATTGAACTTGCCAGTTCTTTGTGAAAACAGCAGGGAGGTCTCAGTATTTTGATGAGAAATAGAGAGGTAGGTCAAAGTTTGAGATGGAAGAGGATTTTCTTTCCCAATTCCTGGCAAAGCAGAGGCTGTGGAGCTTCTGTGGAGGAGCTGCTGGCAGGCACACTGTGACTTTATGGATACTCACAACTGGAAGAGGTCTGAGCAGTCTCCTTTTCCCACATTTCCTTGTTTCCCAGGAGAAATGGGAGAGAATATTTTAAGATTAATTAGCTAATGATGATATGCAGGAATTCTCTTCTACAAGTTTGATGCTAGAAGGGATATTAAGATGAGGATTGATACTCCTGTGCACACTTTTCACTCTTTGTTGTTTATTTGCTTGGAGTTGATGCAGTCTTTCATAGAACAAGTTTTTCCTGAATGTGTACCCAGGAAATGTGCAGGAAGCTGAGTTTTAATGTGATTCAAATCAGTAATGTCAAAATGTCAATCAGCAATATCAAATCAGTAGTTGTCAGAATGCTGTGCATTTTTATATCTCAAGGCTAATATACTACATCTATATTTAATTACCAGCTGTAACTGGAGGTGTGATTGATTTTCCTCTACTGGAATGTCATTACTAGCATTTCTGTATTCAGTTGTCCATGTGTATGGACAACTGTTAAAATTTTGAATAACAAAATTTAGAATGATGATGTCCCACCTCAAAGTGGTAATTTCAAGCTCAATAATTTCAATATTGAAATATTTTAATTCCCAGAATAGATGCATCACTTTGCTTCCCTCACTTGTGTTCCAGGAGGTGTAACATAAAGCTGATATAGCAAAATACACGAGGGAACCTCTCTTTCTGTTTGTTTAGCTAGGTACACCCACCTTAGCTAGGAAAGGAGGAAAATACAGAGTGCCGAGAGATGGTGGCATCTAATGCTGTCACTTCCTTAGAATTAAGATAATCAGTTTCTAATGTGGACACTGTGTCCATCCCAAGAGCTCATCCCTAGGCTGATCCCAAGGACTGAATGGCTGTTTCTGTGTGCTCCACAAGTGTGCTCTGCTCCTGAGTTTAACCCCAACAGAATCCACCTGGTCCACTCCTGAATTACTTTGCACTGTAAAACAAAGTACAAGATCTATGGGGTGATCTGCTTGAGAAATGAGCTCCTGACTTGGAAGCAGTGTTTAATGTGGATTTACCCAGTATGTGTTCCTTGCTGGTGTGTTCCTCTGACACTTAAAACAGCACTTCTCATCTCTGGCCCTTCTGTCTTTATAATGATATCCCAGGCTCTGAATGGAGGAGAGGGAGGAAGGCAGTTTCCCTGCTTGTGGGCATGGGCACATCAGGTGCTTTCCTCTCTATTCTGCATAATGAGGATGAAGAACCAACCCCTATTATCTTTTCCCACTTTATTCTGAGGGCTAGAAATGTTTTATATCCCTAAGATCTGGGCCACTTCAGGTCTTATGGAATTCAGGTCTTATGGAAGACCTTATCCTACTTAAAGCTTTTATTTTCTTATCTTGGATGTAAAACTTATATCCCATTATGAGTGGGAACAGGGTCCCTTAAGGCTGGAGCCTCTTCCATGACATTACAGTATTTTGGGTTGCAGTCTGCACTTAATTTGTCTGTGTTAACAGAACTTCATGTCCATTGATTTTGATATCTTTCTTGAACAGAACATTAGAGGGGCACTTTGGAACTCCTTATATTTCTAATGAAAATGCCACCACTTCCCTTTTTCATTAGGAATTATTGCCTCTCCTTTCAGATTCCTAATGTTTGTAGTGTTGTCCATTACACAAGACCCAAAAACTCAATGTGGTTCATAAACACAGTTGAAACTTGACTTAGTTTACTCTGAATGTTTTGCTCACTATAGAAAAGTCAGCAAATACAATTGAATGAGAGCACAGTAGTGCCATTTTAAAATGTTAAATAATATCGGCTGTTACAAAACAAGGAAACAAATGAGTGGTCTTCCAACATTCTCTAAAAAGCCAGTAGCATTCTTCCATCCAGAACTTTACCCCTGCTGACCTTCAGGAGCTGTGTAGCAGCTGGGCAGGGGGCCAAAATGCCAATGGTGTTTCCTCTCACTGGTCTGGGTTGGGTTGTGAGCTGATGGTTGGGTAGCACAGGTTGTGTTGCACAGGTTGGGTTGTGACCTGATGGTGCAGGGTTTGTGCTATGAGCGGCAGGGAAGGGGGGTTTTCTGCCCCTCTGCCCTGCTCAGGTGAGACCCCACCTGCAGAGTTGCCTCCAGCCCTGGGTCCCAGCACAGGAAGGACATGGAGTTGCTGGAGCAAGTCCAGAGGAGATGCTAAGATGATCAGAGGGTTGGAGCAGCTCTGCTGTGAGGAAAGGCTGAGAGAATTGGGATTGCTCAGCCTAGAGAAGAGAAGCTGTGGGGTTACCCAATTGTGGCCTTCCACCTGAATGAAGGGAACCTGCAAGAAAGATTGAGAGAGACTGCAAGGGGCTGCTGTAACAGAACAAGGAAAAATGGCTTAATACTGAGAGACAGTAGGTTTAGATTAGCTGTTAGGAAGAAAATCTTCCCTTTAAGGGTGGTGAGGCACAGGTTGCCCAGAGAAGCTGTGGTTGCCCCATCCCTGTAAGTGCTATGGGGCAGGTTTGATTGGGATTGGAGCAACCTGCCCATGGGAGAGGGTGGGACAAGATGATCTTTGAGGTCCCTTCCAACCCAAACCCATTCTGTGATTCTATGATAAGTTACTGGTTTTTACCCAGCAATTCCTCCTATACCAAATAGCAGGTGTAGCTGTCTTATACAATTCTTGCCTGACACACTTTCCTGATTTCCTGCTGTCAGCATGTTTTTCAATGGCATGGCACTCCTTCTCCACAGTAAAAAGTCTGCATAGAAACACATCACAGAATTAATAGAGAACTGTGGATGCTGAGGGATTAGTGTGCAGTGGGGATCTTGTGGGGTAACAAACATTTCTTTAAAACTTGTGAGGTTCGAGGTATGTAAAGTTACATTGTGCTGTGGTCCTCTTACTGCAACCACAGTAGAAATGAAAGCTGGACATTGTGTTTGTCTCAAAATGACAAGAACACTGGAACACTGGAACAACTTTCCAATAGAGGAAGTGGAAGCAAACAACCAGTTTTTTTATTATCCAGTGAATAAAAGTGAGTCTTTTTTATTATTCAATGAATAAAAGGTGAATCTGTGACATGCAAAGATGTTAAGAAGCCTTGGCAGGAGAAGAAAACACATAGCAGCTACTTGTTTGTGGGCCATAATGTTTGAAACTATTTCTGCAGAAAAACAAGATAAAAGATTGAAAGAGCAGCTCAACATCTGTATTATCCAATCTGTATTTTATATCATGTGGGGAGTTGGATCCAGCTGTCATAAACTTCTTGATGGACAGATGCTTTTGTTCTAATAACAAACTGATTTCAAAATTATTTTCTGTTCTAGTTCTTATGGTATCAGTCATAGGAGTGTTTCTATAGTAAGTTGAATATAGAGACTTAGAGACAAGGCACAGATTGCTCAGTTTGTAGGAGAGAATTGTTATTTCACAGTAAATCATACTATTTCTGGCACTTCATTTTTCATGGGGATTGTGGTACATGAAAGAGCCATGAAATACCTGAAGAGCCATGAAACATTTTCTCAGAGTACAGGATGATAAGGAGAGCACTCCCTGTATGGAAATAGAGGTGACAGTTTCAGTTCTGACACTGGAATTTCTGTTTTAGCTGCCAGGAAGCACCAGAAGATGGCATGGTTTGTACAGATGCGTGCTGCAAAGTGAATGAGTGAGCTTGTGAAGCTGCTATTAATAATCTTGGGCTGAGTGTTTAACACTGTAGTAAAGAAAAGCAGCAACATGCAGTGTTTTAATTCTTATTTCTTCTTTCTGCCAGTAAGGGACAGCAGTAAAGTCATTATTCATCAATTATCTATTGATGAATCTCTTTGTCAGTCAGTCAGTCAGTCTGTCTTTCTATCCTTCTATGAGTTTGGATGGTGCAGAAAATGGGAGGGAAAAAGTGAAAAGAAAGCAATTGTGATGTAATCTTGGTGCAACATACACTGAAAGATCATCCTGACAAAAATGGGTCTTGATGGTAACTGAAAAAGTTGCTACTGAAGTCTTCTTAAGAAGGTCAGATTTTTTTAAATTACTATATTGAGCTAATTTTGACCATCTTGTCTCAATTTTAAATCTCTGTGATTACTGTTTGCTTCAGTAGCCTCCAGATGCTTCTTCCTGTATGTGGAAAACCTGGCAGTTACGAATGTTCACTGCTAATGAGCTGCTTTTTGTGAAAATACATTGATTTCTAGATCAACACCACAATTTTAAATGGCCTTTGTAAACTCTGTTTTACAAATGGCCTTTGTAAACTCTGTAAATTGCAAACAGTTACAAGTAGCTGTTTGCAAAGTTCAAAGTCTAAAAATTAATTAAAATCTGAGGCCCTCTTTGGTATAAAATATTTAGTTGTTTTCTTTCTTTTTTGTTTAGAATGTCAGATGTTTGTTCTCAGTTGGCAACTAACGATAGCTGCAAGTTAATTTGGTTATTGCTTTTAGGCACCACTAAATATTGAAATCCTGTCCCATTGTTACATTAACTGTGGTCTTTTCTGGATTTGAATTTGTAAAAATAGTGGCTAAGGTTTTGGAGCAGGACTGATTCACAGCATTTGAGGACTCATTTTTGTTGTGACACAAGACAAAGTACTGGCTGTTGGTTTTCCCTCAGAATGTGGTTTGCTGCAAAAGTGGAAGTGGTTGGGTTTAGGATGGGAGAAAGTCCTCAAAAACAAGGAAGGATCTTAGAGTCCGATCTTTCAGGAATCTTAAAGATTTCCAGGGGCTGTATTGGTAATTTGGGGAATAAACTCCAAAAACTTCCAAAGGCCATGTTGGTAATTTGGGGAATAAACGTTTGTCAGTGTTCAGTGTGTGCCTATAGCAAGTTTTCCTCTGTTGTGCAGGACTGTGAGTGGAACAGTCAAGTTCATTTCAGTCCAACAGCATCTGGAACTGCCTGTTCACCTGTGTGAAACTCCTTTCCAGAACACCCAGATCTCTGGCACATGTGAAAGTCCCCAGTAGAAGGGAACTTATTAAAAATGTATAGAATGGTGCAATTTTTAAAGGAAAAAGCTTCATTACTTTCTCTTTTTTCTGTGTGAAGGAAAATAATATATTTGAAAATGTAATTACAGTTTTGGAAACCACTTGTCAATTATTTTCTATTAAAGGAGCTTCCAGAAACCTTTCAGGAATCTCTTGGTGTTAACCCAAGCACAGAAATGTGGTGAGAACTTCTGTCTGAAGAGCTTTCAGTTTAGAAAAAGTGAGATTATAGTTCCACTTCCACAGAGTGCCAGCTGACGCTCAGAGGTATTTAGCAGGCTGGGAAGTTTGTAGCAGAGCTGGAAACTGAAGCCAGGGCTCCTATGTGTAGTTTATCAGTTTACCTGCATGGGCATCCTGTAAAGGTTCTGCACTTCTTCTGGGAGGGATGTGAGCATGCTCTGGCTCTGAAATGAAAACATTCAGAGTGCTAAATAATCTTCCTGATGGCATTTTCTACTAGTTTTGTTGCAGTGAGAAATGAAAAAAAGGCCACTGGCCTCTCCAAACAGCCATAACAACAAAAAAACTCACAAACAAACAAAAACCTCCACCAAAAAAAAAGCAAAAAGAACAAAGCTTCATTTTTTATCCTTGATGAAATATTTATTTGGAAGCAGCACAGCAAGTTGGAATGGTTTGATTTGATTAGCAAGTCTAAATGTATTAGCAGCAAGACAGAAACTATGTTACGATTAGTGGTAATTAGTTGCACTGATTACTTCAGCCTCAGCACTGTTTGACAGATGTGTTTCTGTGGTGCACTCCTGAAAGAGGAGCATGCTTTACCCTTGTGGTGGTTCTTGCCTTCCCTTCTCGTGATATCTTTGTCTTGTCATTGTTTGCTGATGAAGTCTCCACTGTGGCTGCTGCAATCTGTGGCTTGGCAATACAAATATTCTCTTGAAAGTGAAGTTTGAACTGGGAAATAGTGATGGATGTGCTCATACTGATGCTTGACAGTCCTAGAGAAGACCTCTTGTTCTCTATGGAAATGGTCACAGCCAGCCCATCATCCTTTATGGTGCCCATCAGCCCTGTCCTTCAAGTCTGATCCAAACCTTCATGAAATAAGAGCTGCTTCTGTGACTGGAGAAGACTTTGGATCAGATGCCTCCACTGGACAGAAGAATCTGGCTTCCCTGCCTGCTTAGCCCTCAGTCTGTGGGGACTACTGGTGTCAGGATTTGTAGCAAAGAGGCTCCTTAGGATCAGATTAGGGAGAATAAAACCCTTTGGGTGGAGTGTATCCCATAGGGCAGAAACAACCTCTTCTACTGGCTTCCTGTGGTGGGGAAACATGGAAATATAATTGCTGTTTTCTGACTGAGGAGCAAACAGGAAGGAGAACAAGCATTCTGGAGCTACAGTTCATGGTCTATAACCCATCTCAGATTCACTGCTCAATCACTACATCCCTATAAATTTCAGGTTCTGCTTCAAAGAGAATCCCTTCTCAGGTTGGGTGTCCCTTTTATAGAGAGTCACTCTCTAGAACTCGATCTGACTGTGGATCCTTTGACACAATCATATTGTCCAGGAGCTATATCTAGCTAACCTCACTGGCTCAGCCTCATGTTGATAAACACATTAGGCTCTGACAATCATTCTGGTCCTTAGGAGTAAATGGATACAATTTTGAATGTCCTGATTTTGGTGTATGAGCAATAATCCCATTATCAGTCATCCAGAATAAAGAGCATTATAGACCTATGCACTGTATTTGAGCTATTTGGGGACATATAAGCCAGAAATATGAATTTGTGCAAGCCAAATGTTTTCCATCTTTCTCCAAAACATACATCTTATGTTACTGTGCATGTGTTTTGCTTGTTGCTTTAAAATAGTGGTTCACAGGCTATGAAGTGCTTCTATCACCAGGCAGATATGGTAAGTCAAAGAAAAAGGAATCATTTAAATGTGTGACACAGTTACTTGTTAGTATGGCAGAAAATGCCACAGGTGAAACATTTGGGATTGCCCATGGAAAACATTTGAAGATTGCCAGCTAGCTCTGGAAGAAAGGTCTTGGATGCTAAAACTACATGAGTGGACAATTCATAGCCATCAACTCTTCTAGAAATATTTGTATATTTCCAGCTGGATGAACTTATGAGGCAAACTTTAAATAGAAAAGGTAAAATGTAGAGTCTGTCTTATCATTCTGGAGATGAGATGATTATGTCCTTTGCCAATAAGGTTGTATTTCTGGATGTTTCTTTTGACAGCTCACCAATCCTTAGTCACTGCTATGATAATACTGAGCTCTGAAGTGTTTTCCTGTATTGTCATTTTCCTGTATTGTCTGACATATTGACGTCCTAGGGATCACTGTGTTACTTGTACATTTCTTAGGGATTGTAGTTAACCTGCAGTGCAAAATCATGGGTAAACTGTATGGCAAGTAGGAAAGGATCAGCTAAACTAACTCGTGAAGAAATGTTAGGAGATATTTGATTGCTGAGTTTTTTTCTCTGATGGTGGGATTGTGCCCTTCTGCAAAACTCTGGGCAACCTGAGTTGGTGCTTTCTGGCTTTTCTGGCTGTGTGGCATTTCCCAAGGGAGCTCAGCACGTGTCAGGACAGAGCCCAGAGCCTGCAGTGAGCAGAGGTCAAGAGAACCATCACAGAGATTGGGGCAAGAATATCAAATGAAATGAATTTGAGGAATACATAAGAGAGAGTGGAGGACTGTGCAAAAGGCAGAAATAGAGGAGGCTGAAGTACTTACAAACCTGATGGCAGCTCCACCATGGCTCTGCCTCCCATGGATGCTGCTCCCTCTGAACACCCTTTCCCAGCTGGGAGTCCTCCTTCAGGATTACAGAAGGTGTCCCACTTCTTGTCATCCACCTTCCTTTAATAAAAAGACTTTGCTTCTGCATTTCCCTCTCTTCCTCAGCTCTCCAAGCAATTAATAAGCACAAATTAATACCAAACTCCCCAAGCCCTTATTGTAGATAAGGTTTGTCCCCTTTTCTTCTGTTCACACATGGGTGAGGAAAAATATGGGGCTTAAGTGGTGTGACAAAAGTCACAATAAACATTTGTGGCCGGAGTGGGAAGACATCTTACTCATAGGCAAACTCACAGAGACTTTTTGCAGCTAATAGCCCCTTGAAATCAAAAGCTTATAGATATGTTTATGGATCTGGACCTTATTCTGAACAGTGGCACTGTCTTTGTGGTATCTACCTTGTCAGCAGATGTTTCACTGAAATAATTATGCCCATGTGGTTTGGCAGCTGTAGAAAAAGGAACTGCACAATATCTCTTTAAATAGTATATGGGGTCTTCATGTTCCCAATGCTTTTCTATAGCTCACACTTTTTGCTTACAACTTAATACTTTTTATAAGCTTATGAAGTGAGCTGGTTGTCATGATGAGTGGAAAGCCATCTGTGAATGCATGGCTTCCTCAGAGCCTTTGTATGTAAACTACAATGTCATGACAACAGTCCATAGAAAACCTCCTTTACTGATTGGAATTATAGAAGGTGGCAAATTCATTGGTCAGCTGAAACAGGAAATTTAAGTGAAGGAGAAAAACAGTAGGTGAAATTAATCATAGAGCTTTGAATGTGGAAAAAATGGATTTTCAGAATTAAATGTAACTTTAAAAAAGGCTTTAGAGGATACATAAGGTAACCTTCTGGCTGTCATGCTCAATTTGTCTTGATTTTTGGCAGGTCACCTGCACAGGCCATTAAACTGATTGTCTTGGGATATATGCTAGAGATGGAGTAAACTCCCTAATATTAATTTAAGAAAAGGTGATAATGGTGTCATGCTGACAGTGTACATTTATAGCAACCAACACTGGCAACTGTTTCTTTGAAAGCTATGAAAACTAAGACCATGAATTTTCATTAATGAAAAAAAAAATTAGAGCCATGCCTAAAAATTGAAGTAGGACAGCTTTATACCAAGCTATTAAAACCTGTGTTTTTAGAAACCATTACTTGTTTTCTTGCACTGATCAGAAAGCTGCATTTAGGGCCTGCCTTGACCTGCTGTACTTGTTGCAGGAAGCTATCAAAAAGCCTGGAGAACCCAAATCAGCTGAGAGCCCAACTTCACAGCTACATCTTCTCTTAGTTACTTGGCCAAATGACAGTACCCCTAGCACTCAGGATGGTGTCTTAACAACCAAAGTCTGAAGTTAAATTTGCACTTTTTTGTTTGATTATTAACTTCTGTGTATATACATATGTGTCTATTGGTGTGTAATCTCTATGTGTATATATATATATAATTTCATCATGAGCACAACAGAGCTTTAGCATTCCTGCAAATTTTTGTCTTTGAATCTGACTTACAGAACATCCTTAAAATAGAGACCCCAACTGAGTTATTTTAAAATATGTAATTCTAAAATATAAAAACTTTATTCTGCATTCCCACTGATGCTTCTAACTCTTTTGCCAAGAGGAAGTAAATGGATATGAGCATAACTACCCCAGATAGCTGTTGCCTGTGACAGCTAATCAAAAGCAAAACTCTCAACCCATCTAGACAAAAGCTGCTGTCAAATATACAGCAGAGCTCACTTAAAAAAGGAACAGTTTTCTCTTTGCTGATGTAGTTTAGTTATCACAGTTAGTCACCATTTGTACCCATAACAGATACAGTAATTTCACTGGTTTTTGAAGCTGATAGTGTTTCTGTAACTCCAGTAATACAGGTCACACTGTCTCTTATACAGCTGGCCACCCTCAATAACTCTGTTTTAAAAAATCATGTGGTGGTTGTGCAATATATGACAAGTGTCTTGTTAGATCTAATCTTTATATAAAACATGCTTAGTGGTGTTCACTATATAATACTTGCCCTGGTGAATTTCAATTACTATTATAGTTAGGAAATTATGATTTAAAGTGCCTTTCTAGATGGAATGGAATGTTGCCTGTATTTAAAAGAGACAGTTTTCTTTCTCTTGCACTTTCTTGTCTTGTTTGATACCCAGTGTCCTTTGCTAGGTCACCCTGTGTGATGTGACAGACTAAAATGACATAAAGAGGTGCAGCCAGGTATTCTATGGTGCCTGTGTGCAGCTCTTTTAGGAAACTCAAATGCAGCTTTATCTATTCATTTGCAAATGAAAAATTCCCTAGAAGTGCCTGACCTTACCTCTTGGAGTGGACATGTGCTACTCTTCATGGATAGGGAATATAGCAATGGTAACTGTTTTTTAGAGCTTGTTACTGCTTTACTCAGAGTTATGTGCCCAAAGTCATTGGAAATAATGCAGTTGTGTTTTAGCACTGTGAATATCCAACTACATACCCCAAAGATTTGTCTATATAAAAATGTTAGCAAAATATAACTGTGTTTTTATATATTACACCTGAGCAATTCCTTTCTAAATGTTGTGCACTCAAAACTTCTGCAAATTCCCTCTCCTTTTGTAGGAGAGCCTATCTGCTGGCTTACTTTCTTTGCACAATGTAGTCACATAAAGCATCACTGGCTTCAATTTCCTCCTGAACCTCTTTAACTTTAATCTTGCAACCTCCTGCCCTCTCTAGTACTGCTTCCCAGTTATCAGGCAAGAGCAGGGGGTCACCAGGGTTTTCAGAATTTGATTAGCACCGTTGTTATGAATAATTCAGATTGTTTGGTGCCAGCACAAGTGATCCAAGTAGCAATTTGAAAAATCTGATTTAGGATTTAATATCTCTGAAAAAAAATTAATTAGTGCTGCTGATGAGGGCTCTTGACTTTGTCCATTCATATTGATGAATTTGGTGCCAGTGAAAAGCAAGATTGAAGCAATCCAGCAAAAACAAGTGTTTTTGTGGCAGAGCCCATGTTCTGTTACAGATACCTAGGGTGCACATGCTCCTTCCTCCCTGTTCCAGTCCAGCTCTTTCACTGTGTACCCTTTTCCTACTAAAGAGCAAGTTCCTGAAAATCCATGTAGCTGTAGTAGCACACTGCTGTCAGTAATGGAAGGTGTTCCCCAAGTGATCATGTGCCCATTAAATAGTTTTTTGTGATCCTACTAAATATTTGTTAACAGAACATTCTGCTTCCTTTGTTCTGTAAGAAACTGGAACTGCAGAAATCCACATTTGGGAGCAGAGCCTAACTAATGACCCTGGGTTTGCCTCTGATGTAAGTTGGTGCATTTAACTCTGCCATCAATTTGACATAAGCCTCTGCAATACTTCACCATTTGAACAGTAATAACAAGACCTCTGCATGTTTAGGACAGTTTTGCACTGTTTTTGTTACACAAAAATATTTGGGGGTCACTGCAGTTACTGTACCTCTTCTCCTTTCCTACCTTGTCTGAATTTTGCAGTCTCCCAGGCAGTAAGATGTTAATATTTTACACATTGAGGCCCTGAGAAATCAATGGAGAGTTTTTCAGGAATGCCCAGTTCTTTCCCTTGCTCGTATCAGTGGGAACCCTTGGCCACTCTGGAAGATGAAGCTTCAAGCACAGCACCCCTTGCCTTGAGTCCAGAGTAACCTCACAAGGGTGAACCAGGGTCAGTCTGTGTGACTAAGTACAACTTGGAAGTTTTCATGCTGTGAAAATCTACCAAAGCCCAATTGGTAGGTATTTCCAAGAAAACACAAACCTGCACTTCACCTTTGAGCTGCTGGCTGTGTATTGTCTCAGATCTTGGAAGTTGTAGTGCCATCTCATAGGGACCCATCCTCAAAGTTTCCTTGCTTCCCACCTGACATGTTGGAGCCTCAGCTTGGATTCTGTAGAGTGGGGCAGCCACAAGACACTTTCTGGCTTTGCAAAAGCTGGGGCTGCTAAAACCCAAAGCTCTGCAGATCATCCTCACACCATGCTGCTGCAGAACCTGAAGACAATAACACAGATATTACAATATTTCAGCCACTGAAGCATATTTAGTTTCATCTCTTTCCAAAATCCAAAGGGCCATCACTGTGTTTTGCACAGTGCCTGTTTGCTGTGCCCCTCTTTGCCCCATTGGCTGTGACAGTGGCAGAGGAGCCCTCTGTCCTGGCTAGTGTTGGTCAGACACTAGATGGTGGTCAGATTCCCTTGCCTTGTGCCCACCCAGCAGTGTGCCAGGCTCTGCTCCTGTCAGCTGTATGCAAATCCTCAGTGCTGATGTTAATGCCAGCTTGGTTTTCATAGCCTGGTGACAGCAACAGCCCTCAATATTAAACACAAGTACACATACACAGTTACAGCAGTGATTACTCTAGATGTTCAGCTAGTCATAATATTTGCACTTGGCATGATAAGGAGCTTTGAATGATAATAGCACTGTAGTAGAAGCTTGTTAAAGTGACAGTAACCCTGGTGTCAGTGTGGAGTGGAGCACTGGCGCCTGCGTTCCTGCAGCTTTCCCACAGAATACATCCCTTCCTTTGCTGGATGCAATGTGTACAAAGTGCTTGAGGATCCTGAGTGAAACCCTCTAAACTTCTCTCAGAGTTTCATCTGCTCTAAGACAGCACTGAGACATGAGGAGGAGTGTAGTTGTTAAGGACTATTTCTATGTGAGTCTTGTTTCATTAAAATAATGCAGTCCTGATGTAGGATAATTGTCTCAATAGACAGTGCTTTTATTTTCTGACAGCAAAGAGGCTCTCAGCTCCTGTTCTGCTTCTTTGACTGGTACAGCTGCAAAGGGGAGCAAGTAAGAGCCATACTGTCATGTCATGGCTGCATTTTATATTTTGTCTTTTTCTTTTGGCTAAAGTGAAAATTAAGCAGAGGACTAACAGCAACCATCCCAAACCATATGTCTTTTTCCAAAATGTAACCATGCAGGCAGGCTTTTATTTTAGGAATTCAGTTGTGTCAGTAAGACCCAGGATATTTCTGCTGTCAAATGAGCAGAGGCAGCTCCTCGAATTTACTGGCAAGGTTAGTGCCATTGCACCCATGGGTGTCACTCAGTAAACCTGAGCCAAAAATCCTCCACTTCCCAAAGTGGCGTGGTCTGGTCAGAGTTCTTAGGTTGTCAGAACTCTGAATGCCTTGTTAATGAAGGTTTTCTTTATGCAGTTTCTGCTACAGCCAAGTCTGTCAGCACCTGAATGCTCCTTCCTCTTCTCAGATCTTCCTTTGTCTTCAAAACCTTGGTTTGTGCTTTACCTGGGAAACATTCAGCCCATGGTGGTGTCTACTGGCCCTTTGGGTTTTGGAAAGAGATGAAACTAAATATGTTCCAGTGGCTGAAATATTGTAATGGCTGTGTTATTGTCTTCAGGGTGTGCCAGCAGTGTGGTGTGAGGATGATCTGCAGAGCTTTGGGTTTTAGCAGCCCCAGCTTTACAGTTCTGCCCCATTCCTGTCTGGTAAGACAGGAGAGACTGACTGCAGTGCTGGGCATCAGAAGGTGTAGAGAGAGCTCCTTGGTAAACAAAATTAAATATATGCCTGAAAATGTGTAAATAACTACAAAAATACTAAAAATATGTATTTATATAAGTGATAAATGTATGCTCTTGAGTTTTTTGTTTTTAAAGTGCCTTTTTATAGCCAAGAGACTTCTCTGGTAAGTAACAGGCACTTTTGAATTAGTCTTTAATTTGACCCATCTTCAGGAAAGCTCTTCCCATGCATTAATGGAACCCCATGGATCACCCAAGCTATTTGTCAGGGATTGTAACACCCAGGTCTCCTCTTCCACAGCTGCCTTTCTGATGCAATTAAGAGCAAGATGGATGCAGGAATCATAGGACTTAGCCCAGACCAAAGACTAATGAAACAAATGTAGTGATTTCAAATGGATTTCATGTTAAAGCTGATGTTCTACAAGTAATAATCACATTTGGAGCAGGCTGTATTGGCAGATAATGTGCCTTTAATGCCATCTTATGATTTTGTCTTCTTTTCATCAGGAATAACTGGGATTGGAGCCTATTATTTGCTCAGGAAACCCACAGAATCCCTAACTAAATGTAGTCACCAGAGTATCCTCACCCAGGAGAAAAAGTTGCTTCCTTGAAGCCATTTTGTTGAACATTTAGTGTGCATTTTCATTCCAGTTCTGTGTTTAATATGCAATATTTCAATTTCCATATATTGTATGTCTGCTTATTTTAAAAGTTTGGAACAGTTATTTTTTATATTGAGTTTCAGTTTTGTTTTACTTTTGAAAAAAATAATGGGCACTAGGCAATTCATTTATGTTAAAAAAGAATATGTGAGGAGTTTGAATAATTTGGCAAAAGACAGAATATTCTGATTTGAGACTATCATTTACATAGTTTGTTGTGAGATTTGAAAAACATGGAGCCAGTTAAACTCTGAGCCAGTAGATATTTCTTTCTCTAGACAGAAATCAAATGAGAAGCTGACAAGATACTTATTTTATCTTCTACCATCTTGGGTGCATGTGCATGGCTACTTAGCTAATGCTAGAGGTTGAGGGTGTCTATTAAATGTCACAAAATTCAGTCTGTCCGTGCAGATGAATTATGTTAGTATTTTCCACTTCAAGTTCATTTATATTATAATATTGTGCTTATTTCAAAATCACTAAAGCATTACAGGGTGATTGTAATTATCCCAGAAATAGCTATTGTGCATATGCAGAAATAGAGTTAAAATATTAAAGTTTGGAAGTGTATCAAGTGTGTCTTAATATGGAATTGCAACATTTAGCCACATTTAACTTTGTACTCAAGCAATATCTGGCCTTAGCCATCCAGTTGGGATTTCTAGTTTCCTGTTTGCAGCTCTGGTTTTGATTGACCTAGTTTGTTTCAAAACACAGGAGGGCTTTTGTCCTTTCTTATTTTTATATTTGTGTTTGTGCTATCAGTTCAGGACGGAATAAAGGTGACCTGATTTTCTGTCACACACCATGCTAGAATGCATAAGAGAGGTTGTACCACCTGCAACTGCTGTGACAGCATTGGCAGTGGCAATGGGAACACAAAATCACTACTTCCTTTTTGTAACTTCCTAGGAATTGTGATAATTCCTGTGGATGTCAGTCACAGCTCAAGATTCTTTCTCCTGCTCTTTACAGAAATACAGATCAAAAAAGCATGTGTCCAGTGCCAAGATCTTACAGTCTAAGTTACCTTAATTTATATTAAAAATCAGCATGCAGGGTTATTATGGTCTGAAATAATACAATGACATACTTTTAGAAGGAATTGACTTCTAGGCAAGTGCAATAATAAATTTTGTATGAATAATAAAATTAATTTTAAAACAAGAAAATGGAACTGTTTTATTTGCAGTTGTGAAACACCAGTACTGAAACTCCAGTAAAGCCTTGGTATACTGGTTTTGCAATAATTGATTTTTGGTGAAGAGGGAAGACATCAGCCACAGAAGTGATTTTTCTGTGAGGAGTACTAGCAACTTCCTCTGTGCCTGGCAAGACCAGCAGCAGGTTTGCTCTGAGGATGGGCACACTGCTAATGTGGAAACGCAGGGCACCAGGAATATTTCTCTGTCTGCCATGGGGTGCCCTGACCCCCAGGGGAGCGCTGACTCTGACCCTCATTCATGGAGAAAGTTTCCTGGACTTCAAGATAGACTGGAATCCACAAAAGTGTGAAATAGATTATAGAGAGCAGTGTAGGTGATCACTTGGTGAGAAATTTAAGTTTTGGGAGTTTTAGTGTGATGTGGATGGAAGCAAGATGGAGGGCACAGGGTGTCATCCTGGGTTTCTTCTTCATGCTTCTTCTTCCTTCTTCTTCTTGGGTTTGGATGGCATTTTGTAATTGGGCAGAAAAGTCCCCATTGTGGGTTCTTTGGGACCAGTTATTGGGTTAAAAGGGAAAATAATCCAGGTGCCAGTTCTTAATTGGATAGTTTGGTCTTAAAAGACCTTGTAACAAGAGATGGTTGGCCATTTTGTGCTGCTGAACTCACAGTAGTGAGACTGTTTTACTGATAAGAAATAATCAACACCTGAGTCCAAACATGAATTACTGTCTCAAGTGCCTTCATACGATCAACTCAATATTGGTTTCCCAGAGAAACCAACAGCTAAGCCAATCAAAAGGCTGGACACACCTCTGTGAATCGTATTTAAGAAGGAAAAGCTGTGGGAAGTTCCTTTTTTCCTGCCTTAGAGGCTCACCCCTAGGCTGGAGCCCAGGGAGCTGAGATATGTGGCTGGGATCAGCACCAGGAGCAATCCCAGGGCCCAGCAGGGATCACAGCACCAACAGCAAGAGGAATTCCCCCATGCAGAGCTCAGGTGGAATTTACCTTTTCAGCACTGCAGAACTCTATAAAGTCTTTTCCATTAATAGAGCTTGAAAGCTGATGAACCTACAGGCATCAATTTTCTCCCAGAAAAAAAAAAAAAGGTGAAGACATGTGAGGAGAACTGTGGTGGTGTTAGGTTTTCAGGATGAGGTGAGAGATGAGAATTGGGCTTCAAATTTTTAGAAGGTTGATTTATTATTATATTATATGAAATTATATACTAAAACTATACTATAGAAAGAGAAATGATACAAACAGAAGGCTAGAAAAGAATGAATAATAAAAACCTGTGATGGACCAGAGAGTCTGACACAGCTGGCTGTGATTGGCTATTCATTAAAAACAATTCATATTTTTGGATAAACAATCTCCAGACTACATTCTAGAGGAGCAAAACACGGACAAGCTGAGGCTTCTCATCTTCCCAGGAGAAAAAATCCTGGCAAAAGGATTTTTCATAAAGTATCACAGTAACAGAGAACAACATGGAAACACCAAGATCAGTGGAGAGGGAGGAGGAAGAGGAGATGCACAGGGCCTCAGAGGTGAAATTCTTCTGCAAGCTGTCATGAAGGCTGTAGCACACCAGACTGTTTCTCTCTAATTCATAAAGCTTATAGGGGAATTCAGTGTTCACCTACAGCCCGTGAGAACTGGAGAATGTAGATGCTAAAAAAGCTGTGATCTTGACTTGAACAGAGAGAGAGAACTTCTGCTTTCAGAGATAGAAGAGGATTCTGCTTCTGTGTTAGAACAGCTCATCCTTAGGAATTGTACCCCATAATCCAAAATGGCCACAAATGGTAATTGTGGGAAGAATTCCAGAGCATGGGAGAGTTTCCACATGCAAGCAGGTGCTGGGCAGACTGCTTAGCCATGAAATTAAAGCCATGAGAAACTGTTCCTGTGGCATGGCAGGAGAGACTCCTCTCCCAAAGTGAACTGAAGAAACTTATTTTTAGACCTGGTTACTGACTCAAATCCCAGGTTTGGCCTCTTTACATTGTTGGTGGAAAAGAAAGAGGGGCTGGCAGGAGGAAAGGTGGTGTAAGGTTTATTTTAGTTCCTATCATTCTTCTTTTATTTTGATAAAATTTTCCTTATTTTATTTTTAAAGTTTTGAGCCTGTTTTTGCCCTTAAAATATCCTTATCTCACCCCATGAGCTCAATTTTTAATTGATCTTTATACCTTCTTTGCTCAATTAGAGCAGAAGAGGATGAGTAGGTGATTTTTGTGAGTGCACTGGTGTTTGGCCAACAGTCAACCCACTACACTTGAGCATTCTGGAGTCTATTTTTAAGGAGTAGCAGCCTGGCACTGAAAACCATGACTGGCAATTGTGCTGTGTGACTTTTTATCATCCTGTCCCTCCACTGGGCAGTTTGCAGTCAGTGTGTGCTGCAAGCTCTAGCTGGATAAGCTTAGTGGAAAGAGCATGTTTTAAAGCAAATTTTTCCTGAGCCCAGTGTGCAAGTGCTTTGAGATGCTTACATAGAAAAGCCAAGTTGTTACAGCATGCTCCACTTTCCCTCTAAAAATGGGAGATTCCTCGTATATCACAAGTTTTTGTGGGCACACCTTTTTTGTAGGTAGTCAATTCCATCTCTTACACAAAAATATATGTTCTTATACAAAAGGATGTGTTCTTCATAAAGGATGAAGAACATGTTATGGCTGGGAATCTATTGATTGAAAGGGGAGCTAAGCCAGAGCACTTATGCTTTTATTAATAATCCTGGCAGGTCAGTATGAATGGAGAATGGCTTGTAAGTAGGTTTGCAACCATTATTGATCGTTGTCATTTTCAGTATCAATTATCTTACTGCTTGGGAAAAAAATAGTCTGGAAACTCCTCAGGAATGCTGAGCAGAGCCTCTGGTCTGTCTTTCTGCTTCTCATGATGAAATGGAGCCCTGTCAGCTCTGTGGGTTGGGCTTTCAGTTTAGTGTTGCTGGCTGTGCTCTCCACCTCCTGCATGGCATCTGAGGTCATTGGCTGTCATTCCAGAAGGGATGCATCCTTTTCTTTTTTGAACTGCTTCCCAATATAAATTTCTGGGAAGAAGAAGGGGCTAAATCTTTGTCTTAGATAAACAGGCAAGATTAATAGTTATTTGTCAGCTGATAACCACTGAAAAGGAAACGTATCTGTCACTCACCCCTACAATCAATGTTGTATAAAGCCGTGCATATAATGGCCTGGAACACATGAGAGTATCATGGTATGAGCTAACAAAACTGAAATACAAAATACACAAAACTCCTTTAAAAAGTCTCTGTGATTTCAACAGCTGGCAGTACTGAGCATTCCACACATCTGTAAGATCAAGGTTGTTTACAAACAGATTAGGGAGCAAAGGGAATGTGTGTTTTAAAAACAGCAGCAGAGTCCAAGTCACTCTTTGGTTGTGGTGGCGTGGCTTGTAAAGGAATTTTGTGGGTGGCTGTTTGAGAGCAAAAAACCCCTGTGATTTGTGTTTGCTGAGATCACTGCACCTCCATCGGCACCCTGGGAGGGCAAAGCTGCTGGGAGCAGTGGCTTTGGAGGTTTAGAGGCCATTCCAGAGACTGGGCAGCATTGTTCCTTTGTCTCCTGCATTCAGAACAGAACAATGACATTTCTGGAGAAGAAAAAAATTCCTCAAATGCTTGGGATTTTTTCAGAGCCTTTTGCAACAAGGGCATTTTGCTGAAGTGGTGCTGAGTATTGAATTTTTGCCTAATGGAAGTTTCCTTGAATCCAAGAAGATAAAGTGTTTCTAGTAAACAACAAGAGAGACAAAAGCAAGCTATTTTTTCCCCTTGGTCAACTTCTGCTGGATATTAAGGTTTTGGGTTTTCCACCATTTCTGTTTTGATTAGTATGGAACATCTCATTCCACAGTGGCCTTTTTTTTTTTTTTTATTAAAGAACAAAGACCCCCTCTGACCTGGATTCGGATGCATCTGTGACAGCTGACTTCACTGGCTGCCAGCTGAGCATAGTGCATTTAATTGATGAAATAATAATGATGTACCGTGCCCGAACTTGCTCTGACGACCACTTGAAGCAGAAGCCAGAGTAAATCAGGCCAGTGCTGCAGCATCCCAGTGGTCATGGCCCATCCACTGACTTGGTGCATGGGAGATGCCAATTTCCCAACCACATCCCCACTGGCTTGCTCCATTCCCATCTAACACTCTCCTCTCCTTTAATTAATTAATAGCCAAATTGAAAGAATCTCTGTTTTTTTTTTTAAGAGCAACATTTTTATGCATCCTCTTAACTGCCCAGAGCATTAGGATTATAAAATCAGGTATTTCCTTTTCTGAAGTGTCTCAGCGGAGAGACAGGCTAGGGTAGAACTGCTAAATGGGTTCACTGGCAGAGCAATCTGTCTGCCCTGTCAGTTCTTTAGTCTGATTACTGGGGCATGTTCCCTCCAGGAGCCCAAACCTGCATGTTCTTAACTTCCAAACTGCATTTTCACTGATAACTGAGCCTCCAGCCCTGCAATATTTACATGGGGGAAATCTCAGCAAACTTTGTATCAAGACTCGGCCTTTTTGTGTACATTATTAAAGATTAGTGGAATGTAACAAAAGTTGTTTTTTGTAGTGGCTTGGTGAGGGGAATAGATTTGGAGGGGGATTTGTATGGCTTACTTAATATTACACATTGGTTTAATGATGTGGAAGGGGACTTCAAGAAGATTAATAGTTTGCCTCTGAAGTCCCCCCTAGGTGTTCTTTGCCTTGAAAATTGGGGTTTGTTTTCAGAACCACTGTGGAAAGAAGTATGGGATGTGGAAGAATAAATGGTTTTCTGAGGGCTCTGTTGGAATTTCAGGCTGTTTGTCTTTTGGTTTTGATTCCTCCCTCTCCCCCACCCCTTCCTGCTCAGACATGTATCCATTAACGGCAGCAAAGAGATCAAAGCAGTTCTTACTTAGCAGAAACCAATATTTATGCTCAAAAAGTGTCTTTTGGACCTGATAGTTTCTTTTTAAAAATACAATGTCTTTTTTTCTTGTCTTTAAAGAAAATAGTTAATCTCACCTACTGTTGATAATTAAATATGAAAATTAAATGCAAATGAAGTTCAAGAAAGAGAGTATTTTTTCAATGAAAGAAAACTGTGTGGAGTAAGACAACTGTGTACATGTATCACTAATAATTACCACTGCTTGTTGTGCAGCTTATTCCAAGCAGACTGGTGGTAGGAGGACTTGAGCAGATGTACTGGAGACCTTGGTACATTATCATGATGGTCAACTGCTGCAGGAGTTTTTGTTGTAAGGAATCTTTTCTGTAACCTGTAAGGAATCTTGCAGGCATTGTGAGCTGTAGTATTCCAGGAGCTGGTGATCACTTAGAAGCCTATTTGATTTGCTTGGGACTATTTTGGGATCAATAACCTTGACTTTACAAATTATGTTCCATAGAATATTATTTCCCTTAGTCATCCCATATGAAAGTAACCTCTTAAATGTCAAGTAATTACAACCATGAGGTTGAGAGATGAGAATTTTGCTGTGAGTTTCAATTGTGCACTGCTTTGCTGTTAACTGATTTTACTTTCCACTCTAACCAGGATTTGTTCTTGCAGAGCTGTGGCTGGAATGCTTTAAATCTTCTGTTCTCAATTTCTTGTGGAAAATGCTGTTTAAGCAGTAGAGTATGGGGTGGGAACCAGGAATCTTGGATTCTTCCTGCAGCCTTGTGTGCACTGTGGTCATTGTCTGGTTCTTGGAGAAGGCATTCTCTTAATCTTCAGCAAGAAGTCACATATGGCTTTGACTGCATCATTCCGTCCATTGGCATTTTTAAAGAAGGATCCCAAGTGCTGAAATCAATAATTCATATTTCTGAGAGGTCAAAGATATGAGAAGGAAGAGGTTCCCTTGAACAGTGTGTCACAGTAGTTATTGTTTTCTGCCTCAAAGCTGAGGTGTGCTGCTCCACTCAGATGTTTTGGTTAAGGCACTCAGGTAATCACAATGGCAACTTGGAAGCTGTGACTTGTCCATGGTACAAATGGTAAACCTGTTGGTGTGTTGGATGTGGTGCTTGGACAAATAAAAGTTCAGCTGTGTTCTTATGAATAACTAATATCTGAATAACTTCTGGAATTTCAAGACTTGAGAGTCACCTATCAAATGTCAGTGCAGATCTTCAGGAGCTCTTCAGTGGCATTAGCAATTATAAATACATACCACCATGATTTCATGACCTTTAACAATTAGGAGTTGGCTTTGTCTTTTTTTGCAATTAGGAGTTGGCTTTGTCTTTTTTTGCTGTTTGCCACACACCATATGTGACCTCTTCACTGCTTGAGCACAGTTTTCTTAGGATCATAACAGAATGTATGGTTCTGGTTTCAATTTTATTAAATTAGGAATGTTCCAGTTCATAACACTAATTTTACCTATGCAAGCCAAATACTAGGGGAGAAAATTTGGGTCAGCAAACTCAGAATTCCTTCTTGAGCTGTATAAGTCCTCAAAAATGAGCATGAGTAGCATAGGTAGGTATTACTCAAATTATTTCAAAGTGATCAAATGTTTAGAGTCAAGACTTTGGCTTTTTTCTTATATCATGATCTTTTGGAACTGAAGTGTCACTAACTACCAGAATTGGCATGTTTTTGCATGGCTTTAGTGCTGTGTTCCAGTGTCCAGCAGCATTATGACAGCATATCAGTGACTGGAAATTGATTTGTCAGTGCTTGAACTGAGTGAAACAGAAGCAAATGGTAGGAAGAATGGATATTATTGACTTAGAATTGATTTCTTATTAGGATTCTTATCTTAGTGTATTAGGATGAACGAGGCATTCCCCATAACCACACAGCTTTCAGTTAACAGTATTTGCTTTGCAAATGTAATCTTATATTACAAAGAAATACCTGTGTTATTCCATTACTTTTAGTTTCATATGCATCCTGTAAAAATGTCAACAGCATCATAATAGGGACTAAGTCCCATCTGGCATCAGGTCTTGCCCCTCACACAAACTCTCCAGCCTGTGCAACCTGCCTACCAGGACATCCCTTTTCAGAGCAATCTTGCTTATTTAATATTCTCCACTCAGCACTGTGGGTCTCTGAGAGCACAGAATGAAGTCAGAGGATCCTGAGATGCTGCCTCAAGACTGGCTGTTTTTCCATCAAGCTAAGGAATTATGACAAAAATGTCATAATAAAGTGTCACTTTGACACTCCTCTTCTCTCTGGCTTTCAGGCTGTGGTGCAAGTTCAAGCAGCTTTCAGGTCACTGTCCTGGCTGGAAACTGAAAAAGGCACAGACTCTGCCTTGCTGAGTGTATGTACAAGCCAGAACTGTGCTGAAGTGCATTTTTCAAAATATAAAACAAGCTAATATTTGGTGGAAATATCACAGGATCAATGAAGCTTCCCATGATTTCAGCTCTAAGTCTGTTTTTAAATCAGCTGAAATAGAACTTTCAGATTTGGAAAAGGAGTTTGGAAGGGAGAGGCTGGCAGAGTTTTGACAATGGCCTTAGCATGGGGTTGAGCTTTAGCTCTTACATAAAAGGATTGGGTAGATGAGTAGGTGACAGGGGAGCAGAGGCTGTAACAAGATGGTACAACCATCAAGGGATCCAGCAAGGTATAAACACTTCCTCACTGCAGAGGATGCTCAGTGCTCAAGGAGACTCATGTCTCACCTTCTGATGGTATGAAATTATCTGTCTGGAACTGAGGACCTTAGCCAGCTTTTGAAGTTTCTATTTAGCATTCATGCTATATTGTTGAGTAATGGAGAATCAGAAAAAGCAACAAAACGCCTTTAAAGCCCTTCCATGGTACCTGGAGCTATTCTTCCCTTCACATAAAGCAAGGATGTGCCTCTCCAGTGACTGAACAGGTTTTAAAAATGTACAACCTGTCTTAGAATGCCAGAAGGATGACAAAAGTATTGAGAAGCAGATAGGAAAACTTTAGTCAGATTGAAAAAATACAGGAGAGAGAAGGCTGGGGGGTGGGGGGAAGAAAAAGAGAGCACCTACTAAAATTGTACGTTAAATGTGAAGAAATAGAGCTTCTATGAAGTGACAAGGGATCCATATCCACAAGTTACAATAATGCAGTTTTTAAATTGATTTTTTGTGGCAGACCAGCTGACTAAAATTGCAAAGCTGTGCTTCAGTTGTGTAGTAAGTGGTGCATGTGGTGTGAAAGACAAGCTGCAGTGTGATAACAGACTATCTCCTCCATGCACAAAGAGTTCTGTATTCTGATAAACTCAACAGCAGGTGCTGGTAAATATTGGTCCAAGCTATTTGATCATTAGAATTTAATGTGTTGGTTAATCATATTGAGTTCAGTCATTCTTTCTGCTGAATTTATTGGTTTGCTTTTGGAGACACTCCTGTGGAATTATTATCCTGTCTCCTATTGGTAGGAGTTGCAGAATTACTGGGGATTCTGATGAGATGTAGGGGCATGAGCGAGAGGTTGGTGTTGGTGAAAATAGAATCAGCTTTTGCCTCTCTCTGGACTTTCAGAGTCAGTTCCAGAAGTAAGCATCTCTAATCTGAGTTTTTGGCAGGACTAGGAACAGAACAAATTCTGCCATGGTTCATTGCTCATCCCAAATTCATTTGGAGAAATTTTGGCTTGTGTTTGTCATGGGGGTGGTTCCCCCGTGACTCCCCCCACATCCTCCCCCCGTCTGTGGCAGAGCTGCCCTGCTGCAAAGGGGCAGCATTGACCCAAGATCAGCTGCTGGAGTACTGGGCAGTGGTGCTGCTGGGGTTCTTGTTGTGCACACACAAAGCACTGCCTTTCATTTTCACGTATTTGCCACATGTCTTTTCCTACTATAGTTTACAAGACCTTCTGGGGTTTTTTTATTTTACTTTTTTTTCATTGTAAGGTCTCTTGGTTATTGAAGTGAAATTAGTGGAAAAATCACATTTACTTTGGACGTGGCTATATGTGCAGCAAGTGTTCTGTCCTGATGTGGACTCAGATATCCTGTGATTGCAAATCCAAGAGTTCCTTGGGGAGATACTCCAAGCTGTCCCACTATGTTTTAGTTGATATGGTTTAGTGATTTATGAGTTACAGTGGCAGTGATGGGTTGATCACCGGGGACTGGATCCAGAGACTGGATGGTCTTAAATGTCCCTTCCAACTGTGATGATTCTGTGATTCTCTGTTGACAAACAGGGATTAGAATGAAACAAATATTTTACTGCTTGTGATTTAAGCCAAGTGTCATACCCAGACCAAAGCCCTTGTTTAAAATGCTGGGACTCTGAGGATTTTATTGCTGTAGCCATCATGGCTTTATCCCAGATCTTACAGTGGTGAATACTTTTCAGATGAAGGCTTAGCTTTTGTCAGCAAACATTAAACTTTCATTTTAAATAAAGAAAAGGTTTTAGCTCATCTGGTGGTAGAGAGAAGCTCAAAAACTCAGTTCCTTTGCAGAAGCCATCCTGTAAGTATTGTGCTCACATCTTAAAGTTTTCAAGCTCATTTCTGTTCTTGTGTGTGGGAAGGGGCTTGGTCTTGTATTTCTGAATGTTTGGAGCTGCCAGTGTTGCTTTTTATGTACCACTGCAGGACTGTAATCTGAGGTTTTTTGGCTTTTAACTCTCAATGAAATCAAAGAGAGGACAAGCTCCTTTCAAAATTTGATCTCTATCTTCATACCAGCTTGTGCTTCACAGCCCATGTGATGATTCCTTTGAAAGCAGTGTAAGATTCTTTTGAAGGGAAAGAAAAGTTTCTAAAATCATTGAAAGAATTTAGAATCATCTATGTTGTCTATTCTGAAGGTTTCCCTGAAGTGGAAGTAAGTTAGTGAGAAGACATGAAGGGAAGCTTTTTATTTTCAAATTGCCATAGCAATTTATTACATCCAGCTTGATATTTTTGCCTGTGATGTTTGGAGAAATAAACTCCTTTTAAGATGTAATTTCCAGAGTATTCTTTGTAATGTTTGCAGTGGTTCTGGCTCTGGGAATGCTAGGAAATATTGGAAAGTCAAGGTCAGGCATCCTTTCTGGTGCCAGTCAGGTGGGAACTTTGGCGGAGTTTTCATCATGTCCCTGCCAAGTTGGTGGTTTTTATTCTGGCCATGGTAACTTGAAACAGTATTAAGGATGAAAATTTTCAATCCTCATTTCCTACTGGTGCTGACTTCTTAAATGCATAACTATTAATAAGAATTTGAGAGTGGAGTGGCCCATAACAGGTACAGGGAAAAGGCATTGGAGGAGGGAGTGAGCTCCACTCAAGCTCCCACAATCTGTGGCTCTGGGCCTTCCTGAGCCAGAGGAGGTCTTTCTTTAACATCTCTGTACTAGTTCTTATCAATGCCTTTATTTAAAATTCCAGTAATCATTTGCCTACTTGGACTTGAAATAATTTTGGAGGCATATTTATATTGGAGGCCAGGGATAAGTCAGAATATTTCTAAGTGTGAATCACCACAGGTAGCATATCAGTGCCCAGAAACACAAACCTGTATCAGCTGCCTTCATTACACTATTACACTTGAGGGGAGAAAGTGAGATGAAATTAAACCCCACAGCCAATTAATGAAACAAAAGGAGTAGGCTGTGGATTTACAGCCAGATTTTCCAAAGCACTCAATACTCCAAGCTCACACTGCTGAATAGTTGGATTTCCTGAGCAGCTCCGTGCCTACTTGTGAAACCTTTTAAAAAATCTGCCTTAGACCCTCAGTGAGGGGTTTCTGAATGCTCAGCCTGTAGGTTTGCAGGCTGAGGAGCCCTGGCAGATGCTCAGGAGTCATTTCTTGTGCTCTTTGGCCTCTTCCAATGAGCTTCACATTGTTGTGGTGGTGAGGGTGGGTGGCAGAGTGGGGCAGAGCAGGGGAGGGAGCTGGAGGCAGAGGAAGTAAAGCCTGTGTGGGATTGACCCTCACCAGGGGAGGGGGTTCCTGCTGCTGCTTTCCCAACCAAAGCACACTGCTCCTGCTTGGACACCTGTGCTCTCCTCACACTGGGATTTTTCTTGTTATCTGTTGCTGGAAGCTTGGAAGAGCTGGCTGACACATTACAGCTCACCATCCTCAAAGCACACTTTTGCCCAACTATTTTCAAATCTCTTACACTTCTGTGCAATGTTCATGAGCTTGCTGAGGGATTTTCCAGGGATTTGCAAAGCATGGGTGCATCTTGGAGCAGTTTGAGGTGACAGAACAGCCAGAGGTAGAGTGAATGTCCACATACAGACGAGCTGTGGGACAGCATAAGGTCAGGTTAAAAATGCATACAGGAGAAATGTTGAGCAAACCCTTGCTAAATCATCACATGGCTTCTCTGCAACCATGCAGGTGTGGTGCACCTCCTCCTGCCTCTTCTCATGGCCATGGCCAGATGGATGGAGGAGTTTTCCTGGTTTTCCTCGTCACCTGAGGCGCTCGGGAGCGGGGCTGGTGCAGTGTGATTTACTGCTGCCATAGATCAGCAGCAAAGGAGGGGCTGAGATTTGATTCTCTTCCAACAGGGATGCTGAGGAGTATCCACAGTGCTTGGGGCAAAGATCCAATCTGGCTCTCCATTGTTAGAGCTGGGGTTTCCACATGGGGCCATTAACACACACATAAATGTAAACAACAGACCCAGGATTTATAGGGACTGACATTCAAAGTGCAGGTAAATAAAAATTGATCTCTTAGCAGAAATGAGGCTCTTCAACTATGGGCACAACCTTATTTTCAAATGGCTACAAATATGAAATTACTCAACTCATTAATTGACTGTTCAGCTTTGTGAGGATAAGCATATGGCTATGAAATCTCTTATTCTGCAGTACTGTCTCCCCCAGTTTTCTGTTTAGACCTTAGAAATTCAATGCACCATAAAAGCTATTAGAATTCTCTGGTGTTTTGAAGCTTAAAATCTTTGTAGTACTTGTTATTTTACTATGTCAATCTAATAAAGATTAGAAATGCTTTTGGTCTGGTTCAAAAATTTGCAGAGAGAAATTTCTAAATGAAGATCAGAAAAGTTTTTTGTTTGGCACAAATGCCTATGAAAGGACCTACGGATTGAAGAGATTGTGATGGAAAATGGAGACAAAAATTCAGAGTTGTTTTTGTGTAAGTGTGCCTGTTTTTCAACCAGATCTTTACACATGAACAGATAGCAAAGTATGATAACTGTGTGCTCTGCAATGACATACACAACACATGGATTTCCAAACAAGCATATGCAAACACATGATTAACAAAGCAGATTGTTACCCAAATTAATCCAAAAGCAGATTTTTCACTAAACCAAAGTGCATTTCATAAAACTTTCTGTATCCGCTGTGTAATTTCACATGTTGTGCTGTTGCCTGGGGGCTGAGCTGTTTCTGGCTATGCAGGTGAGTAGAGGAGACACTTTTTGTGTGCTCACATCTGTGTTTGGAAGCTGTGGCTGCACTCAGTAGGGAGCAAGGAAGGAGGGATGTGCAGGAGGAACCCTAAGCAGGGTAATGCAGGAACAACTCTGCTGCATTTTTCTGCAGGCAGAAATTCCCAGCAAAATGAGTGGAAGAAGCCATGCAGAGGCACACTCCTACAAAGCTGCCTTGGTCCCAAACCACAGATGAGCTTCTGTAGCTTTTCATAGGTCTTTGTGTTCACCTGCTGATGCTCTGTTCCAATTTTCAGCTGGTGCTCACTTGCCTCCCCTTCTCCTCCAAATATTTCCTCACTCACCTCCTGAGGAGTCACTTCAATGCCAGTCTATATACAAGCAAATATTCCTCTGAGCTGTGTGGTGATTAAGGCAAACTTGGCCCCCAGTTCCATCTTCTTGCCATGTTCTTTTGAGTTTTTCTAAGCCTTCTATGTTTACATTCTTGTAATGAACTTTCTCACGTGCTTTTCTGAAAATACTTATTGTTTTGCATTCTTTTATGGAGGAAGAGAAATGTGATGAACTGTTGGTTTGTCCAGTGTCATTGGAGAGGTGGCACTGTCATCCTCCAATCCACTGTCACTTTTGGAAATCTATAATTGTTGGAGTCAGAATTAAACTTCCCCTCTTTTTACCTTGGAGATTCCAATGTCCACATAATTTTATTTTATGTTCTAGAGTGACACTATCTCAGCATGAGAGGGGATGAGAGACAGTTGAATTCTCAGCCTAGTGGTGCCTTTTCTTTCTAATTTGTGACCTTTAGGTAAAAGCTGAGCTGTCCATGGCAGGACAGTATTGAGGTCTCCTGTATTTCAGTAACTGCTGGTATATGGAAAAGCCCCATTTTTCAAGAGGAAGGGGTTTCAATGTAAAGTCTCTCTCATCAGGGAGTTGAAGCGCATATGTTTGTTCACCTCAAACAAAAAGTGATAAAAAAAGCCAAATATTGTGGCATGATCAAAAGGGAGCAATAGCATTGCTGCTTGTTTTCTCCTCTAGAAACAGGGCAAAAATTATCTGTCTTCAGTTGATGAACTCGTATGTGGTAAAAAAGGCAGAAATTAATGTCACCACAATGTTTATGGGTACCCTCCCATCTGTGTAATGCCTTTTATGTAAGTAAGCCAGCAAGGTCAAAGGAGAGGGAATTAACCCTCATTGCCCTGGAGTGTCACTGGCATATTGGCTTCTCCTGAATCCAAATGCTCTGCACCACCAGCTGGCAGTGGGTGATCCTAGAAGAATAGAGATGTCTCAATTACCTTACTGGTTCCTCCGGAAACTCACAGTTGTCTTGTACATCATCACTGATAGTGAGGAAGCAGGAAAAGGAAATGGCCCCTGGTGCTCAAAATCCACCCTCTGAGAGTGACATGTGACTTAAAGTTGCATGGATATTTTGCCTAATGAAGGAACTCCTTATCTTCTGAAGAGTCATAAAAACTGATAAATACCAATATTTGTTACTAAATGATATCGTAACTGGAGCTAAATCACCACCTGCAATGAGTAAATTAAATATTGACTATTTCATTGACTGTTAGGCTTAATTTGAAGCAATCATGCAGGAGGTATAATGGCACAGAAGATGAGTGACTATTTAATCTTGTCATCCCTGTTAAGTGTTGAATAATGAGAAAAACATCCACTTGACAGAATAAGGGAGTTGACTTCATCTTGAGTTTCTGTGTCAGGACTTCATAAATTTAAAACAAAGCTGTTGGGAACAGCTGTTGTTGCAGCTTTGCTCCTTGGTACTATGGCAGGATTTGGGTTCCTCAACAGTCTGTCTACATGACATCCAACCCAACTTTTTCCAGCAGAAATATTTGTATGGGCTAGCCAAGGGAATCTGTGCTTTTCCAGGAGCCTGTGCTCTGCCAGGCCAGGTAGAGTTTCCATTGAACATCTTGTCTTCTCAAGCTGAGCTTAGAAAGTAACAGGCCCTGTTGGATTCCCTGGGATGGTATATTTGGCAGCTCAGGTATACACACAATGTCTTCTCTTCTTCCTTTTGGCTTCCTACTTTGCCAACCCCATTGAAACCCTCACTTCCTTAGCAGAAATCTTTGTTGTTTCTCAGGAAGTGATCTCTTGTTTAAAAAGGGAAAAGCCTGGTTCCCATGGAGCTCTAAGCCTTTTACCTTCCAGTGAAATCAGTGGCATTTTAGGACTTCAGCACTATTTAGCATCCAAAGAATCATTTCCCAGCTTTTGCTCTTCCAGCAAAAGGAATTGGATTTCTAAGGGACAGCAAAGTTCATTCTTAACAATGCATAGACACTTGATCTTATGCCATGTTTAAAGCCCAGAGATCAGATAGAATTAAAAAAAAAAATTAATTGAACTTATTTTTAAAAATCTTATTATCATTCTATTTGAATGGATATTTCTGGAGTGTGGAACAGACAAAAGTTCTTGTTTGCCCAATGCTGACATTCTTCTCCCTTGCATTCACATTTCTCCATGACATAGATTGTCTCTGAGCACTGCATTCAAACTAGCAGCTCTCTGTAGGTGAATGCCATCCTTACTTTGTCTGATGAAGTCTGCTCTAAGATGGTTAAATTGAAAAAGCATCTGTCATGTACAGGCAAGCACAGAAAGAACTGTTTAAAGGCAAACAGAACCATTTTCTGCCTTCTGGGTTTTCAACGTGGCTGCAGTATTTGTTTTCTCCTTCAAGTAAGATTTTCAGTTCTAGGTGGTCAACTCTGTGTTCCACTGAGTGCCCTGAAGTGTCCAGTGTGGGGATCCCACCCTACTCTATGAGCAAAGGTGCCAAATGAAGTCTGTACTTCTGCTTCCCTTGCCTTTGCTCACCCAGGTGGGTTCTGGAAAAAGGAATGTGAATCTGAGATCTCCAAATAGCTGTCATCCATGTGATGTGCTTTCTGTAAAGTTGCTCCTGGCAAATGTTTAATAAGCCTAGAGAGAAAAAATGTTTGAAAAGCCCCAGTAGATAGTTTGCTAAGTAAATTAATTATGTTTGCAAAGGTAGGCATTAGAAAATGACAGCTCCAATTTAAATGGAACTTAGTGACAACTGCAGGAATAAAATAGAAAGACAGAAGGTTTACAAGTGTAACAGGTAAATAATTAATTCCTGCATCTATGAAAAGATGGATCAGACTGTCCCCCTGCCCTGTATTTAGCAGCTCTAAGTGAATCTTCTGCATGTTGCACTTTTGAGCTTGACCACAATGCCACAACTTAGATTTTTTTCAGCATGATAATCCAGCTTCTGTGGAGAAAATGATACCATGAAAATTGAGTGGCTACAAAAATTTAAACTGGTTCTTGGTCCTTTCCAAACATTTTAAAGCTGGGTATAATGAGACACCCCTTAAAAAATATAGTTATATATTTTTTTAATATATATGTATATTATATATTCCCAGGAGACCTATTCAAGAAGATGAATATTCTGACTCCTTTCAGACACACTTAGCAGGAAGTAACAACTTTAGACCTAAGCAGGTTTTAAGATTTTAATTGTAACAGTTGAAGTTGTTTTAAGGAAACATGCCTATCAGGAAATAGAAAAAAAGATAAGGATAGACTGTCTTTGTAGTCTTGGAGCTCTGCAATAAGTTATTAAATAACCAGGATCCTAATTTAAAAACCATATTCTGATTTGGTGTAAATTATGCAATTCTTTTTGAGTGAGTGGAGTTACACTGATTAACATCATCTATGTCTTCCTGTTTCTCAGAGGGAATCAATTTTTTTTCTTAATTCTGTAACTATTCTTTGCATTTTGATAATTGGCTAGATAGGATCTCAGACAACAAATATGTGTTTCTTCAAAATTGTGAATAAACTGCTAGTGTCAAGAAAGAAAATATAAAACAGGTTCACCAGAGGGAGGAAGGAAAAATAGATAATTAGAATATTTGTTTGCAGCTGTTTTTTGTCAGTCTTATTTCCTTGATAGCAGATTGCTGGAATCAGAGATTCTGAAATGATGATTTTAGATTTATCTTCCTTTTATGATCTTCACACAGGGTATTTCGTTCAATGTGGATCGCTGTTGCAAACTTTTGTGTTTGGTTTGTTGTTTGTTTGGGATTTTTTTTTCTTTTTTTTGCCATGAAGTTGTATTCTACCTGTGTAATAGCAGTGAGACTGAAATGGCAGCTGGAGATATCAAAACTGATGATTTTTGAAGGATAGAAGGTGTTTCCATACATGTGAGCTAGGAGTGAGCAGACAGAACAACTGAGTTGTGAGGCTCAGATCAAAATCTTAGCCATGGTTTGAGAGATAGCAACCAGAATGGTGAAATGTCAGAAGAATAAAATGCTAAATTTGTGTGTACTTCATAGTTCTCTAGAAGCAATCTATACCTGAACTTTTATCTGTAGCCTATCATAACTACTATAATTACTATATTCACGTTACTATTTTCTAATCAATAAAAGTTAGTCATTACAGTTTAAGCTAGAAGTTGTTTTTCAGTTTTTTTGCAGTGGAAAATTCTGAAACCTTTTTTCTACTTGCAACATTTGCTGACTTGTTTGCTTGTGCTATCTTTTTGCTTGGTAAAAACTTTTTTTTTTGTTTGAGGTGGGTTTATTTTTTCAAGTCCTAAAACCCACTTCTAACTAGCCTACCCTTTGCCTTCTTGGTTATTCAGTAAGACTGGCTCAGCAATTCTTTCCTTCTATATCAAAAATTACTTCCATCACTACTCCTTCTTCAAATTCTACATGCAAAAATCTTTTTGTTAAGCATACATATCTGTGACATTTTCTTTTCAAACTTTCATTCTCCCAACACCATAGAACACTGATAATTTTCAATCTGGTACCCACAAAATGCCTCAAGTGTTGCCATTGACTTCAGTGGCGAAGGAGTGCTCGGGATACGACAGCAAGAGCCTTGAGCTGTGCCTCCACATGCCTGGCTTATGCTTAAGGGTGTGATGCTGCTCTCCCTCTCTGCATTCCCAGAGGCATTACTGTGACAGCTGTTGTGTGGAAGGGCTGCAGTGTGGTGTTTTTGGGGTCCCCTGTTGTGGGTAGGAAAGAAGAATCTGACTCCATGTTCTTAGAAGGCTAATTTATTATTTTATGATCTATATTATATTATAATAAAGAATGCTATACTAAAAAATAGAGAAAGGATACTTACAGAAGGCTTAACAAGATAATGATGAAAAACTTGTGACTCTCCCCTCAGAGTCTGACACAGCTGGCCTGTGATTGGTCATTAAGTAGAAACAATTCACATGTTGGATAAACAATCTCCAACCACATTCCAAAGCAGCAAAACAGGGAGAAGAAAATGAGATACTATTCTTTTCGTTTTTCTCTGAGGCTTCTCAGCTTCCCAGGAGAAGAAATCCTGGCAAAGGGATTTTTCAGAGAATATGATGCAGGATGAGCCCCCTTCTCCTTCATGCTCCAGTTGCTAATATTTAAAATACGCTGGAGGAAAAATAATGTGACTAATTAATTCTACTTTTTTTCCTTTGCAGTTCTTTAAATGTGAGGACAGATTGCTAATGAGAATTTCCATTGAGAATTACTCAAGGAAAATCCAGCCCAACAGTTTTTCTCCACTATAAGATTCCTCTTAGATGAAATATTAGAAACAATTAAAATGTTTAAAAAGTTAATAAAGACCACTCTGAAGTGGGAAAAGGAAAGCCATGCTCATTTATTGAAGTGTTCAGAAAGAATTCTTCTTATAGTATCTTCCAGTGTGTCCTTAATAATAATGTAATTGAGAGGAATTTTGCACCGATATATTCTTGTAAAGTTGTTTGCTGAGATTTTTTTGTCTTTTACTTCCCTTCATGCATTTTATCGTTCTTCAACCTAGAGGATGAATTCTCAAGCTGGACAGCTCTAGAAGGAATGAAGTGAAGAGGCAGGGGAAGCACCAGGGGGAAAAGGCAGACTGCAGGTTGAATTGCTGCTGCAGCAGAGCCCCAGTGGCAGGTCGAGGCAGGTGTAGGGGATGGAGGGAACAGTCTGGGACATGTCTTGCACTGGAAGGAAGGAATATAGGGAAATATGCAGTGCCTGAGAGGAGGAATAAGAGAGGCTGGTGGAAAGGAAAGAGGGAATGCTGTGACTGATGGGAAGAGCTGTTCATCTCTAAGACTGTCCTAGAGCTTGTTGAGAAATTTTCTGAATTTGGCAGTCAAAAATGTTCCCAGAGGAGAGGTGAGGACCTTGAGCAAGGAACAAGAGCCACTTCTCTCTGAACCAGAGACACTGTGTGTGCTCACAACCCCTGCCTACCTCCCTCCCCAGGACACAGAGCCATGCTCTGATCTCCCCATGGAAAACCCATCTGTCCAGGCTATTCCAGTGACCTCTGATCATCACTGTTCAGTTCAGTGTATATTATGGAGAAAGAGGTACAAAATGAGTTTTTCAGCAATCACTTCCAATTTCCTGGTAAGAAATGATTTGAAGGCCAGGGGAGAGTGGAGCAGTGTTTCACAGAAATGTCTTCTTACTCATAGATGACATCATGATTACACCCCAGTGACCAAAAGAGAAGAAATCTAATCTAGCTATTTTCTGATATCCTTCAGATCAAAAAACATTTTCCCTCTCTTCAAACTCAGGCTACTCTTACTAAGGGGACTGAATCCATGTCAGGAAACTTGAGTTCTGCCTTTTGCCTGGGAATTAGCACTGGAAACTTTTGGATGTCATTCAGTTTGCACACATCTTCAGCCACTACTCAGATGCCTTTAGCTGGATGATTAGGATGGAAAGGGAATCATCTCAATCTTTTATCACCACAGAATTTACCAATCTGTAGGTTTTATATTGAAAATAAAGGGCTAATGTCTTAGCATGCCTATTGACAGAAGTAAGCATTAAATTCTTTCTAAAATGAAAGAAAGGGGGGGAAAAGGTTGTAAATGGAAAGTGAAGGCGTTTCCATCTGTGTTGCGATAGAAGTAAAAATTAGCAATAATCACAATATTCCCAGGATGTTTAAATATATTTACATTTTAGCATTTTCACACTAAGACTGTAATGCAGCAATGACATTTCATCACTAATGGCATAACAGCTGCCTGGGGAAAACTGTAATGTAAACAAAACACTGTTTGTTAGCTTTATTGTTGCATGTGTGCTGTTCATTGACAAATGAAAACTTTGTTCAAGCTAATTACTTCTTTACTTTCTGGGAGCAGTAATACTGGCAATTAATGTTGCATTTTGCAGTTTGCACTTGTCTCTGTAGCCTGGCCTACACACAAATAGCACTGGTTGGAATAAATTGGCTTCTAAATCAATTTAATAAACTCATTGCAATCCTGTTGTGCAGGCATTCTTTAAACTGAATGAAGCTAACATGATATTAGCTATTCTTAGACCAATCTATGTGCTCTTGCTTGGAAGCTGCTCCAATTTAACTAAATTGAATTAGAAACTGATTTAGTTTAAATAGTTGTCATTTCTGTGTGTAGAGCAGATTAACATTCATCATAAATTGCTGGAAGTATCAGTTGATCTGGCCAGCATGCATTATAAAATTCTCATGGTTGTGAGGGTAAACCAGGATCAGAGGCAAGAATTATAGGTGAGAAGTTTCTGTGTCATAATTGATCAAAAGAGAATAAACAGGACACTGACAGCTGTAAATTAATGTCAGTGGAGTTGTACTGATTTATCCAGTAGCAAGGGGCTGCTCTAATTATCCTTAAATTCTGGTAATGTGATTCTGTTCTCTGATATGCCTGACTTTGTACAAATCAGATCTTATACCCTTCCTTTGTCATGGCTACAGGTGTGTCTGTCCCATCTGAGGATGCAAAGAATAACTACAAGGATCTGTGTTTCTTGTGCTTGGCTTTGAGGTGTTCATGCCAAAATATGCTGAAGGGGAAGTGAGTCCTTAGGTCTTCAGAAATTCAGTGTTCAAATGAAATCTCATCATACAAGCAGTCTGGCAGCAATGTTATATCCACTGTTGGGTAGCCATCACTCAAAAGTAGAAGTTATACAGCAGAATATGAAAGTCTCCTTTCCAAACCTTAATTTCATAGGAAGATGAATACCTTGCCAGACACTTCACAGCATTCTCTGTTTTTTTTTTTTTAAGATTAAAAAGTTACTGACCCATATTTTATTTGATAAGAAGAAATGTGAATGCACATGCCAATAGTCTGAAACAAGAAGCCAGTAATGCTTTCCTCATGAAAGTGATGCAATTAATGCAATTGAAGTAGCCACTTATTTCTGTCACTTAGGAAAACAGTTCACAAGTAACTGCTATTTTTTACTGATTTCTTTACAGAAATTAATTTTCATTATGTTTTTAGTCATAGCACAAGTGGACCTGGCTGCAGTAGTACAATCAACATATATGAATCTGAACTCAGACCTAGGCAAGTTCTCAATGGCAGTCAGGAGTTTTTAATTTAAGTAAAGAGTAGTGTGATTGGAAATAGTGTTTTCATTCAATCCATGTTTGCTAAAGCCCTTGTCTGTGAGAAAGGCAGGATTCTGTGCACAATCACTGATACCACAGCTGAGCTCTGCCCCAATTTCTGCAGGTTAGGACCTTGGTTTTTTGTGATACTTGAACAAGTCTTGAGCCCAGTGCAAATATGGACCTGATGGGCTTGCCCAGGGTGTGAAGAATTTTATTTCTAACTTCTTATGGCCTTGCTAACAGCACAACTGATCCTTTTTACATTAGAAACAAAACCCAAAAGAGGCACTTAGACTTTCCTGCAACATTATGCTCTTTGGCAGAAAAACTTACAGATCCATAGACTCTCTTGTGATTTTTTTTTTCTCAAAAGCAGCTTTTCATCATATTAAAAAAGTAAAGTGTTCTTTTCATGAAAAGGGTGGACAATTAATACATATATTCTCCTTCAGATCTTTTGTCTCTTAATTGGAAGAGGAGGAAAGTTCTCTATCAGGAGGAAAGTCCTTTTAAGAAAGAACTAATTTAGCATTAAATGCATTTAATGTCAAGGCTTAATAGAATGAGTAAATCATCATCTAATACAAGAATATCTTAGGCTAGTTAGAAAAATTGTCAGAAGATGAAGTAAGCATTGATATAGTGAAATCCCAGGAGAGCACATCTAACATGAAAAGCTGACTAATAAAATTCCTAGTTTGGCTAATAATTTTTCCAAGGATTAATACTACAGCTAGTGTGTGGAGTCTTCCACTGTTAGCACCATGAATTATTGGAACTCTGAAAACACATTGTAAATAAGTTATAAATGTGAGTATGTTCACAAGGATCTTTATGTTTCCTTTCATTACAATGAAAAATTTCATATAATTAAGAACCCGACTTCTACTGCCAAGAAGGAATAATGGCTAAAGGTGGATATGAAAAATGATGCTGAGTGTGTAAACATGGAAACACACTTTGAGATAAATCTTCCTTCTAAAACTACCCTGTCAGCCACCATCTGAATTCATATGGCACAAAGAGGATATATCAAATGCTGCATCCATCTCCCTGGAAAGCAGAGAATACAATGTACAAGCAAACCCAAACCTCAGTAGCTGTTACAATTTCTTCTGAAGGTATGTAGTAGTTCACAGTGTCTTAGAAAAGTTCATTACCTGTCAGGCTTTTTGAATGCCTCATAATAAAATGCCAGCTGCCAACAAGCCTCTCCTCCCCCTCCTCAGCACACAGGTTTTACAGCTGCTAGCTCAGGCTTTAGTAAATATTCCAATTTAATTAGCAGAAATTAATATGGCTAAGTTTGGAGAGTCTGACAGTGGGAATCAAACATGAAGGAGTGAGTGTAGCCATGGAGCCTCTCAAAGACAGGGCAGTATAGCTTTTTAGGCAGCAAGGAGCAAATAGGAAAAACACCTTTAAAACCATGGAAAATATCTTACTTTGTCAAATGGCTGTGTAGGTATTATTTCAGTTGTAATTTTGAACATCTAAAGTAAAAAATTCTCCACTGGTGTTGCTTTGCTTACAGCTATTATGGGCAGCAGATTTACGTGATCTTATTTTGGCTGAAGAAAACACTCCTTTTCCAAGCTCATTTGTCTTTCCAGTGATGTTAATGGGAGCTGTGTTGTTATGCATGGGAATGGGACTATTGTAATTCTCACACTTTTATCTCCAGTTAGAGTCCAAAATAATTTCTGATTTGGCATAACAGTTGAAAAATCAGCTTTCACTCATTAGCCTTCCTGACTTTAGGCAGGGAAAGTACAGATATTTAATGATATTTTCAGGCAATAGGTAAATAACTGTGAAGTGTCTAGAAAAGAAGTTGGAGCAAATTTCAGTTTACCTCTTCTGATCCTTTGCTTTAGTTAAGATGCATTGGCAGAATTTATCCCACCTGAGATTCATTAAATGACAGATTCACAGAATATCCTGAGCTGGAAGTGACCCATCCAAATCATTGAGTACAGCTCCTGGCCCAGCCCAGGACACCCCAATAACCCTTCCCTGTGCCTGAGAGCTTTGTCCAAATGCTCCTGGGGCTCTGGCAGCCTTGTGACTGTTCTGTAGACCCTGTTCAGTGCCCAAACACCCTCTGGGGAAAGAACCTTTCCTGATATACAGCCTGAACTCCAGCCATTCACTTCACTTAAACCAAATGAGAGTCTATGAGTGAAACAGTCTTGCAAAAGCATCCTTAGTTTAATAATGTTTTCCACTGGATATGGGTTTTCCAGGTCCATTTTCTATAGTATATTTCACATAAACCAACTTCTCTGTAGTCTTGACTCAATTCCTGCTTCTGACACCAACTTTTTCTACCAGGTTGGAAAACACAAGTATGACTACATGTTTTGTCTCTGATATTCCCAAACCTAGTTTTCTGTGTATCTACATAAGTAACAACCATAATATCTGTGTACTTTTTAAAGGAAGAGTTGTGATGTAATTTGTTAGTGGTTTACGAATTCTTTGGGATTCCAGGAATAAATGGGCATCATTAGGACTCCATTTATTACAGGTGCTTTATGGTGACCAGTTCTTCCACTTCTCCATGGAAAAGAATATAACTGGATTAATGGCTTGCAGTATGACCTGAGGGGTCTAGGAGAGGCAACAAAAGGCTCAGGAAGTCACATTACTGGAAGCCATATTATTGCTATGGTCAAGTTTATAGTCCTGGTATTCACAGTTGCATGGGGAAATGTGAGGACTGCACAAACAGGAAAAGCTCTGTTGCTTTGAATTAAGGTTTTAAGAGCATGTGGTGGTTAATGCAGGCATTGTTAGTTAAAATTAGGCACTTAGAAAAGGTGTTTATTTTATACAAAGGGCTGCTTTTACACCCCTCTGTAAATGATCAAAGAGGTCTTCAAACCCTATTAAAAGACTGTTACAATGAAGTTTAAACCCCTTTTCTTTATCAAAGCAAATTCCATCAATTTTCAGTCCAAAGCTGCGACAGGTGAGTTTTGGGAGCTTCCTGAGAGTCACTGAGATTTCTTAAGGATGAGAGAGGAATTCTCTGAGCCAATCCAAGTGGCACCTGGGTAGGCAACTGAGTTTGCAGCAGACTTGGCTACACAGAGCCCTGCTGCTTTACTGCCATCCTTGTTGCCTCCAGGCACGTCCCACTGGGTTTTTGTGTGCCTGGGCCCTTGGCACAGGCAGAACAAAGAGTGATATGGAGTGGGAAAAGAGAAAAGGAAGAGGAATGTATCAGGGGAAGACAATGCAGTGTAAATGCTGAACAACAGTGTCCATGTGACTCCTCAGTAACAATTGGAGAACCAAAACCCAAAAATCCACCTGACATAATAGGTAAGCAAAGTGCCAGTGAAAATCAAGCTCATTTGGAAGATGATTTGTTTGTGTTATTTGTGAATAATGATTCAAAACTTCTGCTTATTTTTCTTTGTGTTCTTTGTGCTCCTTTTGTTTGCATGAGCTGCAATATGTTATGTTATACACCTGTGACAATGTTAGAACTTATAGGCAGAGGAAAGAGATGGGAGTAGGGACAGGAAGGACACCAGTAGACATTTTTTTTTAATATATACTCATGGTTTTTTATCAAGAATTTTGAAGTGTGAACTTTCTCCCTCTGTTATTTCTTTACAGATGGGAATAGTAAAGTGGTTTAAATCTTGAAAGCATGCATAAGTAATCTTGAAGTCACAACATTGCTTTTAGACAACAAGACCAATAAAACCAAGAAATCCAAGGTCAACTCAAAGAATAGCTAAAGCTTTATTTGGTTACAGAGATGCCCAATTAAAGCATGTCAGAACAGCCTTACCCTGTCCCTCCCATTCAGTAGTTGTATATTAACAGAGTGCATGAGGACAAATGAAATTTCCCAGATGGATATTTTCCCCTAGTTTTTCCTTCTTCACCAGGTTTTCTAGTCTTCTGGACTGAGCTTCCTTTCTGGGGTTGTCAGCTGGTGGTTCTTAAGGCAGAACTCACGGCTAGTCCAGGATGAGGCTCCAGGCATGGCTTGTGTGAAGCTGCTTTAGGGACTGAATGTGCAGTTCCAGTGCTGGAAATCACTTCTGTCACAGTCATATTTTCTGAAAAATCCTCTTGCCCAGGATTCTTCTCCTGGGAAGCTGAGAAGCATCAGAGAAAGAGGAAAACAATGTTATCTCATTTGCTTCTCCTGTGTTTTGCTGCTTTGGAATGTGGTTTGGACATTGTTTACCAACAGGTGATTGTTTCATTGGTTTCATGTGATTTGTTTTTATTTAATGACCAATCAGGGTCAGGCTGTGTTGAGGCTCTGGTGAGAGTCAGGAGTTTTTCATTATTTTCTTTTTAGCATTCTGTCTGTATCCTTTCTCTATTCTTTAGTATAGTTTATTATAGCATTCTATAATATAATAATAAATTAGCTTTCTAAGAACATGGAGTCAGATTCATCATTCCTCGCAATGACGAGGGACCCCAAAAATACCATGCACTTCAGCAACGACTGAGGTAGGGTCAGCACAAGTTATTAGGTATGGTTTTATCCAGTGTTCCCTGTCCCCAGAGGTGTCTGGGTCATCCTGAGTTCTACAGGTGGGGAGTAGAAGTGGCAGCATTGTTCCCAAGGCACTGCAGAAGCTCTGGGTTCCCTCCCAGTTCAAGTAGCCTGTCATGGAAGGATCAGGAATTTCTTTCTTGTTGGTAATGGCCAGTCCCTTTTCACAAGTTCTCTTTTTTCCTCTTTGAAGGATGATTTCATTGTTATGTGCCCTCTCCAGGCTGCCTTTGATCAGTGAGATGCAGGAGTTCGTACTGAGTAGATGCTACACCTGCCACTCACTGCAGTGTTTTGACCTTAATTTTAGCACTCCAAATCCACAACCCAGCATTGACAAATTAAAGTATTTTTCCTCTTGGCAGGCTGTATTTTACTCAAGTGAAGTATAATTTTCTGCTGTTCCTCTTCCCTACTGTAGGGGTTTTTAGCTTTATAGATTTAAAAGCTAGTCATGGTGTGTCTTTTTTCAGAGAGATGTGGAGATGTAATGAAAGGAGCTTGCCAAGGTAAAAAAGGAGCAAAATTACCTGGCCTGTTTGTTTTAGAAAGACAACAATTCACTAGGACAAATTTAGCCATGGATTAACTGTGTAATAACATTAAAATTCTCCCTGCAGTTGGACTCTATTGATTTGTACCAGAATTATATTGCATTTCCTTTAGTGCACTTTCATACCTTAAGGCTTTACTGTCACAAATTCCAAAAGTGCTTTGTGTTCCATATGACTTCATTGGCTGTTGGATTTTGGGGCACCTAAAAGTTGGTATGAGTGTCTCTTGGGTGGTATGCAGACCACTCCAAAGGCTGGCAAAGAGCAGGGAGGGAGGATAGGGAGTGTGTCTTATTTATTTTAGTGGCACTCTAGTCTCTGTTACCTTGTTCTTCTAAAGTTCTTCTAAGCCTTCTGATGTTTACATTTTTATAATAGAGTTTCTCGTGCACTTTCATGTAAATAATGATTGTTTTGCATTCCTTTCTGGAAGAGGAGATAATTGATGTTGGTTTGACCAGTGTGGTTGGAAATGTGGCAATTTCCTCCTCCAATCCATGGTCACTTTTAGAATTCTATAAATATTGAGGTCTAGAAATCAATGTGCATTTTTTGCCTCAGACATCTCCGTGTGTGAGTGTCATTCATTTCGTGTTGTATGGAGATAAGTATCTGCTTTTAATCCAAATTTGTTGATGATCTCCACCTTTCTTTCTTTTGTTCTTTCATTCTTTCTGTCCTTCAGATCAGGTTCTTTGTTGTGTGATCAGAAAATCTCAGTGTTTTCAGAGAGCTGCCTATGTAAACCCCAAATTAGTTCTCAGGTGTCCCCCACTACTAGAAAGCATTACATTTAACTTGAAATATATTATCACCCTACTCAGACCTACTGTTATCCTCCAGTTTTGTTGTTCTAGTTTATTAACATTTGAAAGCCTTAGAAGAATGCAATGAAGAATCTTTTTAATGAGCATTAAAAAGTATCAGTGCACCTGTTGGGAATGTCTGGATGTACAAGAATGGATTTGAGCCTGCCACTGAGCTGAAGTGAGATGACTGCCCAAGGTCCCTGGGACCCAACATTGTTGTGCTTCTATTTCTTTATTTGCATAAAGAAACATATATTTTTTTCATTTGCATTTTGAGCTGAAAACTCTACTGGAATAGATTCAGAATACTGGGTCATATTCTTGTTTAACTTCCACTGTAAATCATTATATTTTTAATACTATAATTTACATAATTAGAAATATTGGTTCTGTTACAAATGCAGCAATTTAACTGTAAATGTGCCAAGAGGCCAAAAAGTAATCAATCTGTTATTACCTTGCATATGTGAGTGAATTGTGATCCAGAGTCAGCAGGGAGTTTTTTACACTCTTTGGTTTGGATCAGTTGCCATTAATTTAGTATTGTCCCCATCTCATGTACTTTTTTGATTCCTTGGTGTCAAAGTGAAGCTAAAAGGCATAAAATGAGTGTGTTAAAATAATCTCTGATAGTATCATTAGAGGAACACAGCACTCTTGAATTGTGAAACAATTTCCAGCTCTAGTGCAGGTTTCTCCCGTGGGAGATCAGATAGTGAGATTTAAGTGTGAGCATAATCTGGGCCCTGGAGCACAGAAGCAGAGTGATGTTCTGCATGAGATGAGAAAATTAGAAGTTACATTAATTTTTTGCCTAAATAAGGCTGCAAAGTGAGGTCTTTATATTGCATCATTTGCAAAACACACTGTCTCACTAGGTGCATGTTTCTGAAGCAATAAACATTGTGTGTTTATTGTTCCTGTGTGTAATGCACACAGGAAGTCTTGGTCTCCAGAGTGGAAGAAACAGATTTTAGAGCTTAAAAAAAACCCAACAAGGAATCTTTTAATCAGTGTATCATTTACTGCATTCTCTGGTTGTACCTCTAGCACAGTGGTGTAATTTTTAATTTTTTTTTTCTCTCATAATGTTCCTCAATGACATTTCTATGTAGTATTTGAAAAGAGTGGAAGACTCAGCCATTGCAGCTCTATATCTCCCTGGAAAAAATGCCCAAAGAATTCATTCTGGCAGAGGGAAAACCAAGGTGTTAATTTCAGGAGAACCGAAAGTGAAAAAGTAATCTTTAACTACATTTCACATTGTAAGGATTTTTTTTTTACCCTTGGTTAGAATATGAAGCTGATTTTCAGCTTACTACACATTTTCAGTAAAACATGTTGTTCTTTCTAAAAATACAGACCGGGAGGGAAACAGGATATTTGGTCCCACTTGGGCAGGAGCTGGCTTCATGCACAACTCCTGCTACTAATGCAACTTCTGTCAAAGCTGTTTGGAACTCGCAATATAGTTGAATTCATGGCTCAAGAAAAGTTCAGTGTGGACTTTTAAATGGGCTTGTGCCTTTTCATGGGGTAAAGCTTAAAATAATGGGTGGATGCTGAAGGAGGAAGGCAAAGGGCTTGTGTGTGACTGCCCTGACACTGCAGCTGCTTTTTCCAAACCTGGTGAACCTGGTATTTTTCTTGGCATGGCATTTGGAAGCTACTTTCTCCCTTTTCCCTCCCCTTTCTTGCTACATTTAGATGAATGTATGGCCAAGGAGAGATTTAAAAGAGCAGAGGGACACTCTGTCACTCTTTAAAATCAATCCCTTTAGTTTGATACACCAGCAGTAGTATCCAAAGGAAGACTGGGAAGTGTAATGGCATACTGCATTTCCTATTTTTGTGACAGCTGTTTTACTGAATTGGAATAGTCTTATGATTCAAATGTGCAGTCTGGTTTCAAAGCACTGTTTAAGATCTGAATCGGAAATAACACATACAATGGGCCCTTTTAAAAAGTGGTAGCTTGGCAAAGAGGAAAATCAAGAGTTTGTTTATCCTGTATTGTTTTTGTGATATTCTAGTGGAGACATACATAGAAATATGAACTTTTCCTCCATGAGTCTCACTGGTTTATTCCACATATCCAAACATTGTACTTTTAGAAGAATATACAAGGGGGAAAAACAGTTTTTATTTGAAGACCAAGGGTTTTTTTGCTTTCAGTTTCCTTTCATATGAATGCTATTTAAAGTGCTTGAGTGAGAAATTAATATCAGAAAATTGGCCAAAAACAAACTGAGGAGACATTTGCTGAGGAACTGGCACAGTTATTACCTAATTACTGAAATGATACTTAACATGTCAAGCTCCATTGTACAAATTGCTTGTAATGTAGTAGAGAAAAAAGTACTTTAAAAAAGCAATCCCTAGTATAGTGCACATCAGTCAAGTGGTTCTTTTCAGCTTTTACTTTTATGTATATACAGTCATACAACTAAGTATTCAAAATTTGTGTGGCCTCATATATATGTGTGTGTAGTTATCTCCTTGATTTCATTATTGGTGTCTGTTATATCTTGTGTACTCCTGTGTAAGTACAAAGGGATGTAAATTTAAGTTGTCCCAGATAACTGAAGTGCTTACCAGTCTAGAAAAGCCTTTTGTATCCGGGAGAGATGTTCTGAGAAACATGATGCAAACTTTTTCACACTTTTCCATGAATTTCTATTCTTTCACTTTCTGGAAGTCATTTTACCTCACAGGTATGTACTGATGCTTGATGTGACTGCATCAGATAGGCACAGCAGATGCTGCCAACTTGTCTCTTCATGGCTGTTGGTGACAATATTGGCTAAAACCACATGATTTTGAGAGTAACTACTGGCCAACATTCTAGGGATATAGTGAGGAGAAAAGAGAGAGCTTGAAGATCATTTCCAGCCTGCTATAAGCAGCCATCATTAACTACTGTTAAAAAAACCAAACAAAACAAAATACAGGAGACTGTACAGTGACCTGAAGCTGTCTGAAAGACAGTGCTCATATTTCTTATTGATTTGCATTTATGTGCAAAGTGTATTGTGAGGCAGCCCAGTGCTTTCAAATATTTCATTACAGACCAATCATTAAGACAGAAAGAGCTACATGGCTGCCATCAAGGGCACTAGTTAAATGTGTGTTTGGGTGTGCTTGTGTTGGCAATGGGCTATAAATAAAATAAAATACAAAAATCAGGAACACACCAGATATTTTCCTACCTGGTATTTCCAAGTTCACTGTCATGGATGTTAGATGTGGATGTTATTGTTTTCTTGGAGAGGAATTTTAAAAACTGTTGGGTATTATTTCCGAGCTCTGCTGCAGTTTGCAAAATCCTGTAAAGCATAAAATCTGGCAATATTATATCTCTGTAAAGAAAAGGTCATTACTGCCTATGCTTTCTTTTATTGTTGCAGTTTTGTTCAAACAAGCAAGCAAAACCCCCTCAAGTAAATAACCACCTCTGTGTTGCTCTGAGCAGTGCTGTGTAGGTGTCTCATAGCAAAGAGGTGATTTAAACTGAGGGGTGTTTTTAATCACATAATACAAGTATTTTATAACAGCGCTAACACCTAATTGCTTGTATTAAGCATTGTAAGAAAACTTGGGCCCAGTCACAAAAGTACTTAGGGCATTTCAGATGCCAGCCATGTGAATCTAGAACACGTGTTCTTGGCATGGGCTGGCAAACATTGCCAAGGGAGTCTCTAAAATCAGGAGTAGTGTGTGAGTATTAATCCATAGGAGGTGCAAAATTGGCTTCAGTGTGCTCAGTTCACCTGAATATTCACATTTATACCCAGTCCTTAGCCCTTGTGCAGAGTTCTTCAAACATGGGAGTGGTAATGATGATTTCTCAGGTTTCTGTGGTTGAGATAACCCCCCAGGTGTTAGAAAGTCTTTTTGTCCCAGCTCTGCAACTGAAGAAGTTGAGATTTGTCAGTTCTGCTTTTCAAGGTTGTTTATTTTCTCTTATCTCTTACATTCCTTCTCTGACCTGCTGAGATCTGTCCAGCACGTTGGGTTGGGGCACAGTGACTGCCCTTGGAGTGATGTTAACATTTTATAGTAAGAACTATGTGTACTTTATTTACAATAATTTTCCAATACCTATCACCTACGTTAGCAGTCTGTCTCTAAACCAATCAAGCAGTGTCACCATCACAGCAGAAGATGGAGGACAAGAAGAAGAAGGAGGACAGGAAACACTCAGATTCCTCCATCTTGCTTCTTGAACCCCCATTCTAAATCCCCAAAATTCTACTTTTTCACCCTGTGACAAATTAACTACCATTCTACTCAAACTCTTGTGGCTTGTAACTCTTCACACAAAGTTGGTAATTGTTTCCATGGGCTAAAATTGAAGGCACAGGTGTTTTTGACCCCAATGCCAAGGTCTCTGAGCCCCTTGCCAGGGTCTCAAATCACCCAGGGCAGTCAGAGGAATGTCCTGGGTCCCCACAATGATTCAGAGGAACGTTGATGCCTTGTCACTGCTCACAGTGATTGAAGTTCTGACCTGGTTTGGTACCCAAATGTCGAAAGCTTGAAAAGCTTGTGACTCACCAAGAATGAGTAAGGACTGAAATGTGAGCTTTGAACAGCAACACAAGGTAAAATGGTGCTGGAAAATGTATTTTCATTGCCCAGTTTGAGTTTATAGCATATAAATGGAGGCCAGCCCTAGCAGGGATGTTGTGTGTCATGCAATGCTTGACTTTATTTTTAAAGCCCTAGCTGTAGAAATCATGTGATTGCATAAATTCTCCACTTGAATTTGTACAAATAATTGAACTTCTAGTGATTATTTCTGGAAGTTTGACCACACCACTCTGACACAATTATTAAAGGAGACAAACCCCCACAATTTATTGCTTTTATAAAGTCCCATATTTTTAAGTTGTTTCTGTGATTAGCTGGGGATACCGCATTTGAATACATTACTTTGTCAAGATTCTGAATGTAAATGGTAAAAAGTTTTTTGGGTTTGATTGTTTTTTAAATTTTGTTCATTTGCATTCAGTGACCTGTTCAGAAATATTTGAACAATGACATCACTGGTGATGGTGATGTGTAGCTGTTACACTGTGGGGTGTAAAAATATCATTAAGTTAGAGACAAGGCAAACACAAAGGTGTCTTAAGGTTAGAGAAATGCATGGAAAGCAGGCTATGAGTTTCTTTGTCATCCCTCTCTGGTGGGGAATGATGCAGTTGTAGGTCCCACACTGTAGTTTCCACTACAGCTCCAGAATTATGGCAGCACAGCAGTGGGAAGGCATTCACAGGAGCAACAGATCTTCCAGCTGCTCCAGGAACAATTGAAGTAACTCCATTTACTCACAGAAATATCCTCACCAGAAAAATCTGATTGTGCAACTTAGTCTCCTCTGCCTTAGGTTCTCAAAAACAATCATCTGTTTATCCAGGTTAGGGCAGAACTTTGATTATTTGTTGAATAACTCCCCTGGCTCATATTTGCACACATGCATGGGAGCAGGAATGCAGTAGGACCAATCCAGGATGTTGATCCTGTTGAGATTGTAAAAACTAGTTGTTCACAGTGAGCATTGGACTATGAGCATGTTTTTTAAATCTTGTTAATTTTGGAAAATGAATTTGATTTAGTTATCATAACTGACACAAAAAATTATTGAAACATGTACAATGAGAGAGAAAGAGGGGACAAATTCTGTGGACCTTGAAAAGAGAAATAGATTTTTTTGTTACCATCCCTCTGGGGAGCCCCAGCTTATTTAAAGGCTGAAGTGAGCTGTGGGACTGTTTAGCTTGTTTTTGACTTCAGGAGCTGGAATAAGCATTGCAGGAGTAGGATTTCCCTCTGTAGCACTGAGCCATATGGGGAGTGTGTGTAATATCTCCTTGAGGGGAAAGGAATGAAACACAATCATGATTCTCTGCTTCTTCTTTGGGAAGTCCTTTATTATTGGATTTCTGCTCCTGGAAAAGTCTCCACCCTCTGAGACTCAACCACCTTTGTAAGAGCAGATATTCTGTTGTAACACATCCACACATAGTGCATGGTTCTGTGCCAGGATGTAATTTGTTTTTGTCATCTATCTGCTGACTAATGTGACAACTCACACAGGTATTTATTTCCAGAAGGAGGAATGCATAATGAGAGCTGTAGCTCTCCCAAGCTCTGAAAAGCTGTTTAATGAAAAGGAGTGGGGGAAAAAGCAGCCTCCCACCCTTCCTCCCAAATGACAGGTTTTTCAAAGCCCAAGCACCGAATTCAACAACTTTGAAGTTGGCCTTATGCATTTTTTTAGCTGCCATTTTCTCTGCTGTAGCTTCAGAGAAGCTGGTATTTGTTCTTTGTTGGGCTGGGGGTATTTGGGGGCTTAAAGTGAGATGTTGCCAGGATGCAAATGGCTAGGAGCTGGGAAGGTGAGAGACTGGATTGCAACTGCATTGCACGTGAATGACACAAGCTCCTGCACACTGAGCCCACTTTGGCACCGTAAATCTCATTAAAATACAAAAATCCTAGAACAGAGAAGCACCCATCAAAATTTCTGGCCATGTCAGAGGCCCTTGCAGGCCTGGTTACAGCTGCAGGTGAAACTCCTGAGCAATTCAAGTCAAAAACCAGGGTTATATTCTACCCCAAACTTAGTGCCTGCTGTGAGTATTGATGAAACCAGAATCACTGTCCCTGTCTTTCAGGAAAGGAATATCTGAGTGAGGAGACAGCTGTTCTGTGTAGCTGGGAGAAAGGTGTAAGTGGCTGGAAGTTAAACTGGAAATAAGATGAGGATGTTCAAGATTGAAAGCCATAAACTTAGTAAAATAGTAAGTTACTAATACTTGAGATACTTAAATTGAGGTTTCACTTTGGTTTCAGAGTGGCTTCCAGGAAGAAATTATAAACTTCATGCTCAATACTTCAAATATTCCTGAACTGGGTTTTCTGAATGGTGCTATGTGATCTGGTAGTCACATAATCCTAAAGTTGCCTTAAAACATTTAGCTCTGCAGATAGTCATGTCCTGACCATTCTGAGATGGAAACCAGTGACTGTCCAGTGGAATTTTGGGGTATCCCTGCAGAGATTTTCTGCTAGACCTCAATTACTATGGATGTCTGGCTGCAGCTTTCCAGCTTGGGCTGGAAATTAATTCACATCTGTGACTTGAGGCACTGATGGAACTGCCCTACAGACCTGACAGGCTTTAGCAGTCATTGAAAATGCTTTTTCAGAGGAGCCTGTCCACAGAAAAATGGAACCAGGTTTGGAATGCTTGGGCCAGCCTCCATGGTAAATGTGACTGTTTTTCAGGGACAGCAATTCCTCGAGGTGCTAGTGAAGATGTGCAGCCCTCATTTGTTCTTGCCTATGTGTGAAGAAACATAGCAAAAGAGCAAGGAAAATACAAATGCTCTTGTAGCATTCTATTGCTGGAAGTCAGGCATGGTGGTTAAATACATCCTTTTTCCTGCTGATGCTGTGGAAAGTTTGTAAATGCCCTTGAAGGGCTTGTCTTTTTCATAAGCAATGACTTTTTCATGGTTGCTTGTGGCTGAGATGACACATGCCTCTTGATATTTTAATACAACACAATGTAGAATAATTGTGCTATTGTCTTATCAATTAGTGATATTATCAACTCCTGTCCTTTCAGTTATTGGCCAGTTTAAAAAAGTGAATATTGTGAGAATTTTTTTTTTTACTTCAACATGAAAATGGTTTAAAAGTCAATTTAAAAGTATTTCTGTATTAAATTGTAGGAAATTTTCCTTCCTTTTTCCAGGCCCTAAAAAGAATCACGAGTGAATTTAAAAAATTGAGGTGTCTAATTATAGTTTAGTAACGATGATATGGGGGCTGATTTCTACTGCCATGAGTCAACTTTTGCTTGTTCTTGTGCTGTCTGCCAGGACAATGAGTTTGTCAAGGTCATTTTGCTTTGTCTCCTGCATAGTTGTAAAAATCCTTGTTGATAATGTCACATCCAAGCTTCATTGCTCAGCATGAGCAATCTCAGCAGCATCAGCCTCCTCCCTAGCCAAAACTGCTCTTACATTTCATTGCAGCCTCTCAAGGAAAGCCAGAACTGTCCAAGGCAGGAGGATTTCTGTCCAAGGCTGTGCCAAAAGGACTGTGCATGTTGCCAGTGTCCCAAGGAGAGCAAATATTAGGAGCTGTTTTTAAATTAAAAGCAGGAGCAATAACTGGCAGTCTTGGCAAGGGGGAGATGAGCCAATGTGTGCCTGCTTTGGGGAATGCTGGCTATCAGCACCTTATCTCCAGGGGTTAGATGGTTGCTGCAGGTGATGGTCACAGCACATCCTCTTTAGGGATGGCAGGATATTTTGTCAAATGGCAAGTTAAGACCACCTGACTGTGTCTGTCTGGGTCCTGAATAACTGGAGGGTGAGGGCTCTACTTAAATGGACTGTTCCTGAGATCAATACACAAATTTTCCTGCTTGTGTTGTTCAGGCTTAACATTCTTAACATGTTTGAAACCAGATGAAATGTTAACAGCTATTCAGGAGTTCTGTCTGAACATCAGGAGATGTTCAAGGTCTAAGGCATAAAGGCCTGGGCTAAGGCAAGGTGAGCCCATTCTGTGATTTAAGAATATAATTCCTGCAGCTCACTCACCACTCTTATCCAACTGTTCTAAAACTGGGATACTCCCCACTGAGACTGCAATTTTATACAAACACATGTTTCAAGACAAAGAACAGTGCACTTGCATCACCAAACATTTCACTGTTTAATTTTCTGGGCTAGAATTATCAAAATTTGATCACTCCCCTTTATCGCAGCAGCAAGGCTCATCTGGACATGTACATGTGCCAGTCTAGAACAGTTGGGTTGAGTTTCGTTCTCCTCAGACAGAGTTGCTCTTGGAAACAGCACTGCCTGCTCTGTAGCCACAGGTGTCTGTTGGGAAAGATGAAAGTTTGACAAGAAAGTCTCACAGATATGTATGCTTAGGAGAAAGATTTTTAACTGTAGATTCTGATGAAAGAATAGAGATGGAATCAAGTTTTGATATAGAAGAAAAGAATTGCTGAGCCAGTCTTACTGGATAACCAAGGAGGCAAAGGGTGTGCTAGTTAGAAGGGGATTTTATGGCTTAGAGCAAAGGATAAACCCACCTCAAACAAGATTTTTTTACCAAGCAGAAAGATGGCACAGGCAAACAAGGCAGCAAAGTTGCAAGTAGAAAAAAGGCCTCAGAATTTTCTACTGCAAGAAAACTGAATAACAACTTCTAGCTTAAACTGTAATGTACTAACTTTTAGTGTTTGGAGAACAGTAACATGAACATGGTAATTACAGTAGTTATTATAGGCTGTAGATAATAGTTAAGGTATAGATTGGTTCTACTGTATTAAGATGCTCAGCAAAGAAAAGTATATAATGCACTGTAACCAAAACCAAAGGGTCTCCAGGCCTGCCTGCAGCTGGAGCTGACAGCTGTGGGCACAGTTCTGTCACCCATGACTCTGGACTGCTGTGACATCTTGGATGGAATACACTGCATTTTGGAGAACCCCTGGAGTCCCACATCCCTCATTTAGGCTCTTACAGGTGTCAGCATCAAAAGCCTGTGTTTCCTCCCCCTCCATGTTCCAGTCACTCCAGACTGGACTTGCCCTGTTTTCTGCAGCTCATGCATTGTGGCAAGTCCTGTCATACTCACAGACTACATGGTAACCAGCAAACTCTCTTAGGAAATTGATCACATGTCTTAGAGCCCATCAAAAAACAATAAATCCAATCTCTCATCTGAGAGCATTTGTGCCCTGTTGCAACATATCTTCTGTTCATCCACTCCATGCTCAGATAACCAATCAGCTGATAAACTTCCAACATGTTGTGGAGTGGGAATGCTAATAAGCCCTGGAATGCAATGATGTTAATGGACGATACTGATAGCATTGAGGGACGTTAATGGATGACACATGAATAGCAGAAGGTTCAGTCATGCTCACTGCTGAAATACTTAGGAGCTTTGCTTTAATTCCAGCTTGGAAAATTTTCCATTTACAGATTGCTTGGCCCATTTATAGACTCGGCTCCTGCTGAATTCAGCAGTCTTTGGCTCTTGCTGTTCTGTCCACCTTCACATTAAGAAAGCATCTCTGGTGCTGTAGTTGCTTCTTCCTGAAACTTTTAATTAAGAAAACTGAATGCATCTGCCTTTACCACAGCACTGCATTCCAGCCCAACCTGCTTTTGGTTTTTGGAAAGAATGCTGTCAAGAAACATAAAATTTCAAATGTCTTTCTCTCAATATCCTTTTTTTTCCTTTGCCTCATCTATCCCTCTGCATTTGACTAATTTATTTTTTAATAATTTCCACTGAGTTGCTTTTTTTGATGACTCCTATTCCTGTGATTTATTTCTTATTCATCATGTCAGCAAAAGACTGGGAGCAGTGTCTGCAAGGTGGACGTGCCTATGTGGGGATGTTAGTGTCTGTTTAGCTGAGATGTGAACTTTTAGTGCACAAGCTCTTTTGATGAAGGATTTTTGTTAAAAGAAATTTTAGTTAGAATTATTAAGTATAAAAATATAATAATTTTTATAAAAAGGAATGTATTTTACTTGAAATGACCGTTGAATATACAGAACATATTCCCTGACAAGCTATAAATGCTTTCAGACAGGTCAGATTTTAGATCTAAATGACTTGATAGAGACCTATAATCTTCTGAGGGTAATTTATTCATTGTGTCCATGCAGCCTTCAGCCTCTTTGCTGAGTCTGCATATTATCATTGGCAGCAGTCTGCTGGAAATGGAATGTTTCCACACAAAACTGTGGGAGAAGTGAGTGTTGATCGCTACTGGAAGTGCTGTTACTAAACTTCTGGCCTAGCAGGGAAAGGCACAGAGGCTCTGTACTTGTTTCCTTTGGCCAAAGTGCACTGTCCTCATGCACATTTTCCTTCCTTTATTCTTTAATCCCTTCCTTTCTGTTTCCCACTTTCCTCACAGTTTGTGGTGAAATCACCAAACCTGAGCCCACTGCAGCCCCAACACCATCAGAACTCTCCTGTAATGGCATTTCCCCCTCCTCTTTCCCTCTTCCTCCCCAGGGCTTCCTTCTACCACTCAGGTACAGTTGTTTTTGCAGCAAGGGTGGGATCTGAAGTGGGAAATTCATCTGTATTAAAAGCTAGGGCTTGTTTCCTTTGACAGGTTAGCTTTAATTAATAAATTTAATTATTGCACAGCAATCTGAATGCTGGTGTAGTCACGTTAGTCTGTGTATCACAGGAGGAGGATTCAGGGACCAGGAGATGGTTTCCCTTGGAAGAACTGGGAATTCATGCTGGCACACTGTGTTCTGTAAAACATGACCTGTTTCCTTCACCTCCTGGATGAGTCCATCATTGCTAAACTTTATTTTTCCCAATTACTTTTAAAGGCTTCAATCCTTTATGAAAAAAAAAAATAAAAGCACGGAAATGCAGGAGTGGGGCAGCATCTATACAGAGAAGGTGTGTAGAGAGGAGAGCTACTGTTTCCACATTGAGTGTTGTTAACACCTCCTGCTCAGCTGGAATCCACTGGAATGAGCAAACTTGATATTGCCTCTTATTTGTCCCATTCTTTTCCTAAATTGTGCCATTACAGTTCACACAATTGCAGCCCAATCTTATTCCAAATTGGGAGTTACACAACAGATGATTTTGGAACTTGAACAAGGACTTTATTTTTCATTCCTACTTATGCCTTGTCCTGTATTTGAACTCCACTCATTGGTGGCTGCTGCACAAACCTGCCACTTAACCCTTGCCTTGAGCTCTGAAGGGTGTTCCACTCTTGCAGAAGAAAAAGTTAACTCAAATGGGAATGTAAAACAAATTGGGTGCACTACAGAACTGGAAAGCTAGAGCACCAGGTCTTTTTGACCACTTTGTCATTTTTTGTACTCAACATCTTTGTAAAATGACTTTTATCAGAAGAAAAGCTGTTGTCTGGGATAAATGTTCCAGGCAAAGGATCTGGTTGACTGATGGAGGTTGGTGTTTAACTGCTTGAGATGTTTTGCACTCAATAGAAAATGTTTCTTCTGATTCTGAAATGTAAAAAAGTTAGGGGAAAAGTTTGCTGAAGCTTCTCTCGATTACTTTTCACCTTTTTTGTGTCCTTGAACCCTTTCTGAGAATATACACAGATCAGTGCCACTCTGCAGCTTCCTGTAGAGTTCTCATGGCTAAAGTGCTTACCACTACACTAGCAAAAAACTCAACACACAAATGTCTTTCTTTCTCCTATTACTGTTCATGGGAGTAGTTTAGAAATTAGCTCAGACACAACTGAAGACTAGGGACTAAATTTTGCAGATAATTTCCATTTTATAGATGCTTTAAAGAAGCATCTCCATTTTGATGTGTGAAGGCAGTGGCAATGTGGTGTGTCATTGCCTTCTCCTTAGCCATTGTGCTCCTCTCCTGTTGTTGTTTTGAAGTGCTTTCTGTTCTATGTCATTTTCTCTTCTGCATTCCATTTTATTTGCTATCACTGGCACAATCTCTGTTATTTTTTCCTTGTTACTCTCCTTGGTCTCCACAATAATGGCTGTATACTCTCTTAGTTCCAAGGATCTACACAGTCCTTCATTAGCAGCTCTTTTATCTCTTTAATATTCTTTCCCAACTCTGCTGTATACCTTTCTTTCCCTTTAAGCATTGTCTAATCATTTGCATTTCCATTAATTTAGTGTGAAAGCATATAATTCCCTTGTTTCTTAAATTTACACAGTATTTTCTACATCTGCTAATGTATTTGTACAGTTCAGTCATTCTAAATAGTTTTTTCATGCATTCTTGGAAGTCTCATTAACAGAAAAATATTACATGCTGTAATCCTCCTTTTTTCAATTATCTCTTATCAATTATTATGATCTTAATATTACCAATTATTATTATCTTATAATCCTTATCAATTACATGCTGTATCCTCCTCTTGTCAATTATCCTCCACTGATCAATTATCTGTATCTAGTCAAGTGGTATTCCTTGGGATTCTCAAACTAAGTTGGCTTTTGATTTTTCACATATGTGTACTCAGACACCATTCTTTGTCATGGGGGAAAGGACTAGGAAGGGGAAGTTAATTTTTTTAAATCTTTCTAAACCACCCATGTCCCTAGAGGAACTAGGCCATTATATGCCCTCAGTAAGAAAAAAAGTAATATATTGAATAGTGGTCTGAGCAAAGATGGGGGTTTGGAGTCCCTAATTTTCAGTTTTTCCCTCTTCTGTAGGAGGTGTTATTTGATCAGGCAGTAGTCATTCAGCCTGGTTTTGGACACTGCCTTATATTTTTGGTAAGGCATTATTTGATAACCTACATGCCTGAAAGGCAGAAAACCCCAGCAGTGCCTTTGCTGCCTGCCTGCACAGTCAGCCCTCAGGCTGGATAAAGAGAGCAATGGGATCATTCACAGTTATGTTTTGTGATGCTCCACGTGGCAAATGAAGTGGTGCAAGTGAGGGAAAAATTAAATGAGGAGTGAAGGTGCTCTCTCAATAACTATGTTTTGTGCTTGTGGTGTGAGGTTCAGTTCCCAGCTTTGACTTGATACATCATGTGAGTGTTTCTGTGACTTCAGTTTTAGCTCCTGCAGCTTCCTTCCACATGTATACTCAGAGTTCCTACCTCTGGAGGAGTTTCCTGGGTTATGGGAATTTCTTTGGATGATGTACAGATGCTCAGACATCCTGGGAAGGAACAGAGAGAATCACTGAGATTGTCATCCTCTATTTTATGAGAAAGTAGGAAGTCTTGAGATGGAAGTTCATTGTCAACTCATCCCTCTGCATCCTTTACTTCTGCAAACACCTGCACAACAGTTCATGATTGTCATTCCATAGTTTGTAATAAACAGTTATTTTATGATGCAGGAGGAGAATCCCTCAGAGGTTTTCTACTTCAACTATTTTCACTCCATTGACGGCAGAATGGCAAGAGTGCTGTTGAGAGAAATTTGTCTCTGTATGTCTCTCCAGCCATCCCTTCTAGCTTCTTTGAACACTTTTCTTCAGACCTGTAGCACCTCTTTTTAGAGGTGTAGTTACCTGTTGTGTGTTTCCCATCTCTGATCATGGGCTTTACCACATTTTTTGGTCTGTAGATTGCTTTTTATGTAACATGTGGACAGGAAAAGACATGAAATCAAGTTTATACCATCTGCATAGTTCTTTTCATGAATGAAAGTTTTCATTAATGAAGTTCATAGTTCTTTTCATGAATTAGGAGGCCAAGCCCGCACACACAGAGGAAAATGCTTGGACTTATGAAATCTCATCATCTCCACCAGGTTTCCTTTGGAGGACATGAGAAAATATTTCAGAAAAACAGGGTAATAGTTCACTACCTTTGATTTGACAGTCATAATCCTGTGGGGTTAAGGTAAAATCATATGATTTAACTTGTCCTTAAAATATAAATAAGCAGTATTTAATGGACGATAACAAGCTCATTTTCACAATACCTCAACGAGGAAAACATGTTATCAAGTTGGGAAACTGAGGCAAGGGGATTTATCCTGAAAGCAGCTCTGTTTTCAGCTCAGTGCTGGTGTGCTTAGCCAGAAGCAAACTCAGAGGCTGGGCTAGAAGGAGCCTGGCTCTTTGTGCTACCAAGCCATGGATTTTTCATTAGTAAAATGTCCTAACAGCTGATGGCTTTTACAACAAACTTTTTCATAAAGTTGCCTTCATCTTTGTCCTCTGAAGGAAGCACACTCTTCAGGTTCCATGATAAAATCAGCTTCCTGGGATGAAATGTGTGTATGTAGAATTGCTGCAGAAATGTCTACACCAGGTCTGGAGAGAAGGTAGGGAATTTTTTTCCTTTCTTGGCAACTTATCCAGAATTTCTGATGGGAATACTTCAGCACTGAAGTTCTGCCTTCCCTTGGGGAAAATGCAGCCATTTAACTTCTGTCTTCTTTCTGTGTATACTGAGGAACTGATGGTTTGATCCCTTGGGAAGTCTGTATCTGTTCACAGTTACATTTGTTCATTTCGGGAGGATTTTGTTATCTAGTAAAAAAGGGGGAGAAAAAGGATTTGGCTTGGTTTATTGTACTGCTGATTCTTCCTGGCACTCCAAAGAAGATGTGCATTTCCAAATTTGATTTTAAACTGAGGTGAAGGAGGCAGTAATCAAAGAAATAATTATCAGGTTGGGATGGGGTTGGATTGGGACTGGTGAGAGAAATGAGGCACAGGGAATGTGAATTAGGAGGCAGCAGCATTGGAACTGGATACAATAAATTAATTTATTGTTAACTTTTCTGATTGCATGCAGTTACATCTCTTTTTCCAGTGCTTGGTGATAGGAAACAGTACCTTTTTATGCAAAAATAGCAAGCTCCTGAGTTCTACACACATATAATACAAACTTAAATGACATTCATGGAGAGAAGAAAATAGGTAGAGTACTGAAAGAAAGGGAGGCAAATTATCAAGAAATGTGAGCTTGATGCCATTTAGAAAGGATCTGTGTCCCGTGATTTATCTAAAAATGACAAAATGCCACTCTGGAAATGCAAATGTCTGCCCTGCATTTATAGCTATAATGAATGAGTTTCACACAATGGAAACATTCAGCTTGTTCTAGAGAACTTATGCTGGCTGCATGTTCCTGGCCTTTAATCACTCTGCCTTTGTTTTCTTAAAACTTAAATTAGAAGTACATTAGTGTTTATATGATTTACACCCGGGGTGATTCTCTGTGTTTGTTTGTAGAGAGTTGGTTTTGTTTTTCACCAACAAATAAGCCATATGAATGCAGTCCCCTTGAATGCACGGGATGAGGAAAATCATGAGAAACTGAAGCTGGCAACAGCAAAAGTGCAACTTTTGAGCTGCTAATGGAAAGCAGGACTCTGGCTTTGGGGCTATGGGAGAACACAGCTGTGTTACATAGCAGAGAGCCCTCCTCTGACCTGCCAGGAGGATGCCTGTGTGCTTTGTGCTTTATTTGCAGTGAGATCAAGCCAAAGTTTTCCTCTGTGGTGAGTTTGGGTTTAAAAGAAGCATGTCAGAGCCTTGCAGACCTGCTGCAGAACACAGTGCCCCTCTCTAAAGGCTCGGTCATTACTGGGGCTTCAGCACTGGCTGTGTCTCACTATTAGCAACTCATTGTACATTTCACACTTGGAATTAAGGAAAATAATACAGATCCATCTATCAAATAAAATGGAAAACCAACTACTCTTGCCTTGAAGATTTTTTTTTGGGGGAGGAGTTTATCCCACACACATAATATTTAATTTTCTGGATGCATATATGCAGCATGTGTGCGAGTGGGCACACATGTAAATCCGTTGCAAGTTTTTAAAGCTCTGTTTCTGACAGAAAACTGGTCTAATTAATAGGAGAAGGAGACAAAATGCCAGCTTGTAGATTTGTTTCCTAGGCAGAAATCAGCTCCCCCCTCCCTGTTACACTGCTCCTTCTTGATCTGATGTAACAAGAAGAAAGAGTCAGCTGTGAATCAAGCGCCTTGTTCTCATTTCCTTGATCATTGGCATGGTTTGAGAGAGAGAAAGGATGAGGGATTATTTGTGAGGTTATTAAAAAAAACCCAACCCTTGTTCCCCCTCCTCCTCTCCTTCAAGATGCACAGGCAGTACCAGTATGTTCCATGGTATCAGTCTGACTTTTCTCATTTAATAGCATCCTCTTCCTCCCTACTCTGTGTTAGTTAACAAGTGCTGTTTACACGTCACTAAGCAGCTAATTCCAAGCTTTGATGAGTGGATTGCCAGTTAGCAATACCATTTAAAATGCATTGGTTTTTGCAGTCAGCAAGATGTTTAATGGGTTCAGAAATTAAAGGCTAATTGCACTTGACTGAATATATGTATTTCTAAGCCCACGGTTACCATTGTTGGAGTATTTACCAGCTTGGAAAATTCTCTTTTTGCATAAATCTGTTAATTAATTCTTTATTGCTGCCCTGTCCTGGAGAGCAGCCACAATGAGAGCTTGGTCACTCCCACTAACAAGCTGGGGTGGATGTTTTTGATGCAACTTTAATCATCGTCTGCCGTCACATTTCTGCATGATGGTTTTGCTTGGAGGATTGAACAAATTTGTTCATGTAACATTCAGGTTGTATGTGATCCCTTGTGAAAGAAAATGGCATGTTGGTATTCTCATTATGATGCCAAGGAGACAAGGAACTTGACTGTCTTTGAAAAAAAATACAAGGGTAGAATTAGAAGTGGGAAAAGTTTGGCTGTTGTGCACTGCCGTGTATAAAATTGCTGATGTGCAGAAGAGCTTGTGAATGCTTCTAAACCAGATTTTTAATACTAGTAATGTTAATGGAAGCCTTTCCTGGAGAATGTGGCAGGTTAGAAAATCAAAAGCTGTTTTGCACCTTAATAGAAAGACTGTTTCAATATTTCCTGGCATGTGCTTTCCTTCTGATCAATGTCATACACAGAAGGGGTAATCATTCAGCTTTAAAATAGTCAAAGACTAAAAACCAAACAATTACACAATGTAATTAATTGGAGAAGGGATTTTGGGGGGCATGTCTGGGGGTGGTGGTGGTGTTGTGCATTGTTCCCCTCTTCTGTTTCAGGCAGTGTTTGTCATTCTTTGGCAGGAGTGACTAATTTATTGTCTGACTGTCCTATCTGGATTCATAAAAGGTGGCTTTCAATCCCTCCCCCCTCCCCCTGACAAAACTCCTCTGATGTGCTGTGTATTTGTTTGGGAGGGGAAGGAGGAGGGGGAAAGGGAGGAGGTTATATGTTTCTGACCTGCTTTACTGCTTTTCAGTTGAAGTAAATTAATGCACACACCAGCTTCCCCTCTGCTGTGCTGATTGGATCCTTGTGCCGATTAAATATTTCACACTGATAGAGGGATGCTGAAAGCACTCAGCTGGTAATGCAATATGTACATCAGTGATACAATAACTGACTCTCAGGTTAAAGTCAAACAAAACCCCCAGTTTGCTGCAGTTTTGATTAGAATGAGTTTCACTTTGAATTTAAATCCTTGAGCCTGCCGCAGTGATGGCTAATTAACTAAGATCTGACAGAGACAAAGAAATACATTCTTACTTCTAATGACAGGCAGGCAGGAAGTTGTCAAAGAAAAGAAAAAAGAAAAAGAAAGGAGATGAAACCAACAGACAAAAGAAGCTGTAAAAAAACCCCCGACAAACTAATGCTGAGATTGTACTTCAGCACACACAAACCTTCCTGCCCGTGTTTAACACTCATCTTCCTCTGGCTGACACTCCAGCCCTGGAAAGGCTGTTTCCATTGACTCCCAGATTTTCTTCTGCTATTTTTAAAATTCTTTAATTCTTCTTACAAAAACTAACACTCGAGTGTTAGTTAGTTAGTTAGTCGAATAGTCGCTACCTCCTTGTTTATTAATCATGCTTTTGGGGGCTTCCTTTAGGAAAGGGCAGGGGGACGGGAGGAGGAGGAGGAAGGCTGCCTGCCCCCGGGTACCTCACGTCAGCCACGGTGACCTCTCCCTGGGGGTCATTAAAAATGTCTCTGTCGAGAAATTCCATCCCCCTCCCCTCCTTTCTCCCCACCCCTGCCCCCGCCCAAGCTGGGCAGAGCGTTTGCATCAAGCTGACAGGTCATTTACCAGCAATTGGCAGGAGGAACTGCTCAACCTTCTTTAAAACCCTTCCCTCCACCTCCTCTTCCTCCTCTTCCTCCTCCTTGGTTGCACGTCTTGAACGCCTTGACATGAAGCGCAGCATTTTTGGAAACAGCGCATAAAATCTTTGCATGCAATCTTTTTGTTTTTGTTTGTATGAGAACCTGTTTCAATGTCTTCTCCTTGGGCACAGGTAACCTGGTGCCCAAGGCATAAATGCAAAAGGAACCATTCTTTATGGGATTTCAGGGATAAAATACAGACTATGAAGCCTTCTGCCTCCATAAGCACTGCCCAAACTCCTCTGGGTGCCTGTGCGCACACATGTGCCTGGCTGAAGCCCTGCTCATTTCTTTGTTTCAGTGTGTGAAGTTATGAGGATGGCTGGCCCATGACCTAAGGTTCAGATTGGGCAGGATCAGCCATGTATATAAGTAACAATTTGGAAATACAGGAGAAATACATGGAAACTCATAGGATTGAACCAAAATCCTCAGACAATGTACTAAAGTGCGATAGCTGGTGTCTGTGTTTACAGTGAGTTTGTGTGTTGTCGCTCTCTGAATGTTAAATATTCTGTTGTTTAAGAGAATTGTATTGTGACTATTGGGTAAATGAAGAGAGGCCATGGCTCTCATTGCTGGAGAAGTCTGTTCAGCTGGTTTGCATGCATGGCATTAGATTAGTGTGGAATGTTATATTATTGACAGAGACATAATTTTGGTTTGAAAGTGGATTCCCAGTGTTCTGCAAGCTAAGTAAACTCTCAGGGTTATGCCAAATGTTTTCTCATAGCCATGGGGCCACTAAGGGAAAAAAAATGATATTGCTCTGTAAACTGTTGCAGCTTTTCACAACCAGACTGCTTTGTCAGAGCATCATTCTGGAAAGATTAATGGACTGAGGGTTCTATCTAGAGCGTGTAGGTGTTAAAATATAAATGTGATGGACAGTGAATTTAGGTCCTTTTTAAACAGATCTCATATTTTACTAGGAAAACATGAAGGTTTGCTGAAAGGTGTGTGCCTGTTTTAAATCACTTCTGTGGCAGACAGCAGCCAGGAGCTGAGAATTCCTCCCTTGTGGAGCATGACCGTGTTCCTATTTGAGATGCATGTGTGAAGTAATGTTGACATCAGATCAGTAAGGGTTTGAAGGCATGATGTAAAGTGCAGCAAGGTGACAATGAAGGAGACAAAGCCAGCACCAGGAGCAGTGCTGTGGGTGTGCCCCACTGCACAGTGTGTGGGTCACAGCAGCACAGCCACCTGCAAACAGTTTCTCCCTTTGCTCTTTCCATTGCTTCGTTCACTAAACAGAATGATTTGTGGTTTGTGATAGCAGAAGTAGCATTGGAGTAATCAAATTTGAGGCTAAAACTGTTGGACAGCTACCTTCTTACTTGTAAACCTTTACAACACAGACCTAGCTGGAAAGGAGGGGATAGGGACAAGGCTTACATGCAGAAATAAATAGGAAGGCCAGAGTTATTTTGATACATATGGAAAAAAACATTAACTCTGCTTTAAATAGTTGAGATCCTGCCATGTACAAGATGGGAAATCATAAACAAGTGGCAGATTTCCAGCACATTGTGGCATGTTTGCATGTGACCGGCATACATATTTCAAACTCTGGACTGCCTGTGGCATCCTGCAGTGAAAATGAAAGTCATGTTGCTATTGAAAAGATGCTGTTTCAAAATTGGTGTATTGTGTGTCCTATTATGCTGTGGATGAGAAGCAGAGACCTGCTTTCCAGCATTTATAGCAAAAATTATTTTTCTTTTCTTTTCCTCTCTTTTGGCTCTTCCATTGTATCAGCACATGTTTTCTGCTGCAGTGTCCAAAGCTTGCTTAGTATTTTATTGTTCATAACTCCAAAAGTATCTGATAATATGTTATGCTGACTGATTCTCAAAATGTGAATTTTATTTATCTTTAAAAACTCAGATTATTCTTTTAATTAATCTGGCAGAAATAGAATACAGCAGGTGTATGTTTTGTTAAGGATTATTTTAATCTCTCATATCATAATCTTTGTTTCTTGTCAACACTCCTTTACCAACATCTCAGGGTTATAATGTAAAAATGGCTGTTACAAAGGAAAAAAAACACAAAGAGATGAAAAAATACTCATCTCTTAATTAACACAGTTTGACTAAAGGGGTTGTTTTAAAGTTTTGATAGGTGCATTTTAGAAAATTAAGAGACACAGAAGAGATGCTGTTGCTGCTTTTCCCTAAATGGATAGTTTTATGTACCTCTATTTTGGAAGCTAATTTTAAGTACCCGATCCTCTGTATATACTTCCATATTTAGTTTCTAAAATTTTGAGTTATTTAAATGAACTTAGTATAACATTGTACCCTCAGAAGGTAACAGATGTAACAATTGGTCTTTGCAAGCCTCTCCCAAGGACATAATGCTTTCCTTGTATTTACTTAGAAAAGCCACAAATCCTATATTCAAATGAAAATTTTTCCAGTTTTACAAGCATTTCGTATTTATCACAACTTAGACTGAAACACGCAGTAATCTTTATTTCCTTAGCTCTTTTGGTGGCATGCACATGAATAGACAGAATTGTGAGGGTGTTAGGAGAAATGTTAACATGCATCACATGCAAAGACCCAAAGCTGACCCACTGTTAATTCTTGTAGGGAGAACAAGTGAGGAAGGGATGAATGGTGGTTTGAATAGTGAATTTATTTTTGTTTGTTTACAGAATTTCTGCTTTTGTACTTCTCCACTAATTTGCTCCTTTGAAACAAGACAAAAAGTAATTAGTTGCTGTTGAAGTTAGTCAAGAAAGTCATAATCTACTTAATTTGTTGTTGTTGTTTCCACTGAGCTACCAAGGATACTCTGTCTTTTGGAGTCAAGAACTTTTATTTGCTTAGGTGTTTTCTGTTGCTGAACTGTCTGAGAGCAAAGTAAAGCTGTACTAATACCACAAGAATATTACTTATTAGGAATTTAAGTGAAAATATGAAATCAGAGTAATACTGAGTGTTTCTGTGAGAAGTTTTTTTATTCAGTAACCCACACGTTCGTGTCTGAGAACAAACTTTAAAAGACACTTCATCAGAGAAAGCTCTTTTCTCTTCAAAACTTCTATGACACACAAAAGCATGGAGAACATTTGCCTATGCTTCCTTGGGATGATTGTCAGGATAATGGAGAACAAAAGGCAAAGACAAAAATGAAGAAAACTCAAAACAATTTCTACAAAGTCACAATTGCTAGAGTAATGCTGGCATTAGAATCACAGAACCACAGATTCAATAAGGTTGGAAAAGACCTTAAAGATCACTGAGTCCAACCTTTGACCAAAAATAAGTAATTTCTGTATATTAAAATCTGAAGCTAATATCTCTGGTAAAGCATATGCTTGTGATTTCATATAAACACAAAAACTATAGTTCCCAGAGCACACATATACTTCCACTAAGCCTTCCTAATCTTAAAGTGCATGATGGATTTAAAGGTAAGACAGGATATATTTTCCTAGAAATCACTTAAGTTTTGTGATACAAGGTTTCTACTTTATGCCCAGTTGTAAGGTTTATAGATATGATTCTGGAAAGAACTAAGCATGTCTATCACTTTATACACACACACACACTTCTATACACACATCATATTTTAAACAAGCAAAGTTGACAGCAAAACTCTTATGGGCTTTAACAGCAGTCCAGCAGTTTCCCAAAGGCTGTTCATAAATGTAATTGCATTGGAGTCCAAAGGTATGGTCAGTGGATAAAGTTAAACATGGGCAGAACTGCTTGCAGGATTAAGTGCCTTTGATGTCAACTCTAGTTGACAAGATGTTTAATTATTAAAGGTATCAAAAGAGGCTTGAACCGGCATATTTTTTCCACATACACCTAGCTTGCCTGAATGGCAATAATAAGGAAAGCTCCCAAGATTACTCAAAATGCAGCAACTTTATAAAAGTGGGTTTTTTTCCTTTTCAAAAGTGAGCATTTTGTGCGCACACTATTATTACCATATGCATCTTCACAGTACCTACAGAAATCTCAAATAAGAATCTTGCCAGAAATCCTATAGCAAGCTCATAATCAAAATATTCCTATTACAGATGATGGAATAGCCACTCTGTAGCAATATAAAAGAACAACTCTTAAGAAAAACAGAGAACTGAGAGTTTAAATGGTGCTATGGAGAAAAGTTAGCTTGGATGATTATACTACTACTACTACTGCTACTAATACCCAGGAAGCCTCTTCCTAAACATCTGGGGCATGACCATCATCTACTGCATCCACTAACAAATGGAAAGCACATCCAGCCTCTTTAAAAACCAAATTGTCCTGTCGGGTTTTCTGGAGAAACAGTGTTCTCTTTAGCTGTTACAGTGAGGTATTTGTCTGGGGAATTGGCTTTTGAATATCCATTTTGTATCTCATGCTAGGTAATTTCCTTTTTAGAAGGTATTGTTTATGCTTTACTGAAAATATACTTGATGATATCCTAGTAGATATTTCTTAGAATCCCGGAAAATAACTATATAAATGATAATAATATGAAAGATAATAGTTTCAATATTACAACAGTCTATCATTTTGTGAAGGACTGTCTTTTACTGTCACTGTCAGAAGCCATTGGAAGAAAATAATCAAAGTAGTGAGAGAAGAAGCTTGAAATATAATTTAATGTGTTTAGACCAAATAGTGAAGCAACAGTCCCAGGTGCTGGAGAGCAATGTGAGTTAGAACATTTGGCTGCAAACTTTTCACTTCTTCAAGGGCTGTTGGAGGAAGAGTTTCTAAGCTGCTGTGGTGCTGAATATTCCATGCTCCTTCCCATTTATCCTTTCAAAAGGGCAAATGGGTCCCAGTCCCACCTTGCACATCCCCAGGCATGCTGGGCTCAGTGCTGTATTGAGCCAAGCATGATGCTCTCAAACCTGAAAGAGTGTTGGTCCTGCCATTGCAACTTTTCCTTGCAAGGAGCAGCTTCATTTCAAGCTGCTGTTGGAATGGCATGGGTATGTTGGCCAGCATTTGGGGTTTGCCTTGGTCTTGCTAGCAAGAAAGCTTTAGTGTTTTTACTTAGAGATGTCTTCACATAGCAAGCTTTCAACTTGTAGTTGAAAACTTGTCGTTTTGTGATTTAATTAGCTCTGATTATGTTTGTAATTTATAAAGGAAGAAGCTGAGGAATGGCAGGTTTCTAATCAGAGGACTGTCATAGTTTTATCTTTTTGAGAATAGTCAGCAAGCATGGATAGAAGCAATAAGAAATACTGAATTTCAAAAACAAAAAATGCAAGCTGGCCATTAGTCCTAAACTGTCATCAAGCTTAGTGCCAGATTGCGTGTTATTTATCCCTCCTCTACCCAAATTAACCTCGTTTTGCAAAATTTATTTTTCTGGGAAAATAAAAAAAAAAATCTGTTTTTTCTTCATGCTCAGTATCTTGATTGTTTCTGGAATGTTATAATGAATCAATGTAGTAAAACCTTAGCTACAAGTGCTGTAGAGTTGGATGGAAATTTCATTACTATGCCTTCTTTTGAGGTTCTTTTGTAGTGTTATTACTGCTCAGTAAAGTTGTTTGGGTTTTTTTTCAAGAGGAGTGTATGTAGTTTGTAAGATGGAGGATAACAGATTTCTGCAAACTGGGCTAAAATGGCAATCTGACATTTGTAACTGAGATTATTGGTGTAGTGTAGCTTCTTCTGCATCTGCAAAGTGAGGGAAAGGGCAAGGGCATGAAATGTAATGCTATGAGTGTCTGAACAGTGCTTGGAAGTATTTAAAGGATCAGGATGTGTATATGGTCATGTCATGTGGTATCTAGCAAGAAGAATGAAATGCTAAATGAAACTCAGCAGAAAAAAATAGGGCATCAAACACTGTCTAAATACAGAACTTTCAAATACAGATAGGATTAAATGTAAGGTTGTTACAAAAAGTTCATTTGGGCAGCAGCAAGTCATCACTTTCATTTTAGGCTGTTGTTTACCCAGCCAATTTTTAAAGTGATTTTGCAATGCTGTTGACTTAATGGAAGCCATATCTGCATGGGCAAAAGTATCTAAGTAAATACGTGCATAACAATGCTAAAGGATTGTTTAGATACATATCACATGGTTTATTAGAAGCAGGATACATTGTGAGATTAAAAAGGATTGAGATGTGTAAGCACTGGAAGTGGTGAGCTGCAGGAATCAGTGGTGATCCACACTATTCCCTGCAGCCTTCCAGTGCCAATCCCATGTGTGAGGACATGACTGACAGAGCTGCACTGAGGAAAGGGTACAGCCAGGGATATCATGGGTGCAGCCCTTGCTCCCACTGCAAGAGATGGAGCTTAGAGCTTCATTTGGATGGTCTGGAGCAAGTTATGTTGGCCAAAGCAGAATTTTGTTGGCATAAGCTGAATTTTGCTGGCATGTGACGTATACATGATAGGTGTGCTTTGCCTTCAGAGAATTGCTAGAATTGTGTAGAGAGAATGGCCTGGAGCTACTGGGTAGGTAGTGGTATGCCTGTACCTGCAACATACTTTGGTATAAAGAGATTTTGATATAAGCCTCTCAAATTTTATTTTTATTGCAATGATATTTATGTGGTATTTACCCTTTCCTATCCTCACCACAATTTCCTGACTGAAAGCAAGATCTGAAATTACTTTGCTGAAGGACAAAGTCCCATCTTCTGTGCTTGAACAATCTGCCTTGTAAAGAAAAGGCCCTGGCTCCCTGTCCTTCAGGACTCCACAAACAGAATCAAACCTGCCTCCTGCCCCTCTTTGTGCTTCCCTTCCCACACATGTATTTCCTGGGTCAGCTGGAGGAAATTTGGGAGTTTCCCCATGCACATGTACTCTTGTGTCCCAGGGCTTTTCTATACAGAGGGCTTCTTTCAAAGCAAAATGCAGTATGAGGATTTATAGTGCTATAAACTCTTGGTAAGATAGTAAACTGTCCACAAATACTTCATTAACTCCACAGCTCATAGAACTACTTGTGTCCCTGTTTAGACTGAGCACACAACACCAGGTATCCATTTATTTTTTCAGGAAATGTGGCTTTTATACATGTGGGAGGATGCTCATTTATACCTGTTAGTTATCTGTATATTCAATTTACCAGAAAAAAAAAAAATGCATCCCAGAACTTTAGGAACATACTCTTACCTACAATGGCCATTTTTCAGAATAATGTATTTGTAGAATGATTTATTACATTTCTCTTCACCATCCTACTTTATATGCTTCACTATGCTCTTTGTAAAAGTACTTCCTCCATAACTGTAAATCTGCCTGTGCATATGACTAAGTCCTCTTTGGTTGTTATTTATTATTTGTATTGCAGCAGTACTTAAAGGTTTTATTTATAGAGGTATTTACCTGTATTGGTTATGTGGCTATATACATTTTTTTTTTTTTAGAATTCATATTACTACAGTGCCTGAAAATGTGGCACTGGTTAATTTATCCTCACAATATGGAGTTAGTATGACTAAGGCATTATTATTCCGTGTTTTACTGTGGGAAAACTGAAAAATAAAGGGTCCACTTATGCTGATCCCTTTGTGCTTCTCCATAGGAAGCTCACGAGGGCTGCCTTAGGCAGGATCTCTGTATTGGCAGCCACACTACAGGCCTTTTTGGTAACTTTGAAAATGCCTCAGACATGTCCACGCTGCACAAGGCATCCTTGGGAATGAGAACTGTCCAACAAGTCCTTGGATCATGCCATGGCCCCATTTAGCCTTTGCTGTAGCTCTTTGTACCTCTGCCTCATACTTATTGTTCCTTATCCATGTAAATCCATGTGCTGAAATGCAGGTGGAAATGATAACTACTGAGCACAAGGATAAAAGAACAATCCAGAGGCTCCACACAGATCTAAGGGAGGGAAAATAAAGACATTTTTCTATGGGTTATGAGAGCCTTGGTCGTGTTGGCGTCTCTCTGGCATCAGACACGTGCCAGGTTATCTGTGATTGCCAAAATTGTTGTGTTTCTGAAGTCCATGGCTCCTGCTCTTACTGTGTGTTACTACTGCTGCTCAGTTGTATTTTTCTTTAGATCTGTGTTGATCAGGGATGGCTGATGAATTTCAAGATATTGAAGAGATTTGTTGGGGGCTTACTTGAGCTTTGTTTTATCGGTCACTGGTTGGATTCTGGATGTCTATCCTGGAGGAACAGAGCAATGACTGCTCTGTGTGGGTAACAGTTCCCATTGATGTTCCATATATTGTTCTGGTTTTTATGGTTTCCTCAAATGTGAAACAAGGCTGGGTTTCCTGCTGGGGCCTTATCAGGACTCTGAGCTTTCTGCTTTTGCTGGTCTATGAGAGCAACCTGGAGTGGTAACAGTGTTCTGTTCAAAGTAACAACAGAGGAGAAAACTCCACAGAAAGGCAGTGATGTGGAGATTTTGAACAGGTAAGTACTGACCATGCCATCATGGGTACAGAGTTGTTGTAACTCTGGAGGAATTCTGAAGTATGATCCTATTAGAGTGTACCTTCAGGAGATATGTGAAAATAGAGGAGAGGTGACCTAGCCAAATTAAATTATGTCCTGGTTTAGGGCAAATTTGAGAGAAAAACCTCCAAAAGGGTTCCTCTTGAAAGCAGATTCAAGTGGCCCCTCATCTAAGTGGTTCAGGGAAATATTTCCTTGGAGAAAAATGGAAAAAACTTGTTTATTTAACAGGCAAAGCATTCACCAGCACAAAAAAAATGGACACTATTAAACAATAAAACCTCTTGCCGCTCCAAAGAGATGCCAAACTCAGGAGGCCCCTCCATGGGCTGCAGCTCAGCTCACTCAGTCTCTGTCAGTCCCTCCAGGGCTGGAAATGCCCCGGCCCAGGCCCGGCCCGGTGCCCACAGCTGGAGCTGCCGGTGCTCTGCTGGGTGTTCTGTGCAGAGCAGGGTTAAACAGGCCCAAGGAAAAGAAAAACCACAGTCCAGGGAACTTCTCTGCCTCAGGTAGCCAAAAACTAACTAAAGGCAAAGGAGAGCTCTGTCCTGCTGTCTGTCTGTCCACAGACAACACAATCCAGGACCAGGATGGAGCAAGTGCAGTTCCTGAAAACAAACTCTGCACTTTTTCTCTCCTCCTTGTTCTCAGAACCATCTTAAAGGTGCAAAACTTATTTCTGGGCCAAACAGATGAATGAGGATACAAGCATAATAAAGTCACCCCAGGACAGAATAATAATGAAGAAAACCACCCAGAGAGTAGGAACTCCAAGGATTTACCACTCCACTCACCATCCAGTGATCAGTTCTTGCCATTGGGGCCCAAGTTTTAACTCTACCATTAGAATGTTCTAAAGAACATGGTAATTTTAGGAAGTGGGTTATAGAGTGTGTGTGAGAGATTCTGCTTGTATCTGCACCCTCTTAGTTGCAGGTTCATTAAGGGAGGTTCATTAATTTACTCCATATTTAAATGTGGGTATCTAACAGCAGGATTTGGCCTTACCACTCTGATATATACAGCATAAAAGCACTTTAAAATTTGTATTTCTTGCTAAATAGCATAAAATTACATCCTTTCAGGTTAATTAAACCATTTCTCAATGCTGGTTGCTGTTGATGGTATATTTAAATGTCAGACTCACAATAAGCACTTATGCTTCCTGATGATAAATGGCTTCCTTTTAAAATATCCCGTATGTGTCAATGCATCCAAAGCATGTGGATTTCTTTTCTGCTCAATCTGCATTCCCATTTGGTCTGCATTAGGGTTCAGACACCCAAAGACTGAATAAAGACTGAAAAGACAAAATTCAGGAACTGAATAAAACCTCATCAGGCCCTATATAGTATTCATTACACAGCCAAAAAATTTTCAATGAAGGCAGCAGAATATTCAGCAGGAAAGGGTAGGTAAAAGTGGACTTACACTGACTGTCAGAAACTTTGTTGTAAAAATCTAAGAGCAACTTTTCCAAATTTATTTCTCTGAGAACTGGCAAACAAACACCCTGCTGGAAGAAAATGAATGACCAGGGAATGTGGGGTTGATAAGGAATGGTGTCAGGATGGGTTCTTGTTTCGGCATCCAAATGATGATTTATTGAAAACAGGATACCACTTTTAACACAGTTCAGAGACAAGAACCCAGATGGGCTGAGGGTCCAGGATTATATGTGGGATAAGAGGGGATGGTTCAGAGGATCAGGGTCCAATGGGAGTAGGGCAAAATGGTGCAAGGTGTGGTTAAAAACAGGGAGAGCCTTTGGGGATTGACTGGGCAGAGCAATGTGACAAATCAGGGCCAATGGGGATTCAGGGAAGGGAGAACAGTCGAGCAGACATACAAAAATGGAAATAGGGGCTGAACAGGGGGCAGGGCCAATGGGACACCACAACTCACAGGGAATTAACATAAGAATGCAGAGGCTTGTGAGAAAGAGGCTTTTCTCACCCTAACTTTGGGGTGCATTGTTTATTGTAATGCCTCCAAAGTTGAGGGATGGTTTAGTCACTGATTCTTTGGCCTCCAGAAGGGAATAATTGCGAGTCCCAGTTTCTGGAGACCAGACAATACAATGGTTGTTGTCTTAGCATTTGTGTCACTGAACATCCCATGTGCAGTGGGGTGTAGGAATGGACATGCTGCTAAGTATTTGTGGAATGGATTTTCTTCCTGTGAGTGTCTGAGAAGTGTCTCAACTGAGCAACACAAGCAGAAGGAGATTAACTGAAAACTGCTTTAGTTTTGTCAGTGGTTCCTGGTCCTGCAGAAGAATGATGGAGCTGTCAGCGCGTTTGTATTTCCTTATAACCAGAAGTACTTCATTGTCCTGTCTATAGAGAACCAAACAGAAGAGACCAGGTTAAAGGAGGGAAATGCAATTGCTCCAATTTCATGCCTTTTCTTGGGAGCAATTCTAAATGCCTATAAAATAAAGTCTTAAAATTTAGGAAGATAAAATTGTAGAAGCATGGGCAGCAGGGGAGGGGGTTTTCTGCCCCTCTGCCCTGCTCAGGTGAGATCTCACCTGCAGAGTTGCCTCCAGCCCAGGAACCCAGCACAGGAAGGACCTGGAGCTGCTGGAGCAAGTCCAGAGGAGGCACCAAGATGATCAGAGGGATGGAGCAGCTCTGCTGAGATGAAGCCCAGGGAGAATCCAGATTGCTCAGCCTGGAGAAGAGAAGCTTTGCAGGGACTTAATTGTCTGAAGGAACCAACAAGGAAGGTGAAGACAGAGTTTGGACAGGGGTGTGGAGTGACAGGACAAGGGACAATGGCTTCAAACTGACAGAGGGTTAGATGAGATACCGGGAAGAAATTTCCCCCCATAAGGGTGGATGAGGCACTGGCTCAGGTTGCCCAGAGGAGCTCTAGCTGCAGTATCCTTGGAAGTGCCCAAGGCCAGGCTGGATGGGGCTGGGAGCAGCCTGGTCTGTGGAAGGTGTCTCTGCCCATGGCAGGAGGTAGGATGGGGTAAGCTTTAAAGGTCTTTTCCAACCCAACCCTTCCTGGAATTCTGTGATTCTGTGAATATATAGGCAGGCCCCTTATGGAAGTTTCTGTGGTATTTTCATACATCTTTATATATTATCCATACAAACAAAATTCTGAGTCCCTTATTCTGATGCTGAGGGTTTGTAGCACATGATTGTTTTGACGTTAATCAGAGTAGCTCCCGTGGAGAGCTTTGATTCACTTCAGAATTGCAAAGAACGCTCTAAAAATGATAATACACTGTAGCTATTTCATTGTAATTGGAGGCTGTCTGTGCTTCACAGAAATTATCAGTCAAGCATTCCTGAAAATGTCAGAATTTTCAAGTTATTTCTATTTAAAATGGAGGACCAAGAATGTGAGGGGATGGATAGAAAATTTGAGGGCTGTGTGATTCAAACTTGAAGTGCAGTTTGTAATAGTGAAAGATGATCAGCTTTGGGGCTGGAGAAGTCATCTCCTAGGTATTTTTCTAAATTACAGGATGCATAAATAGGTCTACTTATTCTACATATGCCATTACTTTAATAAAAGGCACCACTTAAGGAAATGAAAGGCTTTGGAATATTGCTAAATGTCTTAGTTCCATTTATAGTTTAAAGGTGAGGTTTTCCCATTATGTTCAGAGTTTGTGACATAGTTGAATAATTTACAGGAATCTGTTTGATACCAGACTGCAAATTCTGTATTTTCCTCTTTCAATGTTCATATTGTAAATACAGGCATGATAAGATCTCCTATTGGTGTTCTAAGTATATCAGGATTTGGCAATTGGTCTGCTGCTAATCTCACAGTGTGCATTTATGTCTATATTGAAATTGATTGGAAAAATGTATCAGGAAATACTGATCTTCAGCTATTTCACGTATAAATGTGGAGGGGTTGGTGAGAGAGATGAGTGAGACAGTAGATGCTGTAAACACAGAGTGCTGATGGATACTCAAGTAGTAAATAGAACTATCTTAGAAGTAACTCCTGACAGTAATAAAGGCAGTAATTCTATTTCATCTATGGATTTAATGAGTAGATAATAAACTTGTTTCACTTCGCAATATAAGTGGTGTTTATGTTATATTAATATTTATTAGTACTTATTGATGCTAGGGTTTAGTTGTTCTCTTTTCCTCACATCACAGCCATTTCATTAAAATTCAAGTTAAATTGCTACACAATAAGCAATTAAAAGTGTTTGTGTGTGTGAGAGAGAGAAGGAAGTAATCTGTGTGTGGAGGTATTCCTATGGAGAAGGACAGACCCTCCCTGACAAGAGAGTTGTGCTCCAAGTGATGGATTCTGTTTGCACTAGTTAAAAAATTTGGTTCTTTGAATGCATATTTCAACCCACAGGCACTGTTTTGCTGTTCATATAAGAGTGGCTTGGATGGGTTTCCTGCCTTTTAACGGTGTGTTTATGTATCCCTTGCTTTGACTGTGGGCAGTGCCTCTTCAGGAGTGGGATTGTGCACTATGTTAAATGGCCTTTTTGTGTGACATGTGAAGGACTGCCAACTTGGAGGGTAATGTGAGTCACAAAGTGCCTGATCCAAATTTAACCAAATTTGTTCATCTCTAAATTTAGAGAATAGCTGAATGGCAAGACAGATATATTTCAGTTTCCATCAGTGACAAGGACAGAGTGTTGGCGGATGCCTGTTAAAAGCTATAGGGTGTGTTTTTGATACTCATATATGTGTGTATGGGTGGGAAAAGACTGGTTACTTTTACTTATCATGAGCCTGTTTCTTCTTTGGCTGCTTTTAAATCACTCTTGGGCTTGATGTTTCTTCTGTGCAGACAATTCTTGTGCAGATGGTATGCTGTGGTCTTGAGTCGTGTTTTTGTCCTCTTGAGTAGAAAGACTTGCATTGGAATTGGATTTTTGTCCTTATGAAAACTGAAATATAAACCCTTTTAAAATAAGGCAGGCACCAGGCAAGGTAAGACAAACCAAAATTCTTTTTGTTGATCTTACAATCAGGCATCAATATCAGTGATTTCAGAAAACTATTTCAAGTTTATCCTCTATTTGAGCATAACCCTGAGTTAACATGTATATAATTCACATGTCTTCAACAACATTAGTCATATCCATGTATGAGTTCATATTTCCCTGCTTTTCTATGCTGGGGTCTTAATCTTTTGACTGTTTAAATTCTGTGGCTAAATATTGTCCTTGGAGATTTGACAAGTTAAGGCAAGACCATCCCCTCTGCTTTTGTGCAAGGCATTTTGTTAATGGGTATGATTGTTTGTGTGGGGGGTTTTCTCCATGAGATCTTTATTAAAGACATTTATTTAGCCTTTTTTTCTTGTTTTATTTTATTACAACCCCAGTTCAATGACTTGTGTCATCAAATTTGCACATGTAGGATATTGCAAACAATTTGATTGTTGCATCCCTCACTGAATCAAGCAATGAAACTGCCTGGGTTGGAGATGTGTTTCTTTTTATTTGCAGGATCACTGCAATAGCAGTGACTGAATAGGTAATACCAGAATGTGAATGACAGCTTTGATAGAACTAAAGCAACATTTTGCTTCCTGTAGTTTGCTGAACTGGTAATGATGATTTAAGGGTTTTACCTGAAATATTTACTATCCTTCTGGGTGTGAAATAAACCCACAAGTCAGCATTGTTTAATTTAATATAATATTAATTTTTCTTTGAATTATCTCTTAGTACACTAAGATTTTTTAAAAGAAGGATATTGTAGACTAGCAGTAATAAGAATACTGTAGAAATTTGACAGAGATGCTTCAGGGATACTATGATTTTAGAAGACTTTGTATGGTAATTAGTTAGCATTTGCTCTAATGAAACCCCACAAACCAATTTGGTGTTTTCACTTTTTTTTTAGGGTGAAGCATTATATTATTTTCCCTCACATTTGACTTTTCACAATATAAGCCAATCCTCCATATTCTGTCAACATGTAGTTTTTAACCTTTCCTGTAATATGGGAAATTAGATATTGCATTTGTTATTATTGCTAGAAAAGGACTGCCCAAACTCCCTAATCAGTATGAGAAGATAAAAAGCTCCAGGTTTCTGCTGTATTTGTGGATTTGAGTGGGTTTCAAAGCCAGAGTAAGTGGCTTTGAACCATCGCTATGATGGCTCAGAATTATCAAGTCTTGAGGAATATGAGCTCTAACTCTCATTCTTCTAGCCTGAATCCAGAAATTGGTTTTGAATTTAGAAGTTATTACATGAATTTAGAAGTTATTACATGCAGAATTAATTTATATCTTGGCATATCATGACGTGTTTACACTTCAGTAAGTTTAAGTTTATAAGCCATAATAACACAGTATTTCTCAGCAAATTCTATGAGCATTGTCAAATGTGTGAGTTTGGAACATCTCCACTGAAGTCAGGTCTAGAGAAGCTTTATTTGTACCAGAAGAATTAATCTATATCACTAGCATGTCTTTCACTATTTTCCTAATGACTGTACAATAGGCTTGGCAAGCTATTAGTGCTTTTTGTTGTTGTTATTATTACTGCTATATTTTCTTTTAAAAGGGATGTTGTCATACTGTAATCTTCACATCCTGCAGCTGTGGTAGGACAGTGGTGCTTCAGTAGCTGCTGGGTCTGTTGGAGATTTTTACTCCTGCCTGAGCTCACTTGAGGGAGAGGTGTGAAACTGCTTTGTGTGACACTGTTCATACATTTTCCCTTTACTTGGGAATATTTCTGCAAACTGTGAATGCAGACTAAGTAATTTGAAAACATTAGTCATTAAAAACCAGATCAACCTGGAACAGCTGAGTAGTTAAACAGAAAACCTTTTATGAATCATCTGAGCAAGAAACTATAGGTGTGATCACAGATGCTGAGTCTTGCTTCAACTCATTGGCATTATGCTCATTTGTTCAGGAGGTGGAGATTTAATTAGTTAAATATGGTTTCTGAATAAGGCTACAAATCACGGAACAGGTATGTGCATGCTAATGCATTTAGCACACCCAAACTTTCTTTTTTTCTTTTTTTATTGTATTTTGATGCAGAAATTCGGAGTGTGGTCTAATGCCCGTGGAAAAATCCTAATAAAAATAATTTATACTTATATATAAAAAATATTTTTATAATATATTTAGAAATATTTTATAAATATTTTGATTGAAAAATGGTGCATTAGAAAAAAACTACTGACCAGTAAATATTATGGTGCAAATTGTGTTTAGGAATAGGCATTTGGCACAGATGTCTCCTTGTGTAAGTAATCAATGGGATTTCTGAAACAGGGAAAAATGTGGGCTGTATTCATTGTGTTTTCCTTTTTCCAGAAAACATACCTACAGTGTGTTCAGAGTTTGTATTTTTCAGTCCACCCAGATGGCAATGTGCAAGTGGCAAGAAGTAGAAGTAGTGGTTTGAAAATCCCATGGTAAAAGCAGAGATAAATTTGGTTTATTTGTTATATTAATATAATTCATATAATAATATATTTATTTATTATATTGAATATTAAATATTGTTTATTTATTTATTCTCTGGAAAGCCTGAGAAACACAGGAAAAGCAGAACATTGCTTGCTTCATCTCTGCATATTCTCTTCTGATACCTACATGAGATGTGTTACCACCTTGGGCTTCCTTGCAAATGAGTGGTGATGAAAGGGATGAGTACAAAAACCTCAGCAATAACTAAGAATTTGGTTTTCAAAGCAGGTGTGGAATTTAAGGTGATGCTTTGCCTCCTACTGATTGTGCCTACCCCCATGCAGAGAGAGCTGTTCCAGGACAAAAGTCCAAGTCATTAATAATTGGCTGTAAGGAAAGTTGTTTTAAATAGTATTTTTGGTGCCCAAAGAAAGGATAGTTTCAAAAATATTGATGTTTTGAAAAAGCAACAGGACATATGATTTCAATTGTCTACTTCATAACAATCATAAATTGCATATGCAAACATGATTAATGAATTCTGAGTAAAGGGAAAGGAAGTGGGGAGAACAAAAACTATTAAAACCTGTAAACCTTTACATTTCTATGAAATTCCAATTAAATTACTGTTTACACAAAATATGTATCTGAAGTAACAGCCTCTTTAGAATACCATGAAATGTGAAACTGATACCTTATTCCATCAGTTCATTGGAAATACCATGCAAAGTGATTTCACCAGATTTTGGAGAATGAAAAATTATTTCCATTGATTTTTATGCAAGTTGAGTCTAGAAGGAAAGAAAAAATGTGTATCTGAACATGTCTTAGAGGAGCATCAAAGTTCTGTCCAAAGGCCTGTTGCTTTTATTGGTGGACTCTGAAAACATGATCATATTCAGATGTTCAGGCGAGCTAGAGAACAGTTATCCAGGATTTGTGAGGAAAGGGGCAGTAAGTTTTAGGTCAAATCAACTTGGAGGCTGCACACAGTGCTTGGCATTTATGTAAAGCAAGCTTAATGTTGAATGCAGCATTCAAGTTGTAAAATGGATGTAGAATGGGTAAAAACCCCTGCAATTACTTCAGCGATGATCCATTCAGGTTAAGAATTTTCGTCTTTGCTGTTGCCATAGCAATCTGTTCCCCTGTCACTAGCACATTAAAAATCCATTCTGTAAAACTGTCGTTGCCAATATTGAACACATAACAGACAAAAAGATTTTTTTTAATAGCTTAGGTTCAACACGAAGAAGACCTAGATCTTAAAAAGATGCATATGTTCTTTAAAAAGAAGAAGATTAGTATTTCCATAATTCATTGCAGGAACACAGTATTTGTACTGCAGTATTGATGTCAGTATAAAATAATTTGCAAATAATCCAGCAATGTAGTGTCAGTTGAGCTCAAATAATTGAACTGTTCAGCTGAGATACAACAAACCCATATGTTCCAGAGTTAAACTCTTATTTTGGTAATGTGCTGTAGAACTGAATGTGTCTTTAACCTTCTGTTGCTGGTTGAGTCTGATTCTCTTTAGTGATTGACTGGAGTGATTTTATCCTGGTGTAATTCTGGAGTGGGAGAACAGTTATGTCTCCTAACAGCTTTACATCCGTGATGTAATCTTAAACTGCTCATGGACACAAGCTCTGCAATGAGTTTGTACAGAAAATTAATTGTAGCAATAAGTCCTTAAGCATTTGTTACTACATCTAAAGGAGGGGGGAAGGCAATTTATTATTCAAAATGACCATAGCAATGGTTTGACAAATGTAGGTACCCAAACTCATTAAAATGCAACTATTTTTCAATAGAGATACAATATGTAGATACATACATATATGTATGTGTGTGTGTGTATTCATTCAGGACTGAAAGGCAAAAGCTTGTTTAAATCACAAATGGTCCTAGATTTGAAAACTCAGGCATTGACTAAATAAATCATAACATAATAGCTGGAAACTGAATGTATGGCCCTTAGTGTGATCACTGATAATGTAGTTTTCATCTTTGTTTCCACTGCAGCATTCTTTTATCCTCTGAGCATCTCTAGACTTCATGCTTTGAATTCTTATTCTCTGCCCATGCCATACTTCTTTGTTTCACTTTTTATGTCTTCCACTTGCTACTCTCCTCACACTTCTATACCTCAGTTGTCTTTGAGAGCCTTTATCCTGGGATGGAGTTGATTTATTGCAGGAGAATCATAGGAGGTTCACAGAATATTCTGAGTTGAAAGGGACCCACAAGGATCATTGAATCCAACTCCTGTTGGTTACTCCTATAGTTACAATGCAGGGCATTAATAGAAATGGCAGTGATAAGTCATCATCCTTAATAACTGCACTTGGCAATATCTCTTAAATTTTTCATTTTCTTTTGGTTGAATGGGAGGAACTGTTTTTTGTTGTTTATTTTTCTTTTTATGCAACTGTGTCCTCTTGTTTGGGGACTTGGGCTGGTTTTCCTATTTTAAGTTATTCTCATTATTTTAGTGAATAAACTGGCCAGTGAAAAGGATGATTTCCTTTGGATCCCTTCACTTCTTTTTGCAATTTGAATGTGACCCTTTGGAAGGTGCTGCTGGATGACATTTACCCAACAGAGATCGCAGGTCCCCTCCACAGTGGGCCTGCTGCATTCCTGTCTGAGAGCACCTGTGGATTGCTGGATAAAACCATGTCCCTGACATGCCAGATCCCTGTCTGCCCGTGGAGGTGGCTGGAGACAGGAGCTGGGAAATGTCTTGTGTCCCAGTCACATGTGTTCATTATCCAGTAACTCTGAGCTGAGGGATGGAGTGGTTGAGCTTTCTGCCCCAGTCCAGGGCTGGAGGTTCAGGTGAGAGTTACCAAAAGATCCTGAACTCCCAAAATGCTTCTGGATGTAAAGTTTAGTGAATTAGACAGTAGGAAATATATTGGATGTATTTGTTCTTATTCGAAAAAAACCCCAACCGTATAAAGTAATGTCTGATTTAAATGCATACAATCAAACCTGAGGCAAAGTGAAATTTGGCTTTTCACTTCCCCATCCCTTCACATTATAGATGTTTCAGGGAGTCACCAGAAAAGCCCTAGACAAAGGAGAGATTCAGAAATATCTTTGACTTTTATGGACCTTTTCATTAAAATGCTTAGAGCTGTAAATGTAGAAATAAGAAATTCATTTATCTTTACAAAAGTGCTGCTATTCGGCACTCCTAAAATAGTCTTTTAAATTATTGTTTCTGCTTGTATCAATAAATCCATACAAAATGCTTAAAGGTCAAGCATTTCCAGAAAAAATGTCTTTTTAGCTTGTTAATTAGGAGTTTATAAGAATGTGCACAACCTTGCTCTTTGGATAAACTGGAAAAGAAGGAGGAGAAAAGAAAAAGGTCCCCATGGATAAAAACAATAGTGTGGAATTAGTGAGTGGCAAGTCTTTGCTCTATCAGTCTCACCATGGCCTGGACAGTCAGGGCATGAAAACAGGTGGCTCTGCTAACAGGAGGAACAAAATTTTTTTCTTCTGTTTTTTGGGGAGATGTCTTGATTAGTTACCTCCTGAAGCTGAGGGCCCAGCTTGAGCTGATGTATGAAGGGGAGTGTGAACAGGATTTGATATGTCATAGCCTGAGCCATGGGAAATTTGTCCAGCTCTCATTGTGTGGCCAAAGGCATCAGATAAAGACACTTGTGTTTTTATTTCCCATTTATTTTCTTGTTTATGTACAACTTGAACAAGAACAAAGCAGTGTAAATTGTACCCAGAGACAAACTGCCCACCCACCCATTCTGGCACCTCCTTCATTGCAGACAGCACAACTGGGGTTCCCTGTTTCATATACTTCACTTCTTTCACCCGTCATCATGGAGACATCCTGGTCTGCCTAAAAATTAGGCCATTTGGATGGAGGTCTCCATGCATGGATGAGATGAAGTTAATCAGTCACATGGATTAAACACTGGAATTTCCACCTGCACAAAGTCTAGCCCTGACCATTATCATTTCACCTCTAAATCTAGATTTTTTTAATCACTAAAAGGGAGACAATAATACTGACCTCAGCAAACATAAGAGATGAAATGTGTTACAGGAAAAGTACAGAGGTCATTGAATTCTTGAGTAGCTGAAGCCATTTATTGCCCAAGCTGGGAAGGAGTAACAAAACAATGTAAATAGTGAAAAATAAAATAGATTCTTACATCTCTCTCTATCTGAACATAGTGTAGTGCTGATATTAACATGAAATTGAAGTTCTGATTTTTTTCCTTGGCTATATGATTTCTATACTGAGATTGTTTCCTTGAATATTCAATGACAGATCCTTACTATAAAATCATTTGTAAAGGGAAGGTTGCATCTTTGTCACTGAAAATTTCATAACTTAAGAGTGCCATTATTTGGTTTTGTACTTTTGTGTTTGCTGCAGAACTGCTCCTTCAGGAAAATAAATCTGATTAAATTTTTAAAAGTGCAGGTGACAGAAGTGACAGTAGTTCCTTTCTCCGCTACCAACAGATGATTCCTCCTGACTCTGCCTTCCAGTGAAGCTGAGGAAACAGTGCAGAGTAGTTTTGTGGTGTTTCTTGTTTGTTCTCTCATTTCTTTTGTCTCAATCATTCACTGTTTTGAAACCTGAACCATAATTGGCCCAGTGAGGCACCCAGGGGCTGACATGACCTCCTTCCTCACAGGACAAACAGTCATTCTGTTCTGGATACTTGGTTGGATTTTATTTCCTGGAGATATTTAAGGTAATACAAGAGAAGAGCTTTTTTTCTCAGACATGGAGTTTACTGTGTATCTTAACAATTGATAACTCTATCTTACTTAACATCTCAGTAATTTGACTCTTATCTTTATAATCAATTTCCAATTTCATTCAGCGTCAGCTCTTTGTATTTTAATGGCATCACAGAATCATTAAGGTTGGAAAAGACATCCAAGATCATCAAGTGTAGCCTTGGACTGAACACCACCATGCCAACCACCGTGTATTTTGTTGTCCAGTTTGGAAATCTTTGCAAATCCTTGTGTACCTGTAGGAACATCAGAATGTGTGTTTGCAAGGTCAGAGGCAGCAGCCTTTAAAGTACAACTTTCCAGAAGGCAGAACTTTTTGTTTTAACTTTCTGTAGAGGGTATCTATGCAGCCCAGGAGAAGTAGTGATGCCCCTGGTACTTCCAAGTAGACCTTGGACATCACTGGTGGTGAAAGAAATCTCATTTGGGACAGTAGGAAAATATAGATCCTACTTGTGATAAGCTTTCTGTAGCATGAGTTGGAAAGTTCACTTTGGTATTTACCCTAAAAAATCTGAATCTGGCTGAATTGATTACAGTTTATGCCAATATTAAGCAGGAAGTTGTGATAAGTCTAATAAATGCCCACAGCAGCAGGTGCCAGCTCAATTTCTCCTTCTCCCCAGACTGCAGTGGTTCATCATGGTATTCTTGCTGATGTGTGAGGGCAATGAAGTTGTTTAATCAGATCCTTCCCCTTATTTTTAGTCCCTGTATCACCCTATAAGGAAACTGTGGCAGAAATACCCCCTTCTGTTCCTCTCCCTGCTGCCAGATCCCTAATTTCTAAAGGAAGGTGCAACTTACTTATTTTATCATCCAGGGATGGAAATGCTGCTCTCTCTGCCCCTCTTCTCTTGGCTTGAGACAGAATTTTAATGGAGTATATTTTTCCATGGATAATCCAGGGCACTGGTAATCCATGAGTACTCAAGAAAAATTGTCATGCATGTTTATAACTGTTCAGCTCTCCTTGTTGTTTTAATAGGCAAATTTTCAAATGTTAATCTTTCCTGAATATGCAGCATCACACCCCCAAATGTCTCTGACAGGAGTAGCAGAGGTAAAAATATAAATGCTGTAGGAGAAGTTTATTAAGAATATTCTGCCTGAATACACTTGTTATTTCTTATCAAACACTGGAGACAGAATGAAATAGACTGTTTTGCCACTCTGTGGGTGAGGTCTGAGGAGAACATATCAGTATGGATATGACACAGTTTCACTTTCCTTGAGCTGATTATGTTATAGTTTATTTTCTACTGACAAATTTCATTACCAGATTGAGGTAATAATAGCATATTTTATCTTGCTGGCTGTGATCCACAGTTAAATTTAGAGAAATTCAGTTGAATCTATATTTTTCTCCTTAATAGCTATTTCTAACAGCCTGGTAAGATTTTCTGTTTGGTGACTAAGTGTCTCTTGCTGTTATAATGACAGTCATATGCTTGCTTTTATTTCTGTATCATCCCAACAGTGATAACAAAATGCTAGATGAAAGTTACAAAACATTGCCTTAAGAATATTGGCCAGTTAACCAAAGTATTTTTAGAACTTTTGGTTAGAAGCTGTGTCTTCCCCATCCCTGGAAATGTCCAAGGCCATATTGGATGGGGCTTGGAGCAACCTGGTCTGGTGGAAAGTGCCCCTGCCCATGTTGGGGGTGAAATTGGGTGATCTTTAAGGTCCCTTCCAATCCAAGCCAGTCCATGATTTGGTGAAGTGAAATCAGGGATGAAAGACATTGAATGGGAAAAGTTAACTGGGAAAAGTTAACTGTCTTCTTTACATGTGTGGCCCAATCATAAATTTAAAAGTTATCTGCTTGTTCCATCCTATCTTAAATAAGCTTTGAATAAATTTGGTGTTCAACTAAGAAAAGGGTGAGTAACAAAAATAAGCATGGATAGTAATAAATGCTGTGTTGGCCCAAATGGGTGTCAGCTGAATGTTGTGTGCTGTAGTAGATTTATAGGCAGCTTTCCATTTTAATAATTCAGTATTTACTATTTCCTGAGCCACAGCAAATATCTCTTTGTGACCCTGGCTACCATGAAATGCATCATTGTACCAATACACATCACTGTGGTGCATTTCAGATCTATTTTGAAAACAGTTTGGTGCCTCCTAGAGAGCCTCCAGCCAGGGCAGCTGGGAAGGGAAAAAGAGCTGGAAGGGAACAGAGAGATTCTGTCTGGGAAAACTTTACAATTGCTTTAAGCTGTGTTCAAATGTTTTTCTTCCAACAGGCTTTGGGAACTATCACTGCAGTGCCCATTAAGGTTCCTCAGGTCAGCTCCTTGCAGAGGTTGGCAGGACAAGGACCAGCAGTGCTACCTCAGGTACAAAATACACTTTCAAATAGGGGGTTGTGTAATTTTGCACATATTCTCTGCTTCTGTCTACTGCCCAGGCCTGGGTGCATCAGCACACTGATTTTGCAGAGTTGTGTTTTTCTTCAGTCCATGAAAAAAATAATTCTTCTGGGTGTGTACTGATGGCACAATGAAAAGCTATAAAATGTAATGCAGATTCATCGTGGGAGAGCAAAATACATATGAATGTGAAATGTAAATTTATGCCTTAAAGTTGAATCACAAACCAAAGAAGTGAAAATCTGCAATTCTGTAATTAAAAGAACTGGTGGAAGTGTTAACCTTCCTGTTCAAGATTTAACCCCATGTTCTGTTTCACTGACTTATTTGTCTTGTTTATCCCAATACAAAGTTTTGTAACCAGCTAACCCAGGTGCCAGACTAAGTAAAGATTCTCTGAGCAAGAGTGAAAGGAGAGTTGCACTCACTGTTTTTTAAAATGTTTCAAAATGTCTTCTTTTCTGAATGCCAATCACTGTTTCTATAATTATGCACTTTATTCCCCATTTCAATCCTCTTTCTCAAAAATTTTGGATGTCATTTTCAATAGGCATTTTGCTGCAATTCTATGGTTTGCTGTTCACATTAATGATTATTAAGTATAAATATATTTCTCTCACTGTGGCTCTCACTGCTCTGGTCCGGGAAAACTGGAAACTTCAGATGGAAATATAAAAATTCCAGGAAGCAAGGCCATGTGATACCACACAGGTGTTATGGTAAAAACATCTTCTTCCTTGTAGTGTTGTGAAAACAAGCACCTTATAAAAAATTATTTTGCAAATTAAAGAGGTGCATATTATCTTCCAGTAGGAGCTGGAAATCATGCAGAATTAAATCCAGTCACAATCCATGTCATCAGCTTTTATTATTTTATTCATCAGACTTGGTCACTGACCAGGCTGGCCACTAACCTCCTTTTGTCGCCATAGGTGACAGGCAAGGCCCCACACCTTGCTCTGAGTTACTGGGACAGTCCTGCCATTCTAGGACTGACTTTTGGATAAGCAAATTCCGATCTCCTAAGCATACCACAAGTTGGGTCCAGCTGGGTTTTGGCACCTGCTAAAACCTTTACTTTGTTTCCCCATGTAACATCAAATTACTGGGACAGCAGAACCATATTCATCACTCTTCTACCAAGAATTTGGAATATTTCTCAGGGAATGAAAGCAGTGTCCAGACTCAGATGTTATCTATGGCTCAATATTGATCTGGAAGGGATGGAACCTTCCTCAATGTCCATCTCTGCCAAATCTAGTTGTGACAGTGAAGTTGTGACAAGTCTAGTTATGACAATGAAACCAGAGCAGCAAAGGCTTCTGTTTAGGCGTAAATATTACCATGCTGGCTGGACAGAAAGAGAGGACGAGAGGACTCATCAATTTTGAGGCCTCATCATGTCTAAAGGGGTTTGATATATTTAACACTTTTGTGCTCCTCATCTTGACAGCCTCTTTTGATTTACCCCTATGCAAACAAAAACATACCACACAAGTAAAACGAGGCATTTAACAAGAGTTACATAAAATAATGCATACAGCTTCCTTCATTTTCCACATTAGTACAGATACTTGTAATTTGTTTTGTTCATTTAAATGGCTTTATGATATGACCCCCTGGAAGCTTTTCCATCTGGGAAATGAAGTTTCAAAATTTGCACATTCACAAATGGCAGCAAAATCCCATCACTTAGAACTGCTAATTAAGTGGTGAGCAAACAAGCATTACTTACAAGTTCTTTGCACAATACAAACAATATTTTAGGCATTCATTATTTACCAAAACAAGCTTCTTTGGCTTGTTTTGTGTGTGTGTGGGGGGGGGGGGGGGGGGGTTGGTTTTTCTTTTTTCATTTGGGATTTTTTTGCTGCTTGTTTTTTTTCCTAATATGAAGGTATTTTTGCTTTCATCAAATAAGTGAGCTGTGATGTTTGAGAAGCTAATTCCAGATAGCCTTTCTCTTCTTACTTTGGTCTTTGGGGTCTCCAGCTGAGTAAGATGCTTTGAAACTGCAGACTCTCCACTGCACTCTAAGAAGAAAATCCTAGAGGTCCTCTGCTTAAACACTGTGGTACTCTGGAGCTATTCCTCTTCCTTATGGCACCATCTGCTCTAAGGAGGGAGTGGCATTCTCTCAGTTTGAGTTCCAATATCCAGCTGCAGAGCAAATATTCTGTTTATTTTAAACTGGTTTACAGACAAATCTAAGTCGCACTGTAGCCACCTAGAGGTAATGTGAAATGTGATTTTCTGTGCTTCAACAGGAAGATTTTAAGTGAAAAGGTGAAAATATTAAAATAAATCCCCTGTTTTATTGTCAGTAATTTGGGCCTAGTGCAATCCTCATTCAAATTAATGGAGAGACTGGGACATTTTGAATGGCAGTTAAATCAGATTACAATGCTATTTCCCTGGCCTGTCTTTCCAGTGCTGGTTGAAGGCACAGTTTGGGATGGCTTTGCTCATGATTCTGCTGCTTAGGGCAGAGCAGTGTCTGCATTGGAGGGATCACACAGGTTAGTGGTGAAAACAAACGGGTACTCACAGGGCCTTAGGTGAAATATGTGTGTTCCAGTCAACTCTGCCAAGTCCTGCTGTCAGACACTGCTTAGTTTTTATCTTTTGCAGTGATTTTATGTCTTAGGTTGGAAATGGGTGTGTGTATTCTATTCCTATCTGATGGGGCAGTTATCTTCTGTTAATTGGGCAGTTTTCTTTATCTCTTCCACAACCCATCCTCCCTCCTGGGAGATATCTTCTGTTAATGAGCCATTGAGTCTCACTGCATGGCTGATAAAATCCCAACATCCCATTGGGAGATGCTCCGCCCAGAGGGAGGAGCCAAGCATTCCTACCTGGATATAATCTGTAATTTGGAGGACCACAGCAGCTTTTTCCACTGGATTCCCAGAGGAGCAGCTCTTTCCCACTGGATTCTAAGGAAGACCAGGCCCATCTACACCACCACTGGATCTTCAAAGGAAAACTCCACCCTTTTACAGGATCCCTGCTCCAACAGAACCACCCCAGGCACTCGAGAAGGGCTGCAGCCGCCATTTCATTTGGACTGCTACCAACAGGGTGTCAGTCGTATTCTGACTGTCAGTGTTGTTTTGTATTATTGCATTATTTATTTTATTTTTATTTTCATTTTTTCCTTAATGAAGTACTGTTATTCATGCTCCCATATCTTTGCTGAGAGGCCCCTTAATTTCAAAATTATAACAATTTGGAGAGAGGGTTTTACATTTTCCCTTTCAGGGGAGGCTCCTGCCTTCCTCAGCAGACACCTGTCCTTTTAAACCTTGATACTTTAACATTAATTCAGTAGGGTCTGAATGTGGTCACTTGTCTGCCCTGGGACAAGCTCTGTTATCTTGGTTTGTGTTTATTCTTCACTGGGTACCGTGTGAGCCCAGCCAGAGTCTCCACGTGTTCCCAAATGTTAAAAACACAGTCCCATTTTAAAATTTCATGTTATAGTTCTCATGAAATTTCATCTCATAGTTCTCATAGTTTCATGTCACATTTCTACTGGTAGTTGCTGTTTTTCTTCACATGTGTACCAAACCCAGGTAGTGCTCCTGGCTTCCTTAGTAGTAGGGCTTCTGGAAGATTTCTTGGAAGGAAAACAACTCCTAGAGACAGAAATAAGTTTTGGGATGCCACTGTGTACTATAGAGGAAATAGGTTGGTCTGTGGCAAAGTTGGTCTGCTGCCCCCAGTGCTGGGATGGTCCTTCCAGCAGCCACCTCCCTACACCTCAAAAGAAAAAAGAGGAATTGTACATGCTTTCTCTTTCTTAATTGTACATGCTTTCTCTTTCACAGAGGTATCACTAACTATATCAATTGGCTTACCAGTATGTCTGTTTTCAGAGCCAGCCTGCAATTGGTTTGTCAGGCATGCAGGAAGATTCTAGCAGCTTCCCACAGAAAAATCACTTCTGTGACTGGCTTCTTCCCTTTTCACCAAAAAATCCAAGCCATGTAAAACCAACCCACTATTCAAAACATTGATAACATTTTTAATAAAGAGCTCCCACCTGACTGCCTTATGCCAACATCCGCAAAAAGCAGAGCTGGCAGATTCCCACTCAAACATCCTTCTCAGCAAAACATCCATTTCTGTAGTATCAAGCAGAGATGAAGGAGAAGAAAACTAAATTAGATTGTTTTGCCTTCTTAAAAAAACTGTCCAGGAGTTCTATTAGCTGCATGTCACCTCCTTTACACATAAGTTGGCAGTCCATGACTAACAACTGAAATACCAAATCATGGCAGGTACACAGCACCTGGGAGATGCCTGATTGAGTGCGTGCAATTGGAACACATGTGAAAATACTGCTGTGTGACTCCTGGGTTGTATTGTGTGTGAACTGAGACCAGGCTTTGTTTAGGGGCTTGTTGCAGTTCTGGCCTTGCTGAAGTCTGCTCAGTTTTGCTATTGGTTTTGATCAAACTAATGTCTCTTCCCTGGTCTACTCCATCCAGAGTAGCAGGACTGAAAATGTGGGCTGGAGCTGCTCCTTGGGTTTTGCCCTGCATTTCACAATGTCCTTCTGTATATTCACAGGCTAATATTCCAGGGATATGCTAAAGAGAGGGCTAAGTTGTATGTGAACATGGGATTCACTTATTCTGGGTCATCTTGCCTGGACTTTCTACAATGAGGAGTAACTTATTTTTTATGTAGCCCTATCAAGGGGAAGGAAGAAAAGAAAGAAATCTTCCCTGTGGGAAGAAATAAACTATGTTTATTTTGACAGTGGTCCTAGACCAGGCTGAAGATAATAGGAGCCTATTGGGAAAGGAACTAAACTGAACTCAAGTATTTGAGTGAGTGGGGCAACCTGGATTTTAGGGAGTGTCATCGCTATAAATTCAAGGAGAAAAATTTTTTTGTCTAATTTTTACTGATCAAAAAAGAAGAGGGAGGGAGTTGGTCCTCAGCTGGCATAAATAGACACAGCTTTATTGAACTCAGTGTGCATCTGATCATTCTGGTGAAGGATATGATTACCCCATATTGCACTCATTTTATCAGCCATTGCTAATGTTTTCTGTGTAATCCTCTAAAATTTTCAAGAATGAAAGCTCTGGCTGCTGTTCCCAGCACTTTGCCTCTGTGACATATGAATTGTGCCAAATCCATTTTGAGTTTTTGTTTTCAAGCTCTGAGTATAAGGATGAAGTGAAAATCAAGTGTGAATAATGGTCTTTCTCTCAAAGGCAATGTGATATTGTGTTGAGCTGAAGAACTTTCATACAGATGGGCCCTGCTAGTTTGAAGGGCTGATGGATGCTGAGCATGATCCAGCTGATATCTGATACAGGGGAAGGGGAGGGCTCTTCAGTGTTGCTGACAAAGCTAGAACAAGATCCAGGGACTAGAAGCTGAAGTTAGGCAAATTCAACCTTGCTATAAAATGCCAGTCATGAGCATAAAAAAACAAAAAACCAAAAACAAAAAAACATTTTAACAATTTAGTGGAGCTCATAATTAAGAAATCTTTAGTATTTTCTTTTAAAATCAGTCTTCAGTTTCTGGGAGAAATTTTATGTCCAGCCTGTGAACTGGAGAATCACAGTGATTCCTTTTGGTTTTGTAATTGAAATACCCTGCATTAACTTCCCTTCTTTCCCAGGCCTGAGGGAGAACACGCTTACCAGAAATGCCCTTAACAATTCTCATATCACCTGCAGATCTTCACAGATGTAACTGTTCTAATTAAATCGTGTCCTTTAGGACTGCATAGGTTTGCCCACAGAGATTGGAGGAACTGTGTGACTTTCCTCCCTTCTCCTTTTTTCCCATACCTGTATAGGTTGGATCTTGAGGATTTCTTTTGTAAGAGGTTTTCTTTCTTACCTTATTTTAATTTTCTACAGCAGGTGAGTGGCTCACCTGTTGGGATTGTCTTGGTTTACAAGACAGGTGTCTGCTAGGGAAGGCAGAAAAAGCCTCCCTTGGAATGGAGAATGTAAACCCCCTCCCTCTGGATTATCAAAATTGTGAAATCGAGGGGCTCTCAGACAAAGATATGGGAATAGGAATAACAGGTCTTTACTAGTATATATAATAAAACAAACAAACAGCAACAACAACTTTGCCTCTAACAACAAACAGAACCCAAACCCAGTCCCAGCCTTTTGAGCTTCATATAGGGACATCTGCATGGAGCTTAATAATATGGGATATACAAGAAGTCATGTTAGTCACAGGAGCTGATTCTTTCCTGATCTGAAACTCTTTAAAATATATTAAATTAGAAGTTGTTGAACAAAAGAGCACTCTGTACATCTCACAGGATTGAGCACTCTCTTATTTCCCTGTCTGAAAAGCAGAGAGCTGCCATCTAGTGAGTGCTCAGATTTGAGAATATCTCATTGAAAAATGTGCTCACCTGCAGCTATCTGAGAAGCACCAGTCTGAGCATTGCCACAGGAAATGAAATGTTTCTGTTAGTGTGGGTATGGAGGAAACTCAAGAACAACACAGGTTTAGGAAATCTTTATATTCAAGAAGCAGCTCTCTCCTCTGCATTTCAAGCCCTGCTAGTATCACATTCTGTTTTGACAGCTGTCACAAGTTAAATGAAAGATACTTGGGGAAAGAAGGGTTGAGCCTACAGGAGAATTGTTACTTGCAGCACTTGCCAAGAGTTGAAATGTTCTTTTGGTAACATACATGCTCTCTCTTTCTCTTTTCTCCTCTTTTGCTCAACTTTGGTACCTTTTTTTTCTGTAACTTCTATGACAGGAACTGGTGTAATCCAACCTGTGCTACTTTCAGTAGAAAATTACCTTTTGGTATTGTGTGTGTGCAGTGCACTCCCTGTCCTGCCCTCGTTTTATTCTACCTCTTCCTCAGTGATTGCCAGCTTCCAAACTTTTCCTAGTGCCACTGTCCTCCTTTCATCTCCCAAATTTAAGCTACAGTTTTGCCGTGAGGGAAAGGAATTTATGCTGCCTTTTCCCTTCTTATTTGTTCTCTTCCTAGCTGATACCATTTATCTCCACAAACAACTGTAGCAGTTTGGAATTTTAGGTGACACTCTGCCAAAGGTATTTAATGTAGCTGTTTATTAAATGTTTACACTTTTTGTTTATATTTTGAGGGAAACATTTATAGGCATTGGAGCACAAGGGGCTTCTGCATTTGCTTTCTGTTTTGGATGCACACTTGCAGGTCCTTGAAATAAATGTTTTTTTCACTTTAAATAATTTGAACTTTAACTCAGGAGTACCTGAAATTTTTGTTTCTGTAGTCAACCCTTTTTATTGTTCTGTTATTGCAAATAAATATGGTCTCCCACAGTTAGGTAAACTTGGCAGGGAGTTTTCAGAGGCTTAGTCCATGAAAACAGCTATCCCTCTTCTGTATCACATGGTGGCAGAAAGTGCCCAGCAGGTGCTCTGTGATGTACCAGTTTGGTACATCCTATCAGATAACTTCAGTATGGTTTTATAAAGAATTTAGTATTTTGGAAAATTAAGTTTGTTTAGTTATCTGTGCAGGAAGAGCTTATTTTACAGCAAAGTAAGATGTGTTCATCCATGACTTGCAGGATGTGTATTATGGGTCTGTGTAGGATTCACTGAGCTATTACATCATGCAGTAGAAAAGATAATTATATATATAAGATGCTTCTCTCCAGGGCATCATTGTTGTGATGCCTTTCCCCAGCAGGCTTGTGGGTGTCCACAGGGGTGCTATTGATATTTAAGGGACAAATTACTGAGACAGAGAGCTGGCAACATATATGTTGCTGCCCTTAATATTTGCTGTGGGGACATGAAGGGTATGGTTCCTTCTTGACACAATAGGTATGATGGCCAACCTTAAGAGATGGTTTTCTGTGCGCCAGTAAATCCCTGCATTTTAAAAAAAATTGCTTACTTAGGCTGAAGATTGAAGCTGGCACCATTTGAAGGGCTGCTGTAGACTCCAGCGTGGTGACACAGGCAGCTGTTCCCGTGTTTGTCTGTTAGAACTTGTCATTTTGTTTCACAGTATGGAAGGTGCAAGAAGTGACAGGACTAAATAAGCACGGAGGGAACTGACTGTTTTATCAGCTGTGTTAACCAATAAGCTGGGAGTGAAGCTAACTCCATGTGAAGCATTCTAAATTATTTATTTTCAGTCCTGGAACTGTACTTAACATGTTGTTAAGGCAGAGCTGTGTTGACTGGGTAACGTTAATTACACCACTGGAAACACATCACATCAGCTGAAAACAATTGATTGCTGCTATCATTCATGGCTCTGGGTAGAGCTCCAGCTGTTGCAAAACAGGGCAAAGTGTCCTCTTCCATTCATGGAAGTTCTCCTGCATCCACCCACAGCTGCAAGTTAGCTCTTTAATTACTGCAACCAAATATGATGTTTGGTGGTTGTGGGTTTCTTGTATGCCTCTCTTTATTTTATTTATTTTTTTGTGAGTTAAGTGATTGTGTGACTGATCTCCTCTCCATTTGACATGGCATGTCTTAAACATATGAGGATGTTTATTGACCAATCCACCAGCATAAAAGCAAATACTTTAGTTTATACTTTACTGTCCCTGTAAATGCTTTCCCACAACTCCCTTAAAGATTCAGCTCTCTCTCCTTAATTCATAGTTAAAATGTTATGTCCTTCAGAACAGGAAATTTTTGAATCTGGGTTTTCCATTCTTCGCAAAGGCTTTGGCTTACAAATCCCTAATGAGAACTGAATGTGACTTGACTAGCATTTGTGTGGATGTGTGCTGATCAAAATAAGGATTTGACTTTCTTCTCTTCTTATTGTTTAGCATTGCAATGAGTTAAGAACTTCAAAATGACCCAGTTGAGAAGAACTGGGAATATATCTACAAGTAAATGAATGGTTTGCTACTTGCAGTTGCTCCATTCTGTTTTTCTAGATGCTCCTGGTCCATGGTGAATGCAATTAGAGATTCCACATGGTGCGCAGTGTTTGTTCACTAATAACACCTGGCTCTCTGTTTGTAGGTTAGGCCAAAGACCCTGATTCCAGACAGCCTCCCAATCTCCCCGTGCAGAGACCAACCTTCCAAGCAGCCTCCCACCTTCCAGAAGGCAACCATAGTGAGCATCAAAAACCCCAGCCCTGCCCTCCCCACCGCCAACAACACCGTCAGCCATGGACAGACGCACAGCAGCCCGGCCCAAAGTGCCACCGAGCCCGCAGCCCTGTCGTCCCCTCTGAGTGGTGCTGGGGTGGCCTATGCCATCATCTCCACGTCCCCCAGCAATGCTGCTCCCCTCAGCACCAGCGCCGCTGTCTCGGTGGTCAACGACGGCATCAAAGTGCAGCCGCTCCTCATCAGTGCCGACAGCAAGGTGAGTGCCCGGGCAGCAGACACAGGAACTGAGCAAATACTGCCCTGGGAGTGCTGGCAGTGGTTCTTCTCAAAGGAAATAATCAGAAAGCAACGGGAGAATTCTTACATGGACACATAGAAGCTGGCGGACTTTTATCTGTCTACAAGCCTGTTTTTTACTGGGGAAAAAACACATCATTATGTAGACTGGTATTAACAGGACCTTCTGTTAATATGAACTTCTCTTTCCTTAAGCCAATCCTCACTAAAAAAATCCCTGAATTCTGTACAGGCTCACATTTCCTATGGACCCCCTCTTCAATGATACACTGATACTTGATTTGTTGACTGACACCAGGGAGTACATAAAATAATCAGAGATTCCCTTCAGTAATGAAGGGAATCACTAATGAAATCCCTGAATTCTGTACAGGCTCAGATTTCCTAAGGACTCCGTCTTCAATGATACAGTGATATTCGATTTGTTGACTGATGCCAGGGAGTACATAAAAAATCAGAGATTCCCTTCTGCTCTTCCAGGGGAAGATCAGATGAAATGAGAGCTCAGGGTTTCAAAACTGACCAGCAGATGAATCAGTAAAAAGAAAAAATTCAAGCTATGAATTACTTCTTTCATCTTTGTACTGCTTTTCAGCATTGGAATGCAAGAACTGCGCCACTCTTATACCAGAGTCAGATTCCATACAGGCTGCTAATGTACCAAGCAGACATTCACTGTAGTTTACTACTGGGATCCTGCTACTTTTGGTCTTGTTGGCAGCACAAGTTCTCATACAGTGCTAAAAAAATATATAGGATGTAGGATGGCTTTTGAGGTAAATAAAGGCAGACATCTCTTCCCCATTTCTTTGACATAAATTATTTTGCTCTTACTTAAAATGACTGCTGTTTCAGAAAACCATCCCTTTTTATGCTCCTGAATCTTCTAGAGTGACTGAGTTGAGATAATGTATCTAAGACTTAAATGACATTGATTGAAAATTAGCAATGAAGTAGATGGAAAAGGCCTAGTGTTCAAATCTAATAATCTTTATCTAGAAGGTGATAGTCCTTGGGAAGTCTTTTTGAAGCTTTCACAGTCCTTTTGATTATAGGTATGAAATCATATGTATAGTTCTGTGGGCAGAAATTCATTCCTTTTAATTTAATAGCTCCTGGATTATGTGACCTACATCATGTAAATCTTCATGTGGTAATTCAAACATAAGCAGCTGGATATACTACCATAAATGTGTGAATGAGATTTGTGTTGTAATTCTTGTAGGTTCTAAACAAGACCTAAATTTAATTTAAATTAAATTTAATTTTTTTTTAGTTTATGGAAATCTCGATATCCACTGCTATTAACGAGTAAAGCTGAGGACTGAAGTCTGATCTCAGTTGCCTGAGGAATACCTTCTTTACTATCCCCATTTATTTACTCTGAGAAAACACTGGTATGACTGAGATCAAACTGGGTTTGAAAGCTTAGTTATCTCATCTTTTCAACTTGTACACAAAATAAAATCAAAGGAAAGACCTTAAGATCACTAAAAAAAATGCTAAAGCATGGCTTCTCTGCCACCTTCACCAGTCCTCTAAATAGAAATTGTCCTAATTTTCAGAGGCACTGATCAAGTGACTTAGGCTGCAGCAGGTTTATAATGCACCAGTAATAATTAATTTTTAGAAACTTAAGTATGGATTTAGGACCTTAACCTAGGTATCCTGTTGTTTTATGCTTTTGGCTTGTGACTTACATTTCTTATTTGTAGGCTATCAAGTAACCCTTCAAAGAGGACTCAAAGGTTTCAGGCAGAAAAATCCAGTTTCATATAGTGAATTTTGTTATTTTTACATTGTCTTTTAGGTTATCATTATTCAACCTCAAGTCCAAACCCAGACAGAAAGTAAACTGGAGACAAAGAAATCTCCTGAAGAGTCAGCTCAGGGACTGCCTGCTACCAAAAAGAAAAAGGAGGAAAATCCAGAGGTGATTTCTTTTTTTTAATTTTTAATAAATGAGCTACAATGAGGTTAAGTTATGGGGGCCAAATCTAAACATTATTTTCTGTGCATATGTGATTCCTTTATTTGTGCTTGGGGTTCTGCCAGCACCAAATTTGCACGAATTTGGTTTGCATTCAGACCTTCCACTGTTACAAAATGTAAGACTTTGAGGTCTCATAATACCTAAAGGTCTCATAATAATCTGGGCACCCCATGGCTTAGCTGGATTTCTTGTGAAAGGTGTACACAAACTTAAGATATTTTCTTTTATGTTATCCAACATATAGCATGAGATTTAGAGGCTGTATATGAGGTGGAATTAACATTTCTTCTGTAAGCTGAGCTTTTAACATCTTTGTAATGAATCTTGCAAATTTTAGATTGTATTAACAGTTTCCTGCATTTTCTGGGTATATGTCTTCCCATATGTACAAAGATTCTAGTGTGAAATACATTAAAATCCTTTAAATTGAGTAAGAGAGTAGAAAACAAGTAATGAGACTAAATCTCTTTTTGGAATTATTAATTTGATTTAAACTGGAAATATAAACTGCAACTCTTTGTAAAAATGGGGTCTCCTTAAAAGACATTTTGGGTTTTGACTGGATATGTTTACATTGTATTAGGTGTAATTTGAGGGCAGTTTGAGAAGTTATACAGACTGAATCTACTTCTTTTGTGGAAATGCTCAGCTCCTGTGAAATCTTAAACCTCACTGGTCTAATAAATGTGTAGCACAGAAGCATCCTTAGAGCTGTAGGTTTAGGAGAATTATTACAATATAAATTATGTTACTTGAGGCATCCATGCGGTCAATTTTTCCACCATTTTAGGAAGTTCATAAGTTAAAACAGTATTAAGGATAAATATTTTAGCCCAAAATATCACTGCTCTATGTAGAAGCGCTGCAAAACTATGCTTGGGAAAGCCTCCCAAATTTAAAATCTGACCTTTACATGAATCTTCATTACCACAGAATGATGAGACTGAAGAGTTCTGTTTTGTTTAGGCAGGTATTTCCAAAAACTTCTTTATGTTGCAGCACCTTATGGGCAGAACGACCAGTAGGCCCTGCTTAGAAACAGAATGCTAGAAAAAAACATCCATTTTTCTTTGTCTGTAACTTTTCCCCATGGAAAAAATAATTAATAAAAGCCTTCCAGAGAGATGCAGGAGGAGGCAATTGGAATGGGCACACTTTTGGTATGGGATTCAGAAATGTGAGATTTTCATTACATTGCAAACTAGAATATCTCAACAACCTTTTTCTAACCACAGACACTGTTCCTACCCTGTTTACTGGAGCTCTCACAAACCTTAATTTTCTGGGTAGGGTGCTGACACTGTGCCCTAAACTATGACAATTCCTTTCATAGATTTGTGGCACAGCCATAAATAGGTAGGTCTAGAGTTAATTTCTTTTGTTCTTTGAAAGTAAACTTTAGTTGATTATCATGTATTTATGCAATTAGTGTAATTAGAACTAACATCATAATTAGTGTAAATACATGTAATGACATAAATAGAACATGTAATTACAAAATGAAATGCTTTTATGAAAATCTTTGTTTTGCTTCATGAAAAGACATACTGTGTATTTCTGAAAGCACTCACGACTCATAAGCAGATGATTAAGTTTAAAGCAAAAACAGCATGGTATTTTTAAAAAGAAAATAGACACTCAAGGCACTTCTCACTTTCATTTATTTTTAAAGCAGAAAACTGATGCAGGAACTCCAATATGGCTCTGTAGAGAACTTAGTTGGGAGAGACTGGGATTTAATAAATTTGAAATGAGCTAACTAGAAATAACCAGACTTATGAATAACCAGGAATCCCACATGTAGTTATTGAGTGTACCTGAACAAACTGAGAAAAGCAAAGATAATTACTGTCTTTAGCTCCTGGTTTGGTCATCCTGCTGGTGAGCCCTGAAGCTGATTATGACTGAGGAAGAGGAGGAGGAGGCCACCCACTCATTCTCATCAGCAGGGCACAGCTGGGGATGGAGAACAATGGTGATGGATCCAGTGGTGGGCCTTCTCCCACCAGGATGACTTCTGTATAGAAATGGGCTAATTACAGAAGGGAGCTGCTCCTCTGGGGAGAAAATACCCTGGACATTATTTTTTGTGGGTTTTTTGTTCATTTTTTTAGGGGGGGTTAATATTTTCTTTTTTTCTTGAAGAGACCTGAGTTCAACACAGAGAGAAACAGAATTCTGCCAAAACCGTTTTGGTAATTTAAAAATTCATAGTAGGAAACTATCTGGCAACACTTTCATTCTAAAATGTTTTTATCTAAAAGAAAAAATACTGCCATAAATGCTGGTTATTTAGTTACTGGTGTTCTAATTTTTCCTGAGCACAAGAGGGACACATGGCCATTGTGAACTAAATGCTAGTATTAAGCCTGGATTGAAAATCTGGAGGAAATGAAGTCTTGGCTTTGTAACTTCCTCTACAGAGGACAAACAATAGACTGTGATATTTGAAACAAAAGTTTTGCAGTGGAAGTCAGATTTTGAGTTGAGTACAATCAGCTGCAGAGGTGTGAAACAGCAAAACCCATAAAAACAAATAGGCTGTTAATATAATATGCTTGTTCAAAAGAATACAGCTTGTACTGGGATTTTTTTAAAAGGAACCATCTTCTAGTTCCTTTAAAAGGAACTATAAAAACTAACACTTCCTGCATTTAATCATGAGATAATTATCAAGTCCACTTGTGATGGCTCTTCATATTTTAAGCAAGTATGTTGCATTTAGTTAGATACATACTCAAACAATTTTAGCATGAAAAGAGAAAATTGTCTAGCAAAATTCCAGTACACAAATTCCAGTTCAGGTATCAGAAAATATGTGCTTTCTCCACATTTTGATGTTGGGGTGATGCAAGAATTCTGCACTCCATTGAGAAAACACACATTAACCATTCCAGCTTCCTGGTTCTATCCCTAAAATTGTTATTATTTTGCTGAGTTATATTTTATTGCTTTGTTACATTTTACATTATATTGCTTTTATTGCTTTGTTATATTTTACAGTGCTGAGAAGTAAACTGCCACTGTTACTTTTTGACAGGGCTGAGGTGAAGCTTGTCCTACTCAGTGAATAATTTTCTTCTCAGATCTGCACAGTAGATCAAATATTCATATTTTCCTTCAGGTGTGGGGCCCCCACTGTGCCTGGCTGGTGTTTCAGGCATGTAAGGAGTGAATATTACTGAAATCAAGGTCTGACTTGCAAATGAACACGTGTGCGTAATTACCACAGATATGGAAGGCAGAAATACAGTGTGAATATATCTAAATTGCCAGTGCCATTATACCACCATTTTTAAATCTACCTGGAGAGTATGAATCCCTTGAGGTTGTGGAAAAGAAGTATTCCTGTCTGATGTGGGTGTTAGTTCACCTGTTTGACAAAGGTATTTTCACAGATGCATGAATGGTAGAGATGTCCAATTCTAACCCTCTGATTTTGATGAACCCATCCAATAGTTAGATCTTTTCATCTACAAAATGAGGATGTTTTTGCTTTCACAATTTCACTAAGTGAAAGTCAGAATTGAAAAGGAAATTGTAGTTCTGGTGACTTACTAGTTGATTTTATCCTGAACTGAAATGTTAAATCAGGTTTTTCACAAAACAGGAAGGTCAGACTAATTTTGGCTTGGAAGTGTTGAAACATGTTATCCTGGCACTCTTTGAATAAAACAATGTTTTGACGTTCTAGTGCTTAAACACTAGAACGTCAAAACGATTTTTTAGTTGGACCTAAATCTATACATTTTTTTTGAGGTATGATAATTACATTTTCCTATGGTCTTTGTACACTTCCTTGGACTGTGGGCTTTGCTGGCTTGGATTTCCCAAGAGCTTGAGTTTCACAGTCAGATTGTCTCTCCTGTGGAATTGAACCTCAATCCAACAAGATTGTTCTGCACAGCAGAAAGAGGAGGCCCCCAAAGCCCCAAAGACTGAAAACCAAGGAGTTCAGTTCAGTTTGGGCTTGGAACAACACAGTGTAATTTCAGTTTTCATCAAAAACATGCAATAAAAACTTCAGGAAGATCTTTCTGTAAGGAAACATTTTCCAGTGAGAAATCACTGACAGAAAATTTAGAATCTGCTCAAATACTTGTCCTGTCACTGCATCAGCATGTTCTGAAGATTTTTTGGGTATGAAGATATGTTTTGTGCATGTATAGTTTAGAAGATTGTGAATAATATTTTAGATCAGATTTCACGCTGCAAAATTAGTTCACCAGTGTCAGTGGGAGATGTTTGTTCACTCCCCATTGAGGAAAAATGTTGGATCAGTATACATCTTAAAATCCATGCCCAAGATGTTATTTTTAAAACTTGGGAAGATTAATTTTTGGGAGTTTTTATATTTGGTTGGTTGGTTTTAGTTTGTTGTTTGTTTTTTTTTAGTGGGAGGGGACTTTCACTATGCTTCTGATGTCTTGTTTAGTGTTGTACAGTTCATACTTGTTTCACTTCATACAGCTTGCTCATATCCAATAAAAACAGTGTGTCATGACCAGATTGTAAAAAATAATACAAAATTACTTCACTACAGAATTGAGTAAAAATCCAGCTAGCAATGTGGAATTGAACTGGTTGAATTGACTGAATATTGGTCATGTGCTGTGTATGATCAGCAGGCATTGAGCATTTGCTTCAGACATCTTTGAACTGCTTGAGTTTATGTAGTCATACAAGGAGAACCAGGCATATATCAAACAAATCTTCTGTTAAAGTTCTTTACATTACTATGCATTCAAATAAGATACATTTCTAAAAGATTTTTACTGGGTTTATTCTGTCAATGCTAATTTTATTTATTTTCTTACCACGATAATTATAATAGAAAATCTAACCGGTTTATTTTTTCCTCAGAAAATTGCCTTCATGGTAGCACTAGGACTGGTTACAACAGAACATTTGGAAGGTAAGGTGGCATATGTTGATTTACAGTTCAGTTTTTGAGTGAAATCTTTTCTGTTTGCTTCTCTGCCAGAGCATATTACTGAGGATTGTGTTCAGATGGCTTTTGAATCTCTCCAGAGAAGGACATTCCACAGCCTCTCTGGGCAATCTCTTCAGTGTTCTGTTACCCTTCTGGAAAAGAAGTTCTTCCTCATGTTCAGGATGAACTTCCTGGGCATCAGTTTCTTCACTTTGCCTCTTGTCCTGCTGCTGGACACCAAGGAGCACAGCCCAGCCCATGCTCTGATCCCTGCCTGCAGATATTTATACACATCAACAAGATTCCCTCCCAGTTTTCCTTCTCTGCTACTCTGAAGGGCATGAAAACTGAAAAAAATGAAAATGAAAAAATCAGATGAAAGGTTACCTTTGCACAGTTGTGCCTTTCAGTGTCACAGTAGTGGGTGGCCTTAGCTGTGCCTCCCACCCCATGGCAAAGCTCAAGGGGCACGAGAGCTGGCCCTGCTTGGCACAGGCTGGTGTTTGGGCTCACTCAGTCACCATGGTCCTCTAAAAGATGTTAAGACCTGGGAGAAACAGTGAAACAAAAATCCTGCCAGGGCTCTGACTGCCACTGATCTGGTTGATGGATCTATGAGGTTCAGAGATGTTTGCCCAGATATACAGCAAGTGCCCTCTGCTCTCTCCCATGTGAGATGGACTTTCATTTTTGGGTGGATTGTCTGTGACCTCTAGAGTTCCACAGTGAACTTCACAGAGGTGAAAATCTGGCATTTGTTTCATAAGATTTTACTTACTTAAGACTACTTCTCAAAGAATTCCTTCCCTCCTTTTTCCCCACTTAGCCAAAAACTTAACAAACTTCCCATCAAACCGTGTGTTTGCCTGAAAGCATCTAGCATGTCTTCTCAGGCTCCTGAATATGACTTCAAACAAATATTGCACATAAGCTAAAATCAGCATTGCATCCTCTTCAGTTTCCTTCTCCAACCTTCCAAATATAGCTTGCAAAACTTAGCAGATTTGTATCTTTCTTTGCCTCAGCTTTGTTGCTCTGAAATTAGAGATGAGGTGGGGGAGGAAAAGAGTTTGTTAAGCAAATTTTCCAGTGGCATGAGACAAGTTGGGGTGGCAGAATAGTTCTCATGGGCAAGATGATGCAGGTATTTTGAAGAAAAGATTTGCACCCTGATGGTTTTAGTTACAAGTTCAGCTACAACAAGCTGGTGTGGTTCCACCAGTAAAAGGGGAGAAAACTAATATCTGTGTCAGCTGGCAGTGATTCTTGATCACAAAAAGTGTTAATGGCAATAGATGTTTACCACCCATCCCATGGACCATAGTAAACAAAATACTTAGGAATTTCTAGTGCACTGAGTTTAACTTTTATGTGCTTTAGACTTTAGGAGCATGCTTAGCTACCTCACTGTCTCAAGGTATCTATCTTTTTTTGATTTCTTTTTACTCAGATTTCCAGTTCTTTGGTTTTAAGACAAGTTGTGAATTAGTGAGAATATATATCTGAATTGTAGTATCTCCTCAGTATGTGCAGCAGGTTTCCTGTGCGTCTTGTTTCTATTTTTCAGTGTTTTTCCTCTTTAAATCTGCATTTAAAAAAATAATTTAATGTCCCAGTGACTGAGAATTTGAAAGCAGTTGAAAGAAATGTTAAGCCTTCATAATTTTTAATCCCTTAATGGTCATGGATTGAAATGGAAATCAAAAAGCTACAACAATCTGGGGAGAAGATTTATAATCCAAAAAGTGCAAATGATGATTGGTTCTTTTTTTCTTTGTCTAAGGAAAACAGGACAACACTTGAAATTATGCAGAAATACAAATTATGCTTACAATAGAGAAGACTTAATTTTGAATAATTCTGTACCCTTTGATTTTATTGAAACTAATGAATTGTTTGTGTGGATTTATTGCTTATGTTCAAAATGCCAGCAGTGCTCTTCTCTGTTCTACACCAAGTGTGGAGATGCTCATTTTAAACCAAGCTGCTGCAACACTCACCATGCAGAATCAATTCTTGAAGACAAATTCACTTTTTATATTTCTACTAGCATTAAATAAATGGTTCCAGCCAAGAGCTATTTACTACGGAAAGGGTATTTCTTCATCAGAATTGGTGATTACAACTGTCAGAGATTTCCTTATAGCTTTCACATGTTAAAGGTTATTATTTTACTGTGTCATGTTTACAGTTATCATTCATATCAGGAAGCAGTAGTCATTACACAGTTCAGTTTATTTTTAAAACTTCTAATTATTTTTCAATTTCACATTTTTGGAATTTAACTTTATCAAGATTGGATCATTAAAAGCTTATTCATATAGTATCTCTAATTCACAGTGTTACAGTTTTTTTCAATTTTATTCATTAATTTTCTGGTGAAGGGCTGTGATCCACTGCTATGTGTGTTTCTCTATCTGCCCAGAAGCCTTTCCACCTGACCTCCACACTAGCATTCCCTGCCTGGGGAAAGAGCTCAGTTCTGCAGAGCCTGAGTGTGAGGCATCTTTACCAGTAAATAAACACAGCTGCTTCCACTAACTGACAGTCTGCAAGGTGCAGCTTTCCCTGAAGGAAAATTGCCATCACAGGCTTCATAGAATGACCATGCAGAATGCTGATTGGTGAAGGCAGCAGCTCACTGGAGTTTGGCCTCCAACGTAAAGCTATCTTTAAATTCATTCATCTTTGTCAAATGTATTACCATTTAATTTTTCCTGTTTCGTTTCTATTTTTTAATTGATAAGCTAAGGAATAAGGTAGCTTAATTCTGTGATGCAGTGCATGGTTGTAACATATTGAATCTCTTTCTCTAGGCTATTACAAACACCTTTTAGCATTACAATTTTGTAAAAAAAAGATAGAAAGCAAAACTTTAAAAGAAGGACCTTTAGTTCAGGTCACTCTAAGAATGCATGTCCATCTAGATTACTGAAATGTTTATAATTTCATCAGTTGAGACAAATTTAATTTAACTTTATTGCATCATGTTCTGAAAAGTACACAATATGTTTTTAGGAGAAGTAACAAGTAACAAAAGACAGCACACCAGTGTATGCTTTTGCTCTGTCTAGGTGTAATTATTGACAGAACCACTCCACATGTACATAGATGTATGGTATTTTTGTTTCCACTAAGGAAGTGCTCTCCCTCCCTGATGGCTGCATAGGGTATTGTACATCTCAAGGTGTTTCCATTTATTTCTCTCTCTCTCTCTTCTTTTTCATCTATTCCCACTGCTACTACTTTTTGTCCCAGCAAGCTCTTATCTCTGTACCATAGCAATGCCTCTTCAAAAGCTGCATTCCAAGTATCTGCCATCTGTGTGATTCAGACCCCACCAGATATTTTCTGTTGCCTTGGTGAGAGTACGTACCAAAGAAATTTTCTCTTTAACTTGGGACTAAGAAGGACCAAGAGCAACAGATCCATCACTCTCCTTTTATGATATGCTTGCCCCAGTTACATTACAAAGAAAACTCTGCTGCATTGAATTCTTTATTTCTTTTTTTGGGCCATTGAAAGTCACAGTTGTGTATCGCTGTAGCACTCACCCTGCTGCTGAGGCACAATTCCCTTTAGTGGCTTTCAGAGAGCCTGGGAGCTTCAGGATGGATATTTCAGCATAGACACTTGAGCATTTCATAGGAAATATTTTCACAGCAGGACAGAACTGTTTCCCAGACAAGATCCTGTGTTTTGGAGTCTGCATAGCCTGAATGATGTTGATGTGATGTCACAGTGATTACAGCTGCAGCACTTATCTCACATCCTAGTGCAGCTTCAGATCACACATTTCTTGGTGGTGAGATTCTGTGCAGCCCCCTGAGTCACATGGCAGCTTGTGACTGTGCTATTTGAAGTGCCCTGGAAGACACCTTCTGAACATGAGAGTTCCTGTGCCACAGGAAAGCCCAGCTAGTAGTTACTCTCCTGTTTTTCTTGTCCATCAGTTTCCTTCTGATGCACCCATCACTCCAAGCACAGCAGCTTAGCCAATACTCTTTTGTGAAGGGAAAGTTTTAAATCCATTCTTGGAAGTTTTTAAATCCAATCTTGAAAGTTAGGCCAGTACAAAACCCATGTAAATATTGGCCTCATCTCCAGGGACACTATGTCCAAGACATGACCAAAAATACTGACACCCTGTACTGGAGCAGTGCTTAAAATGGTATATGGGAATGATCAACACTTGAAACTTGCTGGAAACCAGAACTAAATGCTGGGGATCCAGTCCCCAAGTATATAAACACCCTGAAAGCTCACCTGTATCTTTCTGTTGGATTACAGGTGTGGGATCTTGCTGAATACCCTGAAGGGCATTTTCTGGTGCTGAGTGTGTTCTGAGATAGACCTCTTCAGCTCAGATGCTGAGGAAAGACACCAGATCTCCTGCATAATCAGATGGTGTCCTGAGTTTCTGTTGGGTGGGCTCCAGGCCTCTGGGCTGGAGAAGATCCTCCTGCCAGTTCCTCTCCTTCTGAGACAAAGCAAGATAGAAAAGAGGTATCACTACCATGGGGGCATTTAGAATACCCTCTGGTACCTCAGCACCAAGTCTGAAATTGACCTTACAATATTCACACAGGAAATATTTTGGAATAGAGCACACACTTCATGTCATGGGATGGATGCTGTGGTTCTCCTTGCTAAAATGTGTGTGGGGTTTATAATCAAAATTATAGGCTCTAAAAGACGTGCTTGCAATAATCTCAGGATTCTGAACTGACGTCAAGAGCTGGAGAAAGAAATTCCATGTGATGTAAATGGAATCCTGGCTCAGATCAAAGTACATTAAACCTACAAATTTCTGTGGCTGAATAATCTGCTCCATCTCTCTGTGTTTCCAGAGTTGTGCACATGGCTGGTGGTTGCTAAACACAGCCCTCAGCATGTGTCATCTTCAGTAGGTGTCACCATTTAGTGGAAGGGAGTTGTGGAAGTTTAGTGGAAGGAATAAAATGGGCTGCAATCCAAAGAGCCCATCTGTGTGCTGGTGTTTGCAGTGACACAAGCATGCACATATGACTCAAAATGACGTTTTGCAAGCTCAGGATTATGAAGTTATGTTCTGGGTGGATAAATCATCACTGAATCCACCTGTGCCATTTCAACTATACATTTTCTAACCTTCATGGAGGAGAGTACTCTGAAGGCTCTCTGATGATGCTTGCTGAATATGTGTCTGAAGAGATCATAATAAAATTCTTGTAGGGCAGCAGAAGTCTACCTTGAAGGAAGAAAAAAATAAAAAAATGCCTGTGAATCTCACAAGGAAAAGCTTATTAATGTCAAACCTTGATCTGCAGCAAATATCAATGTTGATGCAACACAATTGTACTTTAGAAAATGAAACAGAACTCAAAGATCAAGGGGCTGAGGGTAAGATCATTTTGCTTTACAAGTTATATCTACATTTGTCCCTGATGAATGAGAAATTCACAGTTTGTGTTCCTTTCCATGGTTACAGAAATCCAGAGCAAGCGTCAGGAAAGAAAGAGAAGAAGCACAGCAAATCCAGCCTACAGTGGACTCTTGGAAACAGAGGTACTTCATCATTCACTTCTTTTACCACAGCTCTAATTCACATCAATAAAAGGTCTAAGTGTGTCTTACTACAAAAATATATATGATTGCAAAACCACAGCTACTTGTAAAGAGATCCTGATGTAGAAAAGGAAGAAAATATCTCAGGGGCGAAGCAATAGGTTTTCACCACACAACGTCACTTGCTCCAAACTAGAACTCATCTTAGTTTTAATAAAGTCCAAGAGAACTAAATTAGTGTGGGACCTAATTACTTTTATCTACAAAGGCAGTCCCTTTAGATCATAACTGGACAACAGAAGTGCTGCATTATGTTCAAATGTGCATTGCTATTTCTCTTTTCTTACTAAATAAGAAATTCTCTTTTCTTATGTCCCAAATTATTATTATTGTTATTGTTATTATCTTTTTTCAATTTGTCACATTCATAAAAGGGGTGTGTTGGTTTATGAATCATTGTGGTCTGCAGAGGGTATAGAAATCTGCATAATAAATATAATAATGCATGATTATAAATTAAATGCTCTGGATAATCTCTGTTGTCTGTTACACTTACACTGTTGCATTTATAGAAGTATCACAATTTGGTCCTGCCTAATATTGGATTGCACACTTGGTGTAAAAGCAGCATATAAATAGGCTTAACATTTTATAGATTTTTTTTCTTTGATTCTAAACTAGCATATATGCATTTATTCAGCTAATTAAAATTTCATGTTTAAAATTTCAGCACTATTTGGGTTTACTGTCTAAACTTTCTACTGGGATGAAACTCAGTTGTAGCCAGCTCTCCATTTAAGCAAGGTCTCTCTGTGTTCTGAGTTCTATAGGACTAAAGAAAGTGATTATTCTTTATTTAGGCATAAGTGATGCAGAATTTCTGCTATGTCAGTATTTCAGATTCCTGTCTTTGTTGGCAGATAGCAAACAGATGAGACTAAGAAGAAACACACTGCTGCAGTCAAACTGCTGAGTTGTTTGATTGTTCTTTTTTTGAAAGCACTGGAGATTTTTATACTCCAGAACAGCTCTGGGCACTTGAGTTCTTCAGAATTCCTCAACTATTTTTTTTCAGTGCAAATACTGATGTCCAAATGAGCAGTATTTACCACAGTAGGAACTTTAGCCTTGCTAGCATTAAATCTGTGGCTCTTTAGACGTTTTTGTCCTGATTATTAAAATACTTGTAGCAGAATTTTGTGGCTATAGCCAGATTGGTGTTTGTGACAAACTCTACTACCTTGGATATGTGGAAGAGAAGATGGCCTAGGTCTACTGCACCCCTAGTTCATATTTCTCATAATATCTATTCTCAAAAGCATATGCTTGAATGAAGGATGGCACAGAGAAAGAAATGTCTGTACAGGACTCCTGTGGCTGATCAGCTGTGTCCTCATTAGGAGCTGTCATTAACTACTGACCATGGGGATTGTCTTCCAAGTAAAATGGAGGCAGATGTTTTTTCTCTAATCAATTAGCTGCTCAGACTGGTTTGCTAATCAGGGAGTTGAGGCATTGGTGGCATTTCAGGCATTTTGGTGCAGTTTAATTTAGTCTACTGAATGATCTTTAATTCATTATTGTTTAAATTGAAATTGCATGTAAATTAGACCTTTTATTTGCCAACACCCCTCAAAATGGCAGGAGGTCAGCATTTGTAGTGGTGATACTTTGACTACAAAAATATGATCACAGTCTTATGTCTTCACTTGAATGGTGTGCTTTTTCTTCTCAAAGCTTTTTTCCTTAAAAAAGTGAGATACCATTTTATTTTCATAGCCCCAGTAGCCTTGTTTCCATAGGAAATGGTTATATTTTGTGCTTGTTAATTTTTGCAGAAAGAAACATCTATTCAAAGTTCATTAACAGACTCTGAGGCATCCAACTATAAGAGAATAGTTTGTTCACTACAGAATAAAAAATTCAGTAGCAAAACCCCTCTAATTTTATATATATAATAACCCAAAAATTATATATATAATAATCCAAAATGTAACCCTTTCCTATGGAAAAAAAAAGGCTATTGAGGCTATGAAAATAAAATGATATCTCATATATTCAGTGCATATATATAGATGAAGGTGAGAAACCCATCACCATTTCTATATATGCAAATATATTTCCTGCAGGTGAGAAACCCATCACCATTTCTATATATGCAAATAAAAATGTCATCTCACAGCAACAATTTTCCCTTATGGACATTGTTGGGCTTGGAGTTAGTTTTGCTGTAGTCTTGCTCTTACTAATGCATACCACGTATCCTGCAACCCCATCAATAACATTCACAATTTGTATTTCTCTCTTCTTAACAAAAAACTGCTGTATGGAAAACTTGTTAGAAAGATAAATCATGCACCTGTTTGACTGACTGTGTCAGTGGTCTCTAAGTAGCTTTTGGAGAGCTGGTTAGGTATGAGGTAAGCCCATGGAGGTTGATAATGTGAAATGTAAGAGAAAACCAGAGCACTGCAATGACATGGGGGTTGGTTTCTTTTCCCTTCCAGAGGAAACGCCTTGCATCGAATTATTTGAATAATCCCTTGTTCCTTTCAACGACAGGTAAGCATATTTTTGAATGAATATACTATTCTTCTAATGATGTGTTGAAAATTTATTAGTAGGATTTCATATGAGTTACTGTTAGGATACTACAGGGCATTGCTTTGTGTAATGTCACTGTATTTTTTAATATGGAGTGAAAAGAAATTGTTTTCCTGCAAAAACAATGGAAGGGTTTTGTAGAGATGGATCCAAAACCTCTGCAATCAGTGGGAAATCTGATCCCTGGCACTGTTTTGGTTTGAAAAGACAGGTGTCTGCTAAGGAAGGCAGGAGCCTCCCTTGAAATGGAAAATGTAAACCTCTTCCCTCTGAAATATTATAATATTGAAATTAAGGGGCTCTCAGGCAAAGATATGACAGTAGGAATAACAGTTTTTATTAGGGGGAAGAAAAATAGTAATGCAGTAATACAAAACAACACTGACAGAGTCAGAATAGGCCCTGACACCCTATGGGTCAGGGTGTTGGTAGCAGTCCCATTAAATGGTGGCTCAGCCCTCCTGCAGTGATGGGGGTGGTTCTGTTGGAGCAGGGATCCTGGACAAGGGTGGAGTTTTCTTCTGAAGGTCCTGTGGTGCTGTAGATGGGTTTGGTCTTCCTCTGGGAATCCAGTGGAGAAGAAAGCTGCTTCTCTGGGAATCCAGTAGAAAAGGCTGTCTCTGGTGTTCCAAATCTCAGATTATATCCAGGTAGGAATGCTTGGCTCCTCCCCCTGGGCAGAGCGTCTCATAATGGGATTGTGTAATTTTTATTAGTTATGCAGTGAGACTCAATGGCTCATTCACAGATTACATTTTTTAGAGGGAGGATTGTTTGTGCAGGGGATAAAGAAAACTGGCCCTCCTGGTTTTAATGGTTGGCCCAATTAACAGCGGATAACTGCCTCACCTCTAACAGATGGCAATAGATTACACAACCCCAGCCACATCTTGCAACCTAAACCAGGCACTTTAAGCACCATGCAGTGAGAGAACTGATTGAAGAAAGTAGTGTTGCCAACCCCAAGTACTTAAAAATACATTTTAAAAAATTATTACTATTTTAGACTTTTTTTGCCTCTTCCGACTGGCTTTAAGAAACTGCTCTCCATCCTCAAGCATCAGAAATTTTCCACAAATTTTGCTTCAGCAACAAGGGCTGAAAGCCAGTTTTTATGATTCCAGGAGGTAGAGTCATAAATCTAGACCTGATGACCTTCAAGATGCCTTCCAGACTTGTACATAAGAACTTAATATCTGAAACTTAATAGCAAATGCCTTGAGAATTAACAACTCAGAGGAGCCATTTCGGGATGCTGATGATTAGCTCAGGGGAAGAAGCACATTTCAGGAAAAAATGTGCAACACAGAGAAGACAAAGAGTTGGGAATGAGAAGTGAAACACAGAGAATGTTGCGTATAGTTTAATTCTTTAGACAAGACCCATGTACTATTTTCAGAAGCCAGTAAAGAAATTCAATTCTGTCCTTGCCCTTGTTTTGCCTTTATAACTTTTTCTCTACTGAGAAGCTATAGAGATAAGGGAAGAGAGACCTTTATCTAAGTCAAATATTATTTCAGTATTAGGAGCATTTTCAGGGGTAATTATAATTGAGACATGAAGTTTTGACAGTTTTTCAGTGTTTGCTTGATCTCACTGTCAAGTGTCATGTTTTGTGCTTGAGATTCACCTTTCTGCCCCTGCCTTGACTTCCTGCACCACAGGAGCACCAAGTGAGAGGCAGCAATGCTTCTCTCTGCCCTCAAAATTTCACATTTTAGATACAAACACTTGGCCTACTTACCATATGCATTACTTTACTTACCTCTAATGCATTGGGTCTCAGAGGACAGGAGAGGTTATTACAGTAAGCAGCTATGATGACATGCCCCTTAGCAGGAAGCATGTGAGCCCCACTGGAAAGAATATTATTCCTGGCTTAGTTTCATACTCAAAATTAAAATTGTAAATATTGTTTGTCATATCGTAGCACTTGTTTTCCCCATGTAAACAGGTGAGAAATTAGGACAGGATGGCATTATTAGCAAGTTGTGCCTTCAGCCCCTTGGTGGGTTTAAGTTAGGTTTTGATATCGCTGACCTTCCTTTCATTACATGTTTCTCATTTTATTTGCAAGGAAGTGGGCAAGTGACAGATGTCTACTGTTGCAGCTGTCTCAGAGCTTCCTGGAAATCAGCACCCTCTCTCCTTAATCATAATTCCTGTTTGAGTCCTGTATCTTTGGTTTTTCCAGAATCCAGAACACCTGTTGGAGTTCTGCATATTCTGAGAATGTTGAGATGGACTTCTTTATAGCAGAAACCCCCACCTCTGCAAGGATATTTCTGGCACCAGCCCTGTTTTGCTGGATGCTGTGCAAGCACTGAGCAGAAGGCAGGTGCTGTCCCAGATTGCTTGGCTCTGCAGTGATGCAGTCCTCCAGCTTCAGAGCAGAGATGGCTGCCCTTCTCTTATAAAGTGCTCCTTTAAAAATATTGTCTTCAGTTTAATTTTTCAGCAACTAAAAGAGGGAAGTGGACATGTTTTAGGAAGTTTAAAACTTTGTAGCAAAAGTGAGCTGAAAAGACAAACAAACTGAAAAAAAATCCCCATGACGTCCAGGAAGCAACTGTCATTTCTGGATATGCAGAAGAGGACAATTCTTGTAAATTTTGATTGAAATGTTAATTGATCAGGATTGATTTAAATGAAAATGTCTTTTCTGAAATGAGGTCACATCCCCTGACATGTATCATTTGTACAAAAGATTCATCAATTATCAAGCCTCTGTTTATCTGAATAACATTTATATCCCCTGAGTAATCATGGTGTCATACATTGGTGGACCTTTGTGTGTGTATTTTTAGATATGAAGTAACATCTACACATTTTATTAGTCTGTGATTATTTATGGACCTCATTGCCAAAGTATACTAGAATTCTTGGGAGAGAAATTTATGGAAGAAAAAAAAAATCTATCAGAGGCTGTTAGATATAAAAATGAAGATGCAAGCTCAGCATTAGGGAAGCCACAAACTGCCAGCATTGGAAGGATGCTTCTGCATTTACTCAGTGTTTGCCCTGTTCTTGCACTCTGCAGGAGTGGTATCAGTTTGGTTGCCTCCACTTTAATCCAAAGAAATCCCTGTCCATGAAATGTTTTTCACTGGGACAGTGTGCTGCAGCCCTTGCAGGAACCCAAGCAAATAGCTGGATCTGTTCCAGGGCCATATTAGGCTGGATATCAGGAAAGGTTCTACCCCCAGAGGGTGAAGGGGCACTGAACAGGTTCCCCTGGGTCTGGTCACCGCCTCAAGGCTGCCAGAGCTCCAGGAGACTTTGGACAATGTTCTCAGGCACTGGGTGGGATTGTTGGGGTGTCTGTGCAGGGCCAGAGGCTGGACTCAATGATCCTGACGGTACCTTCCAGCTCAGGATATTCTGTGATTCTATTAAATCAGCACACTATGCAGTTTCCATAAAGCTCTTTATTTTTTCTGGCTTTTTATTTTTTGATATCCACAATTTTTTTTTTTTTATTATTTTTTTTTTAATGGAAGGCTTGGCCTGCTTTCCAGTGAGCTCTGTTGGTTCTTGTTCCTGTCAGGCTGTGAATACAATCAGCGCAGACTCAGTTCACAGTTCATCCAGAGGTCACTGGTGTTCTGGGTGGGAGGAGTCTGATGAGAAGGACTTGGTGATCCCCTCAGGCTCACTCCTACAGGAGCTGACCATTTTGTCCAGGAATCAGCTCAGCATTTAAATCTGTGTTAAGGATTAGTTGGAGGCACCCATTTCACACTCCACATTGAGTGCATTGCTGGTTCAGGGCCAGCTTTTTCAACACACAGCATCCTGTTGTCCTTCAGGAAGACTTTTTTGACTACTGGCATGTAGAGAGGAGCTCTGCATGAAAATTTCTGAACATTCCAAATACTATGATCTTTTAACATCAGACCTTTGGACATGGGATTCCTGCAATGTACATTTTTAAATCTCAAATGCTAACTTCACTGCTTGCTGTTACATTCTTTACTGCCTGCATTAATTTTGGCAATGTCCTGATCTCCTATGCCACATCTTGATTAAAATTACTCCCACAGCTAAGAACTAGCAACTACTGCAGCATAGTATTTTCCACTGATCTGTTTTTTGCCCTTCTTTTACATGCTAGCAAATGAGGATTCGTTCTGGAAGGTATGTGTGGCAAAGTTTGTGTATTAGCAGGTATCTTTCTCATCACTGTGTATTCAGTGCTTGCCCCTGATTGTTGTAGTCACTCTCAAGGTACCTGATTGCAGTATTCACTTCTCCCACTTAACTGAATCTTTGAGTCCCTAAGCTAGAATTTTAAAGAGATGAACTCTTGGGCTTTAACATGCAAGGCTTGAGTTTAGTCCCTTTGTTGACTCCACTGCTTGAGAAATTGCTAGTTCAGATTTATGAGTTTAATGAAAATTTGGTAAGAAAAATGAGTAACCACTCTAGTTCATACAGATTAAGATCTCCTTACATTGGGATATCTTCTTTCATAAGATCTCCTTACATTGGGGTTAAAATTAGGATTCTTTGAGCAGGTAGTTTATGAAGAGTAATATTTTGGAGAGTGATTTTTTGACAGGACAAGTTTAGAATTCAGGATACAAACCTGACTAAAACTGCCATGAAACTTTTAAATTACTATTCCAAAAAATGAAAGCACACTTTTGGAATTGAGAAACATAAAATTACTATTCGTCTTCCTAGAAAAGCAGTAGGAAATTTTTTATTTTTTGTAATGGCTCACAAGGCATGAGAGTTTCAGAATCAGTGTCTCCTTAATTAAAAAGAGTAATTAATGTTGCCACCAGATTAGCATAGCAATCTACTACATGACATTGTAACTCTGTTGATGAGTCTCGGTTCATGTTGTGTGTTGCTTCACACAAAGCACTAATCAGTCTTGTTGGAGAAAGATTGTCAGAGGAAGTCTGAGCAGAGACCAATTAGTGCCAGAGAGAAAGGGGCCAGAGGAGTTCACAAAAGAGGGTTTATAGCCCAAGGCTGTGCTCCAGCCTCCTGTTTCCCCAGCTGCCCTTTGAGGCGATGGGAATGAAACATGGAACTGTGCTTCTTCCCCAGAACCCTTTTCCTTTATGCTTCCCTCTGCTTTGGGCATGACAGACAAGTGATGCCCACATTAACTCTGATCCAGGACAGAGTCATGCATGGGGATACATGTGCTGTAGTAACACACTGGCAGAGAAAAAAGTGAAATAATTCCTGTATCACAATCTGGCTGTATTAGTTGACTCTCTCCTGTGTTTAATTAGTAGGGTTTTATGTTTCTGTTTCAATTTCTATCACTTGCTTCTGGGTCATTTGTTGTTTGCATTTGTTGCTATCATATATCTATTATTTCTGTCTTCTGTGTCTGTCAGGGTCCGTTTGACAGTTAGATTTCGTGTTTGAAGGAGCCTGTCTGCTGCAGTAGAGGCTTTGAATGCTGTGTAGAGAGAAGTTCTCAATGGACTGACTTTACCCAGAGCACCCTTCTCTTGCAGAGCGAGATCCACCATGATGAGCACTGCACTGCTTGCAAGCGTGGTGTTAACCTGCAGCCCTGTGGCACGTGTCCCAGAGCATATCACCTCAACTGCTTGGACCCACCCCTCAAAACTGCCCCCAAAGGGCTCTGGGTCTGCCCAAAGTGCCAACAGAAGGTAAGCTACATGCAGCATGGTGTACCAAGAAGGGAAAATGGGAGACACCTCGGATTTGTGTACCCCTAAACAAATCTAACCTATGGTGGTAGCTCAGTGGACTACATTAGATAAAGAAGCACTGAGAGGCTTTTAGTGCAGTTTGCAGTATTTATTTATGGTATTTTTCACCATCCTAGAGTTAGAACATACAGGGAGTGCTGTAGCTTGCCTGTAATTGCTAAGAATTGTCCTCTTAAGGTGTCCCTTCAGTTCCTTCAGCTCCATTGTTTACAGTGGCACCACCAGCATGCAGCCAGACAAAAGAATGTAAATCTTAGAGATGAGGGAGGCAGTGTCAGAAGAAGACACGGTTCACCAGTGGATCTGAAAGGTGTGGGGAGAAAACTTCCTTTTCTTTAAATCACATTTGTTACACACAACTGTTCATCACAGTTATGTGAGATATGCTAAACTGTCTAGTTGCTGTGAATAATGCTGATTGCACAAGTAAGAAAAAAATTATTAAAACACTAAAGTGTAGGTTCTGTGCCACAGAGTTCCTTGTGCTTAGCTTTGAGATAACTTTTATGTTCTGAGACAAGGACCCAAGTTCTGGTCCTGCCAAACTGTAAGGCTGGAGCAAACATTAATGCATGTTTTTTTGGAATCCTAACCATTTATTGTTTCCTGAGCTTATAGGTATTAAAGAAAGATGAAAATGTGCCATGGACTGGAACTCTGGCTATTGTTCACTCCTATGTTACTCATAAAACAGGTAGGGATTAACTCAGCCTCTGACAAGGGATTCCCTGCTCCTGATAGCAACGCTGTGTGAGTCCTTAGCTGAAATATCAAATAGCATTACAATGCTGCCAGATCTGATGGTGTAGGTCATGGGGCCATGAGTGACTGGGGAGAGCAGACTTTTTCTGTCCCCTTCCCCTTGATCTGCTCCTCTGCTGACTTCTCTCTGTAAGGAAGTTGAAAGTGATCTCTCAGGAACTTCACTCTGCTGGAGGAAGCTGTCATCAAAGGGTGCCTTCCCTGGAACAGTGCTGAAAACAGGATTTTGAGGCAGAATCATTGTGAGGCAGAGTCAGGCTAAGCAGAGCAATGGAATTGGGTGTGTACACAATGCCAGGCTAGTGTCCCTGACACCACAGCAACCCCAGCTTCTCATTGTTTCTGTGTTATGGGGTATGGCAGCCACTTGAGTCATGTGTGACAGCTCTGCATTGAGCATTGTTTTTTTTTTAATTCCCTGTTGCACTCTTACAACAGCCTGTTTGGGGCATTAGATCATATTTGTAAGGACCTTTATGGAGGTCTGGCACACTTACAATTGTGCTTTTCTGCCAGGGTCACTAACTATTGCCATTCCAAGGGGCTGGCCTCTTCCTAAATGCCACTCACCTCTTTCTAGGAGACCTCCAGGATCACATGAAATCTAAGGATTAATTTTAATTCACCTTAAGGGTGCCCTGTACCTTTTGGGTTGTCCTCCTGTGTGCTAACCATTGACACAGACTCATGCACAGAATCCCAGAACCATTGAGGCTGGAAAAGCCCTCCAAGTTCATTGAGTCCAACCTGATCCCACCTTGTCAACCAGCCCAGAGCACTGAGTGCCATGTCCAGCTGTTCCATGGACACTTCCAGGGATGAGGACTCCACCACCTCCCTGGGCAGCCCCTTCCAATGCCTGACCACCCTTTTAGTGAACAAATTCCTGCAGGCAGAAACTCCAGATTTTTTTGGCTGTACCTGCTGATAAAAGACTAATGAGACCTTAAACTCACCCTGCAAAATACCTTTCTGTCCTTAAGTGCACAGTACATCCTTTTCTTAACCTCTGCATCCTTAATCTTATTGTTCCACAGTCAAAGAAGAGGAGAAGAGAAAGTTATTAAAGAGGAGCAGTGAGCTGAAGAGTGAGCACAGACAGTTGGAAGAAAAGGATCGACTTCTCAACAGTGCAGTGAAGGTAGGGCACCTGATGGGGACACACAATCTCCTGAAGAGATGCTTATCAAGAATTTAAGCCCCAAAAAATTGTATTTTGTGGCTAGAAAATGATTCAAGCTCCCAAGCAGTAGATTTTCAAGTGTGAATGTGTTTTTCTGTGAGGAAGTACGTGTGCATTTTCTTTATGCACAAAAGTAAGCCACTCTGGCAGGCAGAGGAGGAGGGATCACTTGAATTTCTGTGGCAAAACACACACAACAAAATTCCACAGGTAGCCATGGCTGCCTTCCTTGTAGTTGCATCTATAGCTCTGAGGTACCCAATGACTTCAAGGTACTTCCATCCTCCAGGGGAAAAGTTTGGTCACAGGTGTGTCCTCAGGTGGTAGCTGCTTGTCCATTAGCTCAAACCTCTTGGTATTAAGTAGAAACAACCATCTTTACTGAATGTTGTACCATCTTTCCATCACTATTTTGTCTCTCCAAACTGATTTTAAAGCTAAATATTGTCTGGAGGTGTCTTCCACTCATATTGTGCTATGAGGAGCTGAATTCAAAGCCCAATTCCTACCCCTCATGGCTAAAGGAACTATCTGGGGCTACTTCCATCCTGAGAGGCAGCTGTTAATTTGCAGGGCAGCCTCAATAAATATTTGTCACTTCCTTACCCTGGAAAAAGCCAAGTGGCAGCTGCAGGAATAACTGCTCACTGTGTGTTTTACCATTGCAGTTATCCAGAGGGGGCGTGTTAAAATATTTATCACGTAAAACAGAGTAGAAGGAAAAGCAATAACTTGTTAAAAGACATCACTGTATATTCCCTGTACATGTGTGCAGCACTAATGGAACCACCTGTGTGTGTAACAGGTAGGAGAGTGCAGTGAGCTGAGGAATTTGGAAAAAGAAAAGCTGTCAGCTATCAGGTGTGTGTCATAGCTGTCAAAATCAGTAAAAATCCTACCTAAGCAGAATCAGGTTCTTCCAGTGGGCAACACATCTTATTTAAATGGTAATATCAGCAACATCTTATTTAAATGGTAATATCAGCCAATGATTATATTTATTGGAAATGTATCCACTTGAAAGAAGAAAATAAATTAAAGGTGTCCCACACACAGCAATTTCATTCTGATATTTTAACAGAGATTTATGTGAAAAAGAACACTCTCATACACCCACAGCTGCAATGGTAAAAACAGACCATAATTTATCTTTCATGTGAAATTTCATGTCCCTAAACCAACCTCTGAGCAGCTCCACACAGTTGCTTTCCAAACAGGTTGATATTTAAGTGAGCATTTCCCAGTTCCCCAGGACTGGAGAATCCCCACCCCTGGGCAATGTGGACCATTACCAAAGGGAAGCAATCTGCAGAGAAAAAATTGGTCTGGTCAGAATCCTGGGTGCTCTGGGAGAAAGAAAACAGGTTTCAGGTATTAGAGGCCACTGTCCCCTTTCATTGTGGAGACAGACTCAGGGTGTGGGTCTGTCCCTCACTGAAGAATGGGGTGCTGGATGCAGAAATTTGTGGGAGAATTACTGATTCTTCCCACCTCTTCTTGGAGAAATGGAGGATTTGGGATGCCTTTATTTAGCTCCTGCTCTCGTGCCCATTTGCATGGAGGTTTTTATTTCAAGAGATCACGGGGAGAAATGTGGCCACCCTGAGGGATGAAAGCTTTCTTGTGAGTGCTCTGGTGTGACAGTTGTGTCTTGGAGCAAAGTTTTCTGCTGGAAAAATATTGATATCATTGAGATATCAGTGAGATTAATGTGTCTTCACAGTGCCTATTCCCTGAAATGTGTGGCACATATGAAATGGATCCTGGCGAGCATTTATCAGGGTTCTTTGGTAAGAGTGAGAGACCTGAGTGGTGCCTTCTGTATTTTCAGTAACACAGCTCTTGCCCTCCTGTGCCAGGCATCTCTGTGGAGTGCAGAAGGTGTTCCTGTCTACAGGATGGAATCAGAAACACCCTCCAAATGCATTTGGCCTGGGCAGGATATTGTTCCCTCAGACACCTGCTGCAGTGTGTGCAGCACTGCTGATCGCTCCATTTGTTAAGCTGTGGCTTTGCTTTCCCCAAAGGAGAACATACTTCATTTGAGCAGAATGTGCACCCAAGGCACCAGAGGATGTTTGGAGAGATGTTTGACACCACTTTGAATGTATTCTCAGTCTTTCCTTCTCTCTCCTCTCCTCTTTATTTGACAGAAATGCTTAGAGCTGAAAACCAGCCTGATGGCCCAGCAGAAAGGGACTCAGTCATCACTGGAACGTCTCAAAACCCTCATTAGACTGATACAAAATGAGCAGATGATTCAGGTTACCATGACCACCACGACCACCACCTCCCTGCTCTCCATCCCCTGGATCAAACCCTCTGCTGCCTCTGCTGCCATGCACAAAGCTCTGCAGCCATCACAGGGCAACAACTGACAGCTGGTGGGAATGGCCACGAGAAACTTTATGCACATCAGCAGAGGCGAGATGAGACTGGAACCAAGGGCAGAAGGAGCAATCTCAGTTTTGATACACTTAGAGACTCTCAGAGCAGGCAGCCCAGTTTGTAGGTCACTGTGGCACCCACAGGGCGGGTTGTGCTGCAGTTTTGTATTTGCCAAGACCTTCAGTGCTTATCACATTTTGTTTTGTTATGTTGGCCTTAATGTATTTATGACTGAGGATGGACCAGAGGAGCATGGCTGGTAGAGGAGGCAGGAGAGCCTTTTGTGGTGGCAGACAGGCTTTCTGTTCCAAGGGGAGAGGAGTTAGTGAGGCATTAGAGAAGTAGTTGGGCTGAAAGCTATGGGTGTGGGGGGGAATCGGTGAGATAACCAGAAACTGAGCTACTTAGCCCTTGACATGGATGTCAGAGGAACAAGTTTGGCCCCATTGATTCAGGGGACCTGGATGTGGGGTCTTTGTGACCAGAACAGCATCACAGACACTCACAGAGCCTTGGAAACAAAATATCTTTTTTTTTTTTCCGTATTATTAGACTTGAGAATTGCAGATATTTAAATAAAGAAACTGTATGAAGTTAGCATTTCTAGTAAAATATTGAAGTATTTTCATGCTGATGCATCTGTATATGCGTTCCAAAATATTTAAAAAATACGACTGTAAAACTCCTTTTGCAGGTCCTTTTTACTTAATTTGCTATCAGTGTATTTTTCTCATGGAGTTTTTGTGCAAGGTCAACCATAAGAGTGGATACCTTTGACAGTTTGGGTTTCATTTTTTAAAGTGATTATTTTGTGTTTTTCTGTCTTTTTGTTAATTTTGGATTCTTTTTTTAAACAAAAAAAAAAAGCAAATAAATATTCTGGGTTTTGTTTCTTGTCAGTACAGATAATATGCCAAAAAAATAACCTTTTTGTACTGCATTTTTAAAGATATGCAACATGATTTTTTTGTTGTTTTGTTTGGAGTTTTTTGGGTTGGTTTTTTTTTTTTTTTTTGTTGCTGTGGGTTTTTTTGGTTGGTTGGTTGGGGTTTTTTGTAGAAATATCTGCTGAAATGGTACAGGGAAAAAAAAACTGCCTCAAGGGGTTGTTTCTGAAACTGGAGACTCAGACACAAGACTTCTGGGGGAGGGACAGGGCATGGAAAATTAAAAAGGTTTGGGAGGATTTTGTTTTTGGAAACTTGATTCCTTTTTAACATTTTTTTGGATTTTAGCATATTTGAGAGGTGTAAAGCATTGGCCTGAGAGTATCCCAGAGCACCTGCCTGTTTGCTAGCTGGTCTTCCTGATTCTGCAAGGTGCTGCCTGGGCAGGTGCTGATGGACACCCTGCTTTTCCCAGCTCCCACCCCCTGTGCCATTGTCCCTGTCCCTGTGAGTTCTCCATCAATTAGCACAAACAGGTAATTATGGAAAGCCACCAGAGCAGGACACAAGGCTGGTCCCTCACATCAGCATATCACGTGGTGCCGAATAGCCTTTTTTGTTTTTAATTAAAAAAAAAAAATGAACACGAGGGACTGGCTTTTTCTGTTGCCCAGAAAGCACAAGGTCCCTTCAACCATTTTCACAACTCCGGGAGAAACTGTGCAGTACTAAACAAATCTATTTTAATACACAACTCTCGATTGAACAAGATTTTTATATTCTTTTATTGATGAATAGAGTGAACTAAGTAAAACACAGTTGTTATACATTGGTTAATGTATGCAATTATGCATTCTGAGTGGCTTGCAATGTAGATGTTTTCAGGTTTCATAATCTTTTTTTTCCTTCTCAGACAAATAAAAAAATAAAGGAAAATTGTAGAAGGTTGAATATGTGAAGAATTTCTGAAAAAACTGTCTTCAACTGTTAAAAGTAGTTATTTTGAAAAGGGGGCTGTCCAGTGGATAGTGTGCATAGAAAAAAAAAAAAAGTGTTTGTCTTAAATATGCCAATGTAGTTTTACTTCTTTATGATGCATTAAACTTGACTGAGAATTCCCTGGCATTGTTGTGGTGGTCTCTGCTGCCCAGGGCCTGTTGAGGGATCCCCTCCCTGGCCAGACTCTCCTGGGGTGGGGAGGGGGAAAGAAATTTCTCCACCACTGTGTCCCATTTTCAAACTCAAACCCTGCAAGAACAAGTACAATACTTTCTGCTTGCTTTCTGTCAGGAAGGTGCCTCTTCCTTGAGGCCAGTGTGTCTCCCAGGCACAGGCACCCTGTCCAGTCCCTCGATCATCTTCCCACCTCTTGGAATAATTGCCAATCCACCTGGGCTTTCCTTTCACACCTGCACTCTCAGGTGCTCTTCAAATGTGTGGTGACCCTATTTTGTAAAGTAATTTATAAATCACTTTATAATTGTAGTAAAGTAACAGGGAGAGAAGGCCCTGACAGGGTTTGGCTGGTTTCTGGCTGGTGGGAGGGATGGGACTTCTTCCCAATAAAATTAATCAAATTAAAGCAGAGCACTGTCACAGCTGCATAAAGCCTGCCACAGTGGCTAGTGCTTATGCAGAGCAGAAACAGGGCTGGGGTTTTCTTGTCAGGGGCAGGAAAAAGGGTATTTTTGGTCTGGGAGTGTGATGCCTTGTCTTCACCTGCTGGCAGTTTTACCATTTAATTTCAGGCTGCTACAGGCAGGGGAACTGTGCCCCTGCTTCCCCTACAGCTCAGCTGCCCTCTCCTCCCTCCCAGCCCCTGCTGCATGGAAGGCAGGCTGATTTTTCCTAGCCTTGCTTCCAGTATGAGAAGTATTAGAAGATTTTTCCTAACCTTGCTTCCAGGATGAGAAGACACCTCTCCCCCATGGCAGAAACTCTGCAAATCACAGGTTGTTGTTGTCGTCACCATCATCTGTCTGCCACCACCCTAACCTTTAAACTCAGTGCTGTGCCATCAGACAGGAGCCATTTACAGAGCTCTGCATGCTGCCGTGATAATTAATGCACTTGAAAGCGAGTGCAGCCTTTAATCTTTGGTAGGATTTTAAATTGGGGTTTTGGTGCAGATTTGCAGGAGTTGTGATAGGCTCTGTGTTCCTTGCTGTGGTACAGGCATCGTTTTTGAAAAGAACCAGGAGCTGCAGGGTTCCCAGCCTCCCCTCTCAAGTGAAAGTTATTTTCACAGCTATGCCAGACTTCACAGCTTCTGTGCTCTTTATTTTACTATGACAGACTGTTTTCTGTGCTCAGGACTTTTTCATACCATAAGTTATCTTGCAGAGGACCTGCTCTGCAAATAGCCATTTGAATGAAACTTGTTTTCTCCAAGGCTGTCAGTTTTGTATCTGCACCTCTTCAAACGTAATGTCACCTATTCTTCCTCTTCACTGTCCCCTGTCCCTCAGAAATGAGAGGAAAAGGAACCTTTCTCTCTGTTGGGAAGTAACACAGAGCAATGCCAGAATGGGCAATTTTTGTGTCAGGATCTCAGATGTTTCATACTTTTTTCATACTTTGTTTCTCAGGTTTCATACTTTTAGCAAAGAAGCCACTAGGACCCAAACACTCAGAAGTCAGGAAGCAAAGTCAAGACCACCCCTTTTTTTTAGTATGTAGTTTACAATCAGAGCAGCAATTTTTGCAAGATGTTGGAAGATGATTTCACAGTAACATCAGGCCAGCAAGCAGCTTCTCTCATGGCAGACTTCTGTGGAAGGATGGCAACACAAACCACAGCAGCCTGATCAGGAGCTTATTCCACATGCCAAGCTGTTTTCTAGTAGTTTGGTGACCTATTAGGATCACTTAAGCTTTAAGAAGAATGCATCATAAACTGACACATACTTTTTGTTCTGTGTTCTGCATGTCCTCCGTAGTTGGAAAGAAAGCCATTACACTGAAATGAGTGGCAATAGGCACATCAGATAAAATCTACTCACCCTAATCAGGTTTATCCAACTGCAGCCTATTTTGCTTAGAAAATGAAAGCTGACTTCTGAGGTCCATCACTAGTGACTGATGATCCAAACAGAAAATGCCACACTTCCCTGCTGTAAGCCGCTTTAAAGTTCACCATAGTGAAGATCATTATAGCAAGAGTTGGGATTTTTTTCCCTCCCTTAAAAAACAAACAAAAACTAAATTTTCATGACAGGAAAAAGTACTACAAAGCATACACAAGCTTGCTATAACACATTCTAGCCAGGGAGAAGGAAGAACAAAAAAAAGAGATACCACTGCCCTTTGAAGTTCTTGTTTGCAATTTGTGCTGGTAAATTGCAGATGTTTCTTTGCTGTTTAAATGCAGCAGAAATACTGCACTGATTGAGCAGTTACCACAGATATTGTAATTCACTTTTGCATTTCATCTTTGGGCTTAAAAGGCTGCAGTAAATCCCCTTTCCCCTCAATATTCATGCTAGAAACACAGCAGTCCTGTTGTAGTTGACACTCTTCCAGTTGCTGAGGTGGAAACTTCAATTGTGAAGAAGGGGTGACATTAGAAATAAATTCACAAAGCAGTGAATTGAGAAAAATGAAATTCTGATGTAGATATTATGTTATGGTTTAAAGTGCACTTGCAAAACTAAAGAGTTTTCTAGTGGTTTGAAACTGCATCATAAAAAAATATGTGCTGAGCCATTGACTGTGTGTTTTGTTCTTCTTACCTTCCTCCATTACATCACAACTGAAGAAAATAAAGAAAAAACCCAAACCAGATCCCAAATTCCACCCACATAGATGGGTTTCAATTCATCTGCAGTGCTCCAGAGCCAGAGAACAAACATCTCTGCTTCCCATTCATGCACTTCTGACATGGCATCGCCCTCCTGCACGGGGTGCTGCAATTATTGCCAGGGAAAAGGAGGGAATTCCACACCTCCAAACATCAATTGAGTTTCCCAGAGCTCAGAGGGACACAGGCGGCTTTCTAGAAGGACTCCACAATTTCTGGAAGAATTGCAACAAAAATAGCCTTTTAAGAAAGCACTTGTAATTTTTGGTGAGTCGTCATGTTCTAGCAGAAATAATTTTTCAATCGGCTTATTTTTAGTTTTTTCATTTGCCAACTATTGTAGGGAGGAACAGCCAGAATAATAGGTCTATGGTCTTATTGTGCACAATTTCCACAGCCTTCCTAGCACTAAGACACTAGTTAGGAAGAAACATGAGAACTCATGTACCAAATCAAAAGACTTTTCCCTCAGAGTGACAATTCTGGGTGACAGTTCTTAGATGCTGATCAACCCACTGTGGAAAAGGACATTTTTCCTGGTTCTGTTTGAGTTCCCTTACAAGTCTCCAGCCCTATTCACTGTACAAATCACCAACCCTCAATCAGTCTATTCTCAAGGAAGATAGAATAGAGTTTTTGTAGCCTGTCACTGCAATCTTCCATTGCTCTCAGATGATGCTGGAGGACACTGGAATCCTTTGCAACATTCCATACACTGAAATGGCTTTCCAGGATGTGCATGGATAAAGACAAAAATCCGACTCTTCAGATTGTGCAAATGAGAATTACTCCCCCAGGAAGGGCACAACACCTTTCACACTCCAGCCATGTGTGTTGAATATAGGATTCCCACACATTTCACAGTCATGCCTTTGGCTACAATGGAGTGTTGCTGCTCAAAACAGGGCCTGCTTGCTTCTAGCTTCTCTTTGTAATTGAAAACCTCTTAGAAATGGACAGGGGATGTACAGGAACACTACAGACCAGTAGAGGTTTGGCTGAATGTGAGTTTCTCACATCAAAAATTCCAGGTGCTGGCAGTAACTCTCCCTCACCTTCTTCCCCCATGATCCAACTCCTCCAAGGCCTCTCTAAAAGTGAGAGTGCTGGCAGTCCTACATTTTCCACAGCTGGGAATACAAACTAGTCAGGAAACAAAAGGAGGGATATGTGATTGTGCCATCAATCCCATTAGAAGTTCAACTTGCTACCTAAGTATACATTGATCATGCCAATAAAACATCGGGAGCTTTTCTATTATTAGTCTCCTCATATTAAATATATTAAAGTTTATAAGGCTCTGAGACATTCTGTGATGAATGCTGCTCAAGAATTGCAGCACACCCAGACAGATAATCTAAACACATGTAAGTGATATTCATTTATGGAAGTTTTTTGTAAGAACTGAAAAGGGCCCCCTTGGTTAATGACATTGTTCCATCTTCTTCTGTTTCTTCATAGATTCAGGATACAAAAGTATTCCCTTTTCCCTTTTGGTGCTTGTTGCTAGAGGTGTCCTGATAATCAGACTAATCTTGGGACCAATTTTCAATTCCTAGCAGCTCAGCAAACTAAAATGCCCAGGCAATTTATTCTCTATATATCGTCAGCTAGGTAACACTTGATTTCTCATTTCATGGCTGCATTTTATTGTTTTCAACTGAAATCCAGCATGTATGTTTTCAACAGATTATCTCCATAATCACTTTCTTTTTGCTATGGAAATGATCTTAAAATTGTTCTTTGATAGGAGAGAAGAGTTCACAAGGCCACACTGTACAAAAGCTTGAATCGTGCAATTATCATTTGTAAAGAGAAACTGTTATCAAAGTAACTGCAGGGGACACCTCCAGGACTCCTCTTAGAGTCAGGAAATTTGAAACATAGAATTCTCTAACACGAATTTCACTGCAAAGCCTTCTGAATAATTCATGTGAGCTGATTTAATGCCATAGTTAAGTCTGGCACTGAGGATGGAGACTGGGGAGTTCTGCCACAGATGGAGGATTTCACCAGTTCCTCCAGGGCTGGGGTCTCATCACTGGGGATTGTACCCAGGTGCCTTTGGTTTGGGAGAGTCCATCCCCTGAGATCCATTCCCTTGTAGGGGAAGGCTGGGGGAGAGGTGAGTCCCTCCCTGATGGTGCCCAGGCTGCTGGGAGGCAAAGGGGAGCAGGAGCCCCCATCCCTCTGTCCCCACCCCAGCCAATGGCCATCAGAACCTGAGCCTCTGGCTTTCTTATGGAGCATGAAATGGCTGGGATAACACGTGTTGTCTGTTCTTTAAAGGAAAAAGGTACCTTGGCATGAGAGAGCACCATTTTGTTCTTCAGTCACTAAATGAGAGGAGATCTTAATTGCTAGGAAATTGTAATTTACAAAGCAGTGAGAGGAGACCTGGTGTTTATCATGTGACCAATACTGAAAAAGGGAGTCTGGTTTTAACTATAATCTCCAGAGTCCACCGACAGGCAAATCAGCTGAAGGGATATTTGCAGCTTGTACTTTTCCTTTGTAAAAGTAAAGGTTCAGAGACAATTGTGTTCTGATAACTGCAGCTGGCAAATTCCTGCTGTCTCCCAGCCTGGGATGAATGAGAGAACTAAATCTATGTGGGACCCCCCACCTACCTCTGGGGATGTTTTGAGCAAAGCTGACTTCCATGATTTCAGGATTTCAACCCACAGGGCTCTGGTCTGTTATGGTGCTAAAGCTGTCCAGGCCTCCCATTCCCATTATGCAACACAGCCTGCAGAACAAATGCCATTTGGCGTTGGCTGGATTTTTAAAAAAAGGATGTGAGGAAATAGGAAACAACCCTTTTATAGGACTTACCAGTATTTAATCCCAAGGAACTTTTCTAATGCCAGGTTCTCCTTGTTATTTTTACAGACAGTGAAACTAACACCTATGGATTTTGACCACAGCCAGAGGGGGGAGAAATACTGTGGTTTTGTTAATTCCCACATTCTTCCAAATTCCTCCCTTGCCAAAACAGGGAGCTGATGTACAGAATGAAGATGCTGAGCAATGCTGAGCATAAGCATATTTGAGTTTCAGTACAACTAGGAGGACTAGGAGGTTCTCACACAGATGTAATACAAAACTATGATAGTTTTGACCTTGGCAATCTCATTTTGCTGAAAAGTCCTGAATTCTTGTTAATTATTCTCTGTGTAATATGCCAGATTTTATATTTAAATAGGAGTCATAGGTGGTTATTACTTGCAGACATTCAAATCCACATATTGTCTTTATGACACTTGAGGAACAGGAGAAAACACACAGAAAACACACAGCTGTGCCATCAGAAGTTGGTGCTAACCCACCTTGTTCTAAAGCCTCTATTTTTCACAATTTAATCACTGCCTAATGCTGCAGATGACACCTACTGGGCAAAGGAAGGCCTGGCACAGCCAGCACTCCACAGCTCCTGAATATTTGGTTATTTCCTGAGACAAGAACAAATCCTCCTCACCCTCTGTGATTTTGTTGCACTCCTCACACAGGCTGGCAATTTCCAGCTGCCAAGAGGAAGGATAGGAGCTCACTAAACTTGTGGGATAAATGTGGTTGTGTTTAGGTCCTCCTGAGACTATTATTTCTACTGCAATCTAAATATTCCCTCTGTTTCATTTGCTCTGTACAGAAGCCCAGAGCATTAGGGAAAATGCCACTTATTTTTTTGAACACTGGCTAATTTTCTTTTGCTCTACAGGCAAATATGATGACAACTGGTTTAATACATGCCATTTCCAAGCTGTTAAACAACAGTTAAACCTAAATAGTAGGTTGTTGGAGTTCACCAAGCACAAGCAATATTCACAGCATAGTTAGAAAGTGAACTGAAAATTCTCCCTTTATGCTGGCTAATAATTCACATTGGGACTAATAACAGACTTCCAATGTGTAAAAATATTTGGTGTATTATCCAAGTTGTTCTTACTGCTTTCCAAAGAAATCAGAAATTTCTATCAACTCAATCTGCAAAAGCAATGCAGTCCAAACATTGGGGGCACTCAAAGCTAGTCTATATTCTGCATTATGCACTCACCAATATATAAAACTCCACTGATTAAAATTCCAAGAACTTGGAGGAAAATTCCAAGAACTTAGACAACTTATATACCATTTTTTAGACAATTTATATACAATTATAGTTTTCTACTTAAGCTTCTGGTACTCCAGACCTTCCCCAGCACCATTCTCTTTCCTGGACATGGTTTAGGGGTGATTATGGTGATGCTGGGTTGATGGTGGGACTTGATCCTGAAAGTCTCTTCCAACCTTGATAATTCTGTGATTCATGGATGCCCCAGGAGTGAAGCAGGCACTACACCACCTAATGAGCTTAAACTGCAAAATACAGAGGGTAGAAACAGCCAATTACTGCTACATTTTCAAAATATAGCAACATCACCATCACCATCTCTTTGGTTTCTCAGTTAAAATGCTGAGAGAAACTCTGCAAAACAGTTTCAAAAGAAAATTACTAGATATTAAAACACCCCCACAAACTGAGTGAAATTTAAGTTTCTACCACCCACTGCCAGCTACTTTGTGGATGTGCAAACTGCCTGTATCTGCTCTATGAGGCTGAATCATCTGATCCTTCCCAACATCTCCAGCTACCTCTAAGCTTTACTGAGGGTAATTCCACTTTTCAATTGGACAAGTGGTTGAGACAAAACAATAACTCAGAGCAGTTCATTACAGCTTGCATTTGGTTTTAAATTTGCTCCTTTGGTTACAGATGTGGTGTCACTACAGGACACAAAACAACGCGAGTGCACACATCGCTGCTCTCAAGGTGAAAAAAGGGAATTTATTTTCTGACTCCAACATTCATAGTTTTCTAAAAGTCACAGTGGATTGGAGGGTGAAAGTGCCACCTCTCCAATGACACTGGACTAACTAACAGTCTATCAAATTTCTCTTCTTCTATAAAAGAATGCAAAACAATAAGTTGTTTACAGAAAGTGCGTGAGAAAGTTTGCTACAAGAATGTAAACATCAGAAGGCTTATAAAAATCTTAAATAATCAGGATGACAGATCTAAAGCACAGCCCATAGACCCCAGACCCCTTTTCTAGTGGGTCCAGGTTTGACAATTTGAATTCAGCAAGTATTTGCAATGGTTCTTCCAGGAAAGTCATCCATCCACATCCTGCATGACTGCAGGGACTGAACCCAGCAGCAGGTAGGGAAAATGTAAACCTCTACAGATTTTCTTGCTTCTTTAGCCTTAAAGTGTCATGGAAAAATACAATTATAGTTTTCTACCTAATGATTTTTGGCTTCAGACCGGGGTGCCTGTAGACCTCAGAGTGCTTTGCCAAGTCATCTTCTTTGCAAGGAGACTTCTTTGTTTTCCTTCTTGCTCCTGGTTGCCCATCCCTGCCATGGGACCTCAGCCCACTCCAAGGAGCCCCTACAAACCCTTCTCTAGCAGCTGGTGGGCTGTAAAGCAGAGATGGGATGGCTGATTTATACCTTTCACCACTGGGCTCATTACTGGCAAAATCACTACTAATCCACAGTTAAAGAATTTGGACCTGTGTTTGAAATTCATGTCTGTTACTTCTTACAAGTTGTGCTGTCTTGCTGGAGTACTCTTGGGCTAGAAGGAAGCAGGGTGGTTGAGACTGCAGAGAAAATAGGGATTTTTTTCCTTCTTCCGCAAGCCTGTATCACACTTGGAGTGTTTAAAACCTCTATCTAGTGATTACAATTCATCCCACTTCATGAAATTGCTACAAGTACCTCTTGCACTACTCAAGACTTAACTCATGGAAGAATTAAATTGCCTTTTATATTTAAGGCAGGAGATTGATGCCTGCAGGTAAAAACTGGGATTAGTGTTTAAGTATAAATTGTGGAAGCTTGTGCAGCACACCAATCTGCAATGAATAGAAATTTCTAGCTCTGAGAATGTTTCATGTTCCCTTGACCTTTCCAAATGCAAATATTCCCTGAGACATTAAGGAAGAAAACCTATGGATCAGCAAAAAATGCAGATGTGAGCACCAGCATCACTTGACATAATAAGGCCTACTCCAAAAGAATGCTAAATTCTGCTGCCCAATTACAGAAAATACTGTGTGCTACTTTTGCACACCTCATTAACATATCAAGTGCTCAGCTCTTAAGAAGTGCATTAAGATGATGTATCTATTACTGGAACAAAGTCACTTACACAATCCATAACACTGAGGAGAGATATCAGTTGCTAAAATAATGGTAAATGACAAGAGGATTTCCTTAATAGCTTTAGAGTTCAGCTAGTAAATGAACACGTGGGTATTATAGCAACTGCTGCTTATATCAATGTGTTTATCCTTTAATCTTGCTTTTTGTTAGTATTTAGGCAGAAAAAGGGATTAAATGCACTTGTTTCTGAAATACACTGTTGGCTAAAATATGGCCAACATGACTGGAGAAGCCCAAGAAGAGCTGCTGAATGCAAATAACCTCACTGGATTCCTCACAGGAATATGGAATCATGACAATCATCAAAATTAACAGACTTGCCTAAAAGGAGAAGAAGCAGAATGGGTGTTCAATGATTTGTTTTCCTTTTTCTTCAAACTGCTCCTTGAAAACTGTTTCACAAAACATTTTGAGTCTCTTGGCCTTCTGCTGCTGGTGACTCCTGTTTTATTAATTTTCCTAAAAGAGATTCTCCCCATAAAGGCAGTTCATAAAATGACTTCACAATGCAGTCAGTGACTTTCAAAATTACTTCACTACATTTCATAAATTATTAGATAAAATTATATTTCTTTGCCATAACCAGAGGCAAGACAACACAGGGACTCTGTAACTATGGTAAAGTGCATAGACTCAATAATTTTTAACATTTTTAAAATATATATTTTAATATATATAATATTAATATATTTTAATATATTTTTTTGACTCAAACCTCATTAGCTGATACAGATTTTTTTACAGCTCTGGTGTGACAACCAGAGTAAGCATCCATAAGTATTCAGTGAGCATTAAGTGCCTATTGCTATGTCTCAGGTTTCTCTACTAGTGCTCTTATTATTTTATGTTGACAAATTAATTGCAAGAAATTGTATTTCTGCTGCACCAAAACCAGGATGAACAAAGCACTCACGTTGCCATTGGCAGAGGTGTGATCACATCTTACCCTAATTGTTGAATTTCTGCACATCTTTAATATTCTGGGTGCTTGCTGACCTCCTGAAGAGGCCCTCTAGTAAAAGTCTTGAAAAATAATTCAAAAACTAAACAACTATAAAACAAACTTTAAAATTAATCTGTTTTAAGGTGTTTTGGTGCAGATCATTGCTCCTTCCACCTCTCTGGAAGCCTTTGGGACTCAACACTGCCTGTCCATGGTATTTTGAAATACCTGATTCTAGTCTTGAGGCAGTTCTGAATTATTTATCTTAATCTTCTGAAAAATGTCTATAACATTGTGGACCAGCTGAAATCTGACTTCATCTAGAGAAGAAAAATGTTGAAAAAGGATCTCATTGGACCTCAGTTTTCAAGGTAAATTGTTAATCTCAATTATACAGAATAGGAGGGGGCCAAGAACTGCTGCTTTTCTTGAGGCCTGTGGTATTTCTTGCTTTTTCAGTTTGGTAAAACTCTCATTCACCTCTCCCTTTCCTTCTTTCCAGTTTGTGCTGCTCCTCACAGCCAGCACATCATGTAATTTCACTCACATGTTGTCTGAATTGGACATTCCGACTGGAAGCAGAGTAATCTAAAATATTTGCTTGTGCTGCTCTGACAAAACATAAAATTGCAGTTTTGAGAAGGTTGGCAGACTACCCACAGCCTTGGAGGCACTGCTGGATGTTTATATATGAGTGAGGAAGACCAGATAGATCTTTATTTTTTTCATGCAGGTAAATAGCCAGACTGGAACCTGAAACATTTGAATATTTCAACTAAAGCACACGTGGGTTTGTTTGCATGATCAAGAATCTTTATTTTATTCTAGAATAAATGAGTTATACATTAATGAAGGATACTCAGCCATTCTTGCAAATTCACTCCGATGTATTTCATGCATGAAAAATCAGTAAATTATAACAAAATTCCCTAATGAACCCATCATCTAGTATTGTTCACATGAATTTAGGTCAGTACACTGAAAGAACTGATAACATACCACTGAAATACATTTTCATAGACAAGTTTTGGGGACTTTTGCCAAGGACCCCAGGCTCTGTTTGAAAGCATCCACTGACTGGATTTAGAGCTTTGGCTGGAGTTCAGCTGAATTCAGCTCCCAGTTACTTCCTAGGAGTACTTGCCCTTGCCTGTTGAATTGAATATTAAACTTTTAGCCCATGCACTCAGTTCTGGGAGGAGTTAGACATTTCAAACTACCATATCTAACCTTCTTACCATGTGTGGTCACCAAAGGAACCAGGCATGATATATCTGACCCCTGGCTTTATTCTCCATCAGATTTTGTTTCACTTAAATAAATTTACAGCAAATAGCATCACTTTGTATTTGTGTCCTTGCAGCTTAGAAATGCACAGTCTATACTGCCTTTGCATGTAGGAATCAATGGTCTCAGTTTACACTTGGAATCTCTGCAAATCATTTATTTGTAAGGCCTGATGTGTTGGCTTTGCATGGCTCGATTATCAGATTTTAGAAATTTTAGTAATAATCTTTGCTTTTAAATTTTTTAAAGCATGTTGTTTGTACTTTTGAGAATACTCCCTAAAACATGACATACATTAATTATTTTTATTATAGAATTATATAATGTTATATATATAAAATATAATCCAATATATTATATAACAATATATACTATTATATATATTATTATATAATACATTGAGTTATATATATTATATATGTAAAATAATAATAATAATAATAATAATAATAATAATAATAATAATAATAATAATAATAATAACAACAATATATTTCAAAGTTTGCATACCAGCAGCTACAAATGACAGTGTGTCAATGTTTGGAATAGCCTTGAGTGACATCCCTGCTTTTTGCAACCAATTTGACATCTTCATGCAGGCCTGAACAGCGCAGTTTATACCTGTATTCAATCAAACAAAAAATCCCACTAAAGCTGAGAGCTCACCTTCAGATGTTGGAGGGGGTTTGCAAACAAAATACAGATTTTGTTGGTCTCATGTGGTTGTTTGTAATTAATGGCCAATCACAGTCAGCTGGCTCAGACTCTGAGAGTCAGGAGCTTTTGTTATCTTTCCTTTCTATTCCTTTCCTTGCTAGCCTTCTGATGAAATCCTGAGAAAAAAGAATAGAAGGAATCCTTTCTTCTATTCTTTTAGTATAGTTTTAATATAATATATATATCATAAAATAATAAATCAGCCTTCTGAAACATGGAGTCAACATTCTCATCTCTTCCCTCATCCTGGGACCCCTGCAAATTCCCACAATTGTACACACACAAAAAAAATCTTACTTAGTGCAAGTCAAGCCTTGCATTTACAAACTTTATGGGTTTGATGCTGTGCATAGGAAAACACCATGTCCTCTGGTGTGCTGGTTAATATCAAGATACAAATGTGCTTTTTTTACAAGGTAAACCTGTTTGGCCTAAGTCATCACATGGATTCAGGATCATACCACACCCTTCTGTCTGAAATTAAGAGAACTACTCTGGTTTGGTGCAGAAGATGAACATAATGAGATGATGATTTTTTTCAGATACTCAGAACTCGTTTTAACCCAATTCTTCTCTATGGAAGTTTAAAAAACCTAAATCAGGAATTTTAAAATTCAGTATTAAAAGCATTTTTCACTCTAAAGTGAAGCTGGAATGAAAGTGGTGAAATGGCTATATTTTATTCCATTCTTGAAAAAAACAACCTGAAAATTACAGAAATTGAGAAACTTCAGCTCATTGTGTTTATTGCAATACTGTCTGAGGCATGAGTTATAACAGTTATTGTTTCTAAACTACGAACTAATGTAGATGAATCTCTGCAAACAGGAAATTCTTTAGTCTCTGTAGAAGTACTGAGGGGCTTACTACTGAGATCCAGTGGGAGCAATCTTGGCCAGAAAAGTCTAGTTATACAGTCAGATAATTTTAAATGCCAGATAAACATTTATCTGGGTCCAAGCTGCTCAAGAAATAAAAGTCTGAGTGGTGCAGAATGGACCCAAGGGATGCCACAGGGCCACTGATATTTCAAGAACTCCTAACTCTGCTGATGAAGCAGGATTTTCGCAGAAGCTTCTGTGGTCTAACTCCGAGTTTCCAAAGCTGATTTCAAGCACACAGATGTGAAAATGCAGCAATGGATAAAGAGTGGAACTACTGCACCTTGGGTGAAAACCAAATCCCACTTGCTGCCAACGCTGCAAGGCTGAAAACTCTGCCAAAATCAAAGGAAAGAGGGCAATGACAGTGAATTTCTGTCACTTTCAGACAAACTGAAGCTTTCACTGTGCTTGTGGCCACGTCTGCAGTGTAAAGAATGCTGCCAGTCCCCCTCCCAGGGCTGTCAGCATCCCACAGGGTCAGCACTGGCTGGAGATGGCACAGCTGAGATATTCCAGATTTACAGGAAGAGTTAAAATCACAGCAGACAGCAGGCACAACAGATACCTGCACACCTACAATCTAGTGCAAAGAAATGCATGTCTGTCACCCACTGCTTGACAGCCTTGGCATGACAGGCACTTGGCTTTCAGCTGGCTGACAATGTCAAAAAATGCTGTACCTGACAAGGAATCTCTCTGCAGAAATCTGGTTTGTGGAAAACTCTTTATGATAGGGAATATCACAGCTCTGAGCAAACCTGGGCTTGGCTGGAAAATAACAACAGGAACAGAGCCCTGGACCCTCCTTCCTGAGGGCACAGAAGGATTGAGAGCTGGGGAAAAAATAGAAAATTAGATATTTCAGCTAAGAAGTGCTTGAACTGGAGTGTGTATGGGTGGCCAGCACTACTATGCCACTGATTTCTGAAGATGCAGAAAGCAGGACAAGAAATCTCATCCCATCAGAGCCCATCCCTCCCAAGCTGTTACTCATACTACACTGAATGGATGAAATTTTAGCCAAAGGTTTGAAGAAAACTCAAGGATGATTACTGCTTTCAGCATGGAAAAACATTCCATTTCATCTAAATATTTCATCTGGGAGAAATTCTGCAGACAAAGATGAGCCAGCCCTGGAGGTTTTTTAACCATAACCATCACGAGTAGTTTTTTTCCCCCTCTATTGCTGCTTCAGAAAACTGTGAGTATCTGAGCTGAGTCAGCAATTGTTGAGGGAGAAGAGTGAGAAATTTGTGCAGCAAAACACCCAGAAAGAACAAAAGCAAGACACAGAGGTTTTATGTCAGATCAGTGCAAGAATAACTAGTTATTGGTCACTAACACAACATAATGATGGCCATAAACATTACTGTACCTACAGGCAACATGAACTGTTTAGAAAAGGGGAGTTTTCCTTGCTGTAAACAAACACAGAAAGTTTGCTTTAAAAACACAGCCAAATTTCACAAACCATGTTCACAATGTGACTATCCCAGACATTTGACCAAATAAATTCTACAGTGTATGCAATGTATACAACACACTTGCAGGAAAGAAAATACTAACAGCAAGGAATTGATTTAATTCTGATAATCCTAAAGTATGGTCTTTTATACATTAGAAATTATCATTATTTGCTGCTGCTTGCAAGTATAATCTTTAGATGAGGCCATCCAACATCTTGTTCTTACACATTGGCAAGGCACCATTAATTTCAGTACAAAACAGCACAGGGCCTGCTGGAGCAATGATTCTCTGCAGCAGCATAATGACATGATAATGGCCAGAAGAAAAAATATTTATTAGAAAGAATATCTCTGCAGCAGCATAATGACATGGTAATGGCCAGGAGAAATATTTATGGCCTGACTTGTAAGACCAAGTCCCACTGCAATGTTCCCCATTATCACAGACCTCTGAGAGCTAAACCAAAGGCTTTGGGTACCCCATAAAAAAACCTCATTCATGAGAGAAGCTTCTGCCACCAGGACCAAGCTCATGACTTACCCAGAGAAGCAACACAGTGCAGCCCCATTAATAAACTAATATTACTAATAAACCACACCAGGAAGGCAGTTCTAGGGTCTCTTTGCACACCAAGTGAAGTTGAAACCCCCAGTGAAATTAAATCTCCCAGTAAGGGGCTGGAGAAGAACAGGGGGTAGGAGATGAGGTCAGTTCCTGATGCCAGTGAGGAAAAGCCTGCAGAAAATCAAGGTGAGGGGGAAAAAACTGCACATTAATTTTAGCTTTTCTAAAAGGGGAGTTCTAACATATTCCTTGTGTGTCAAAGGATTTTATTCCATGTACTTCAACCCTTAACACTCAGAGCAGCTTTTATTAAAATTAGTCAAAAGCTTAACTCACTTAAATGGGAGCATCATCAAGACTTTAATGTGTTTGGAAGCTGTTACATCTTTATTATTGACAATTTAAGCTCATGGAACTCATTCTCAGCCTCTCTGAAGTTGCACTGATTGCATTTTGTTTCTTACAGCTGCTCACTCCAGAGGAACCAAACAGCAACCCAGCAGCTTTTTTTAAATGTTCTCTAATTATTATTGTTAGCCATAAATGTGTTTCCAGCTTCAGTGTATAAATAGCAAGCTGATTATTTACAGCACTTGCTCCTGTTGAGAACTAGTATATCTGTCAGGGAGGTAAAACAAATAACTAGGCTATAATTTGTAATAATAAACCTTACACATCACTTTCTTTTTTTCTAGGGGAAAAAACGAAAACGGTACTGTTGTACAGTTTGTGCACTTCTACCATTTTTGATGGAATTCCAGTTTCCCTTGAAGGAAAGGTTCTGTTCTCAGTAAAAAAAAAAAAAAAAAAAAAAAAAAAAAAAAGGTGTTTTAAAATAGAATAGGCTATTCTCTGACAGTCACATGCAAAGGATTTGCTGTGTTTGTGCAGCACTGTGGTGAACTGGGCTATGTGTTTTCAGAGCATTTCACATTGTGGGACACAGATTTCACTTTACTTGACCAAAGGGATATAAAATTATCAGGACATTACTTCAGTTAATGTAAATCAGATCAGCTCAAAGATCAACGAAATGACTCAGTGAAATGACATCTCTGTCCTCTCTTTTGGATCCTGCCAAGCAATCCATGTTTCTCCAGGAAATCCATGTTGTCCAGGATGGTGGGATGAGCTGCAATGCCTTGTGATGGATAACACAAAGTGCTCCAGGCCATTTCAAACATGATATTTTCTTATTCTTTCTGCTTAAGTGATGACCAGAACAGAGCATTTCTGCAGTGCTGGAAATGATTCACAGATCTCGGCTGTATCACAGCAATGTCAGAGAGATCTGTCCTGGCAAACACAGAGCCAGGGAGAAGAACCTCTCACTGAATTGACACACGATCGATTACAGCAGAATGTTACACACCCAATGGCTCATTTCTAGACAGCAGACAGGGACCCAGGCAAGGCCTCCACACACAGATTATCAGCCAAGAATACCCAATGACATTTCAGGACTTTCTCTCTCTTTGCTTTTGCTCTCCCTTTCATTTTCTCCCTGCTGAGGCCCATGGAGGTTTGATTTAGAATGCATTCCTCCTCCCTGGTCATCCATACACAGAAAGACGATGACCAAAAGGAAAGCACTGAAATGTTTATGATGACAACTTAACAAGCAAAAGCTGCACAGTTGTGGAAGTTTTGAATGTTTTCTGTGTCCCTTCCCCCCATCCACTGCATTAGATAGAAAAAGAAAACATTTCCTGTCTTGTCACAAAAGATATTTAATTTTAGATTTTAAAATGAATCAGCATCTCATTATTATTATTTTTATTATTTTATTAATTAATTACTATTATTTCTTTTTATCTAATCAATACTATTTATTTAATTATTATTAAATGCTATTATTTAATAAATATAATTTAATTATTTATTTAGTAAATATTTTATTATTATTTATTTTAATAATGTGAAATAATATTATAAATTAATATTATAATATTATATATAATATTGTAATATTGTATATTGTATATTATTACTATTACTATTGTTATTATTATTATTATTAATAATAAAAATAATAATTTTAATTAATGTAATCAGCCAGTCAAGGTCAACCCTGTGTGCTGTATTTGAGCTCAGCTGTGCCCTTCCTTGATGAGAGAGGCAGTCAGGTGCAGCAATAAGTCTTTATTACTTTATTTTATCAGAGCTTGCTGAACATACAGCACAGGACACTGTTTTGGGTTGGCTACCCATAATCTAAACATCTCCAAAATACTTTCAGACTGTCAGCATCCACCAGCCATAGAAATCTCATATTTTAGGAATCTTACAGCTTACTATTGCAGGCTGACTCCAAATTGCTGGGTAGGCAGAGGTGGCCATGGTGGAGGAGCCTTAACCACAGGTGGAAGTTTTCCCTTCTGTTTCCTCCAAAGATTTTCATCATGTCTGCAAAAAAACCAAGATTTCAGTGATTTCTGTGCACCTCAGATGACAGACTGTTTATGTGAACAGCTGCAAGTATTGCTCATGGTGCTGATCTCCTGACAATAGTGTACATGCTGCAGGTCTTACAGAACCCTGTCCTTCAGAATTTCAGCAGGAGAAATTTTTTAAGCAGTATTTGTGGTGGAATACTTAAGCAAGACATAGAAGAGTCTTTTTGCTTCAGCCAGTGGAGCATAGTAATAAATGTGTCCAAAAGATAGAATCACACTATAATTTAACAGCAAAATCCAAACATTTTTGCTCCTCAAATTACAACTCCCTTTTCTTTGGCCACTATGCAATCCAATTTATAACCTCAGAGCTCTAAGGTATTTTCTGTTATCCCATATTTACACAAAAGGTGTGTAAAAAGCCACCAGGCATCAGTAACAGTCATAATCAAAGCTTCCAGTTACTTTCATTCAGCAGTGACATAAAATCACTTTCTGTCAGCACATCAAAGCATTTCCATGTAAAGCATCATGTTAGAAAGAGTTATTGATACTAATCCTGGTGCTTGACTATCCCAGCCCTGTGCAGCTCTTTTCATCTCCCATCCACTCTCAAATCCTTCCCCCTAACACACACAAATAAACTCCACATAAACATGATGGACCTACTAACAATAGATACAGCCATAAAGTTTAAAATCAATCAACACTTTGCTGATTGGGAATGCTCTTCATAAAAGGAAGTCAATCTGTTACAAAATGTAAGGAAAGAGGTCAGGATTTCAGATTTTTCAAGAAAATTGTGTGATAGTCATAAGCAGAAATGACATGTGGATTGGTTTTGCTAACACTCACACAGAAGTAGCAATTATATTAAGAAAATGCTCCATGACAGAGATGGATTTTTTCCAAATTTTTTAGTAGAAAACTAAACACCTGATGCACTTCAGTATATCTCTGATGGCAATGCAGCTTTCAGAATTAATTCAACCCAGCACAAACAGGTAAATTGTAGATTTCCAAGAAACAGATTCTTGGAATACAGTGATTAGGATGCAACCACACCTGAGAAAAAAGTGGGGCAAAGTATATTAAATTTGCCACATACCACATGCCTTCTTGAGGGATATTTAACTGGTCATATTTGAGATGTTGTCCCAGGTCATCTAAATAATTCAAGTAGGTGATCTTTTTCCCAAACTTGTGACTAAACATTTTTTTTTAAAAAAAAACACAAAGTAGTATAAAAATTAGCATGGGAGGAACATTTATAAAAGGTTTCTCTTCTAAATCTACAAAAACACAAGTGCTGATGCAATTCAAAATTAGACTGTAATTGAAGCAGCAGGAGACCTAAGATATATTTCATTTCATATGATCAAACACACAGAGTGCATGCCTGAGAGTCTGATTTGAATAAAAACAACTGACTTCCATCTGAATGTTTTGTGATTTGCACAGATATGAAAAACATTGCTTTAAAAGGCACTGGAAACTGGGTTTCACACAGCATTAGAAAGCTCACTAAAGGAACTGTTAACCTTCAAGAAAATGTTATCCAGCCAACAGAACAACGTGTTTGTATTATGTAGGTATTCCACTCTACAAAAAGATAAAATAATGGGGATGTGGAAATAAACTACAGAATAGTTAAGCAACAAGGAAAATTTTCAAAGCATTGATGATAGTGCATAGCCTTGAAGTGCTGACCATCAGCTTTACCCATTTTGAAAAGGGCTGGATATCTTCTAGGAAACAACAAGAATATTATTTCTTTTCTACAAGTTGTGCAAAACAGACTTCCAAATTAGTTAATTCCATTAATTCCACTAATTAGGTCTTGAGTTTCAGCCAGAATACACGATTACATGAGCCGAGGTGCTCAAACAAGGATCAGGGACATGTTTTACATATGATCTGAAATAATGTCTTATTTTTCCACAGCATAAAAGATCTGGACTGTAATGAAGTGTCGAAAAAAATAGTACGTTCTGATGGTAAAAAGTGCACTTTGCTGCAGCTTACTTTCATAGTAAAACGGGGGGAAAGCTCTGGATATGGATGGTTTTATCCCTGGACTGTCCAATCCGCGTGCACATCCTCCCTCTAGCGGCACATGGAACAAACCGTCCCTGCCCTGAACTCAGCCAACGGGAATTTTGGGGCACATGAGGAATGTCAGTCTGTGCATGCACAATTTCAGAGCTCTCCAGAGTGCCCCCCTTATCCAAAAGAGCCCAAACTTCCAACATCTTTCCTAAGCCACAGCTGAGCACACAAGTCTGTAACTAATCACCTCTGGTAATAGAGGACGTGTCACAGAACCCACAATGTGTAAAAAAAATCATGGGCAATTAGGAATAAATGCTGCTCATCACTACTGCCACCTAAATGTATCTTATTTTCATAAAAGGTTCTGCTAGCTCATAGAAATATGATCTTCCTACAGTTATCTTGCACTTTGGAGAAAATGCTCTTGACTTAACACATTACCTTCTTGCTAGTTTATTTTGGCACTGGAAACAAGATCAATCAACTTCAGGAACTTGAAAAATTTCAAGTATTTACATTTTCTTAAATGCTCCCAAATAAAAGTATATTAAATACTTCAATCTAATAACTGTGTCATTTGTCCAGTTGTCAGCAAACATGTTATCATGTAAAAGTACTGATGCCATGTGCTAACAGGTACCAAATGTACTAACAGAAAAATAAAATAAAAAGAAAAATAAATACATGTCTCTTAATAATGAAATCTATTTTACGTCAGCTATTTTTATTTGCAACATTATCTACAAATGAGTCTGTGCTATAATTTAGCAAAGCTAGGAAAAATAAAGTCTAGAGGATTTTTCTCCATTATTTTTGTGAACTGGAATAATTGCCAAGATAAGATTAGTCTAAACTGGAATGAAAAAGTACTATGAAAAAAGATTAAATTTTACTACTCTAGTAAATTAACGATATTAATAAGTTTTAGTCTTCAAGGAAAGAATAATTTAGCCAAATTGTACATAAGCCCTTTCACACTTAGTCACCCAAACTTTTTTGACAAACCCAAACTACAGTCAACCTGAAAAGTCATGGCTGGCTATTAAACCATTTTAAGCAGTAAAGAGGGTTTTTCCCTAGCTTCAGCTGGTTCCTGCTTTCTGGATTGTGGATCTTTGCAGAGTTTACTCACACTTTCAATTATTTTGTCAAATGCACAAACAGCTTTGTTGCTGCTGCTCACAGATTTATAAGACAGAGAGTGGAGTGTCACTGAATTACACTCAGAACCAGTATCCAGGCACACAGTGGCAGAAATTGAGTACAAACAGAAACAACAAATTGTGATGAAAACAGGGTGATCAGAAGGTCAAGATGAGGATGCATTTAAGATGACAGGCATTGGTTTGAATTATTTATGCTAAATATGAATGCTTAAGTGTATCAGGATCACCCACTTTTCAACTGCCAGCATGTCACACTTTCCAATACAAAAAAAACCACCCCCATTTAGACATAGTAAGATCCAGGGAAAATAAGTATTTGCAATGGATACCTGTAAAGTCATGTTTTATAAGAATTAGCAGGCAATTATTGCTGCATGTCAAGGCAGTTTAAATGGATGTTGAGCTGTCAATGACGTATTTTACTTCAAGCCTTTTAAAAAGCAACTTATTAGAGAACGAACCATCCTTGAAATAAATGGGAAAAATGTGTTCAGTGAAGTGCCAAGCACCTTATAAGAGGTTTAAAGATATTCCAAAGAATTTTTATGAAGTTGGTTGGATGGACAACATAGAGAACTTTGAGTACTATGTTGTACTTTTCTTGTACTTAGTAAAGGAAAACAAAATTGTTAGAAAAATGTTGAATGCCACAGATGGTAGAACTGAATAGCTGAGTTAATTGTGGGTGGATCAGGACAGATCCACCCAATTTCCTTCATGGAAATTCATTATAGATATTACACAATCTGAAGAGTAAATGAAATCTTTAAGAGATTTACTTCAAATTCCTTGCAGTCTGTTTGTAACCATTTCAGAGGTGGTTTACTCAGAGTCTTAAAGCCATAGGGAAAGTAGACAAGCATATAATCACTCTCTACATACTGGTCCAGGGTATACTTTAGGAGAAAAATAACACTTTGGTTTTAAGATGGTTTACTGGACGAGATTTTTGAAGCAGTAACTGGGAAAGAAAATGTGCTATTTTTGCACAGAATGCTAGTGACTGCAAATTCATGTTTGCTCCAAGATATTTATCTAAGAAGTTCATCTTGCTCTAGTGGCAAATAATTCCACATCATTGCAATGTCTGAAGTTTTAAAGAAAATATTTAGTTACAAAAACTACAGTGCTCATGAATCACTTAAATATGAATATAGTATGGTACTGTGCTTGCCAAGAAATTTTTAAGTGATGCATTTTAACTGAAAGCAACTTTTATTTTGCTTTCCTCAGTCTTTGTCCTTCCTTTTAGACAAGCAAACAATGTCATTTTGCATTTTCAAACAATAAAGAATATGTTTTGGACTTTTCTCTCAATTTAAAAGTTTCTAAATCCTTGAAAAATCCATTACACCTAATTAAACTGCTCTTCTTGAATATATTTGTCTTTCCCTTGTTTGCATGATGAGGAGTGAGTTTGTGAATAATTTTCCTTAAATTTAATTTGAATCCCTTAAAATTAATTTAAAGAACTCCACTATGTATCCCATCTTGAAATAACACTGCATGTTTTATAAGTAGATTTCATTCCTTTACAGTATACTTGAAGATGATTTTCATTGCCTTTCTCCTACAATTGAGAACAGAGGATGGCCTATTACACAGCTCAATGACTCAAATAAAGCAATGATGGAGCAGTGCAATCTAGCTGCATTTCTTGCTGTGTCAGATTTCAAATTTCTCATGTTATTCTCAATGATATCTTCTTATTCTGCACCAGCCCCAACTATTGCTCTTAATTGTGTGTGATTTCCATTCAATAAAGCAGATAGCTCCATGTGCCATTACTGGGCTGTGACTATCTGCAAGCATGAAGAACACTTTGAATATTTCCCTTTGCATAGAAAAGCCCTTCAATTCTCACCCTGTGCTCCCAGTCTCATTTATCTTATTCCCTCAGCATACTGTGAATCTTAGACTACAAGTACCTTGCAAAAAGGATTGACACTGCAATTAATGTAAAGTTGTTTTGATCCCTGATTAAAGTATTAGTGGCATTTTAATGGGAAAAAAGTAGTTGTGACAGTCAATCAAGACTCTTTTTAAAGAGTTTGAAATTAAAATATACCTAAACAGATATTGTTACAAACAGAGTGCATTGGGGTTTATTTACAGCATGTAAATTCCTTGTTACATTGCATCCAGAAAACATGTATTTTTAAAAATAACAGAGTGTTTTGGAGGCATATAATAACCAGTATTTTTCTACAGTCAATTACCTGTTCCAAGACCTTAACAGAATTACAGTGACATTACAAAAGCTTTACCAAATCAATTCTTTAAGTGACTTCATCACAAAATATCTAGCAATCAGGGCCTCCTGTTTTCCTGCAGCTTTTTCTCAGAATTCAACATCTGAATCTAATTCAGAAGGGACAGGGAAAGGGAGGCTGGGATTGAGCCAGGCTGGGCAGGATTTGGAAGAGCCTTGCTCTGGGCTTCAGCCTGGCATCTTCAAAAACCCAAGGGGAAAAAAAAAAACTAAAAATGCATATCTTTCCAAATTGTGAGCCCCTGATGCCTTGGTTCACATTGCTCCACTCAGTGAACACCTCTGGCAGTACCATGCAATGCTCTGGGCTTCTCACAATCTCTGCTGCTCACAGTGACCCCAAGATGGGTTAGAAAGTCTCTTTTCCCAGCCCAGCGGTCAAAGAAGGAGCCAGAACTTTTCTATTCTTGTTCTCAAGGTTGTTTATTGTTTCTTACCTATAAAATTCTTTCTCTGACCCGCCGAGCTCTGTCTGGCAGGTTGGATTGAGGCACACTGCCCATCCTTGGGGTGGTGCTGTCTTTTTATACTAATAACCACGTGTACATTATTTGCAATAACTTCCCAATACCTATCACCTATGTTAGACAGTGAGCTTCTACTCTAAACCAATCTAAAACTGCCAACATCACAGCAGAACTGCCAACAAACTTCAGCAGAAAATGGAGGCCAAGAAGAAGAAAGAGAAACACGCCCAGATCCCTCCATCTTGCCTCCTGAACCCCCATCCTAAAAACCCCCAAAATCTATTTTTTCACCCTGTGATAAATTCACTATTGTTCTACTTAAACTCTTTCAACTTGTAATTCTTCATGTAAGGTTGGTAATTGTTTTTCCATGGGTCAGGATCAAAGGCACAGGGGTCTGGGGCTCTGTGCTGAGGTCTCTGAGCCCTGGGCAGGGGCTCGAGTCCCCCAGGACATCCTGAGGAATTTCCTGGGTTCCAACATGTGCCCATTCCACACTCGTGTGCTTGGATCATGGCTCCCACTTGTGCCACAACATGGGATGATGGTGATGCTCCAACAGCCTGAACTTGTACTAGGAACATCACAAAAGGTGCATGGATAAAATGAATTTCAACCCTCATGGCTTTAGGAGGGTTCGCATCAGTACAGGAGCTGTAACTCATACTGGATTGCTCCAATAAACATTACAGAATGTGGGTGAAGCCTCTCATTTACTGAAGATGCTCTATGAAATCACTTGTAATGCTACACAGATACAGTTTGAAATACTATACAAATATTTACCTGTTTCAGCTAATTTCTCACCGTCTCAGACATGTTTCCCCTTAAGAACAAGTAATGCAAACCTTTGCAAACAGATTCTTGAGGGACTGAATGATCCTTGGGTCAGCCCTGTAAAAATAAACAGAGGAAGTTATCATGACAGTGTGGCACATTTTATGCACTACACAAACAGCAAAAGAAAACAAAAAAACTCACCTCAGAAATCCAATAGTCCAGTTGTTGTAGAGGAAAAACCCCATTGATATTTGGCTACCATTTTCTTACTACAAGAGTGTTATAAAACTATTTTTAAACTGCAATTAAAAAAAAAAAATAAAAGCTATGAATTAATAATAAAAAGTTCGAATAAACAGAACTCTTTTTGTTTTGGAGGAGTTGTTCCTCAAAGTACCTATGTATTAGACACCTTTTATGACAAATATCAGAATTTCCAACTAATTCACTCCTGAAAACAACTTAAAACTTTTTTTTCTTGATGTAGATGATGATATACACACTCCATACCCTCACACCAGGTCACTTCTCTATAGCAATTCAAAGCTTTATTACAGGAAACATTCTGTACCTCATATTTCCTTTGAAAGAGCTGCATGAAAATTTAAAGACAGCATTAACATATAAAAAAACCAAAAAAACCAGATGTTACTATGTTTAAATGCTGCTTTTTTGTCAAGGCTCTGTGCTTTGCAAACAGAGTACTAAAGAACACACTCAAAATTATAATCAGGACCAAAAAACAAGATTTAGAGGATCTTTTTCCCCAAGAATTTGCTTCAAAAAGCAAAATTAGTACTTCCAAGTACTTCCAAGTACTCCCCTTACACTAAAAACCCAGACTCAAACATGGAGGTGGGAAAAAAATGAGCTTTTAGGCCTCTGCCATGACATCACATTTTGTATTGATCCCTCAAATCACTAAAACTGGGAAATTATTTTGGACCAAAAAAAGTCCAGGCAGTTTGCATTCTTGCTGCAGGTTCTACCACTTAGAAAATTTTCACAAACTTACCAATTATTTCATTCCTCATTGAAAATAATTAGCTCCACTAACAGGAAACTCAATTTAAAAGTCCATACACACAGGGGAAGGTCCAATTAAGCTGGAAAAAACCTATTATTCCATTTTCCACTGAGTAATAATATTCTTTTAAAAAAGCAATTCTGGGTCAGATTTATTGCTATTAAAAATGCATCATGATTGATATTCCAATGAGTACTTAATTTTTATTATTGGTAGATATTGATATTTAGATATTTCTAAGACTGACAGAAACTGGTGTCTTTTAGCAAAAACTGTAATTTTTTTTAGCAAATAATCTGTAGCAGGTATTGTAGATGATTTAGTAAGTGAGATGGTTTGCTCATAAGTACTTGGTGTATTATCTGCTTATCTGCACCTCTGATGGCCAGGAATAAATGGGGCATAAATATCTACTTTGAATGAACAAAGTTTAAATGTGTTTATGAAGCCAAGCCACAAAATTAGGAAATAAGGATAAAATAAGTATAAAATAAGGAAATCTGACCTTTTCTATCTTATCTGAATATTTTCTCATTATATTTTTTCCTAAACAAAATATTTACATTTTTCAGGAATTTAAGGACTTTGAGAAGTTTTCAAGGACCTGTGAATTTGTGCTTTCAGAACAAACAAAACCAATGTCCAATATATCTGAGCTTCATCGACTTCATCCCAACCATTTCCAAAAGCTCTTGCAAGGAAATGAGCTTTACCTTCCTATTTACACCAGACCTTTCCAGTCTGTTGAATTTAAACCATAAATGCAATCAGAAGTCATAAAAATAAGGCTATATCATTGCCACTAGGATGCTTGTCAGATAATGTGAGTAATGAAGATCTCAATGAATTTAATTGGGGCAGCTTGGAAAAAAACAAACAGAGACCACTGCTTCTTCCAGCAGGACCCATCTTTATACACAAATTGCAATATTAATGTGTTTCTACTATGAGAAAGTTTAAAGAATGTTTTGGAACATGCAGGAGGAAAGACAAAACAAGGCACAGCACCAAGCACTCATTAAAGCAGAGTTTCTGCCCTTGTGGCCATCACTCAGACATGCCACCTCTCACATCTGGAAAGTATAAATAAATATAAATAAAATATAGTATAAATAAAGTATAAATAAAAATCATTCACACATGGTTGTAGTCATTGCTCTGGTATGCAATGACTACAGTGATACTAAGGCCCTTATTTTGTAAAGCTTTACCTACACACAATCAATTTATAATACAAGGAAAAAAGCCATCTCCTTCAGCCCCAGCTTGAAGGAAAAAAAAATAAATACAATCCTTCAATACACAGCATGGGACAAAATACAATTTCTCCTTCATAACTGCTAATGTTATAGCTAGAAATAGTGGCTCAGTCTAGAGAGAGCACATTTAAAAATCTGAAATCAGGTTTCCCCTGAAACCTGCTGGAAAACACCTGGCTTCTGAACAGCCCAGTTACTGCACAGGAGAGAGCAACTCTGAGAGTGTTAAAACATTAACAAATCTTTAGCACAAAAAGTTGCTATGCAGCTAGACATTATTTACATGGAATCAAAGAATAAGGGAAGTGGGGAAGAAGCCATCTGCCTGATTTTCAGCTTATTGCTCCCTTGGAGCAACAATTAGAAAGTTTCCAGTTAGGAGGCAAACTTAGTGTGGCACCCTCAGACACTGATTTCCTGTTGACTGCAGCATTCTCTGTTCCTGAGACACAACATAATCTTCTTAACAGTCACATATCACATATCACTGGTTTTTATATATATATATATATATATACACTTTTATATATATATATATATACATATATATACACTTTTATTTATATAAATATACTGTTATATATGTATATATGTGTACATACGTATATATATACATGTATGTATATGTATATATGTATGTGTGTGTGTATAGATATAGATATAGATATAGATATAGATATAGATATAGATATAGATATAGATATAGATATAGATATAGATATGTATGTGTGTGTATATATATATATATATAACACATATATTTCCATGCCACATATCACTGTTCCAGTAAAGGGATTTAATGCCTTCCCCAGACCCACCCTAACAGGAAAGTAATTGAAGGGGGAAAAAAATAAGTCCAAAAAAGACCCAAACTACAAGCCTTTAATTAAAAATAGAAATTTGGAAGTATTTTACAAAGTCTCACAGAGTGTATTCCTCCTGAGGCAAGGTTCTCACTCACTGACATCCCTAAAGGATTATTGCTTGAGCAGGAGCAGGCAGGCACACACAGAGCTGCCTGCTAATGAACTCCCATGCACAGAGGCTCCAAAGGCATGAGGAGATTCCTGCAGCATTTGTCAGGCACAGGCGTTGTTAATGCCAATTCTTTTTGTGCACTCAGCTGTCAGATATGCTCTTCATCAAGTGTAAATAGTGTGGTTGCTCTTCATTTTTTCCCCCTTTTTTCCTTGCCTTTCACTGATATTCTTTGTTACTTTTAAACAGCTTGACACAGCTCACCAGTGTAACATCAGTCTGCAATTTACATTTTGATAGGACAAGAATTTTGTGTAAAGCCAGAATCTGCTAAGGGGTATCAGATACAAAACCAGGCAAATGGCTTTCAGGAGATTATTTTATTATTTATAATACTGCAGGAAATTTGCTATGGAATCTATAAACACAGCAACACATGAGCTGAGTGCATAATGTACTTGTGAAAAATGTTTTGAAAACATTCTCCTTGTCTTCCCCTAGGTTATCTGCCCTAAAGAGTATTTTTCCTCAGTGTATTTCCTATACAAAATCTACCAAGCCCCAAGTCTGAATTTCTCATTATGACTTGGTTTCAGCTATTTGGCACAGTTTCTTTTCATATTCTTTACTGATCTGCCATTCTTTGCTTGCAATGAATTGGTGAAAATCAAAATCAGCAAATAGATACTGAGAGTGACAGCAAGAGCACACACAGGTTCTTTGGGCCTCTCTCTGCTGAAATAATTTGACAACTTGAAAAAAAAACCACCCAAAGAATTTAAATGCTGATACCTCACAGGTTGGTAAGTTAATGTTTAAAATTAAATTATTATTACTTTGAAAAGTTCAATGTAATTTTACTGTTGGGGTTCAGGATTCTTCCCTTCCCTTTCTCTCAAGGAATTTCCCCCATACATGTTGCTAAGAGACAATAAGAAGGTACTTAAGAGAGACAAAAGAATTGCCACAGCTCAGGGGAGGAAAATATTTAGAAATATTCCTGCAACCATTTAGCATTTATTGTGTGCATAAAATGTAACACTGTTTGTGTTCTTACATGTTATATTGACACCTCTTCTTTCAGAATTAATAAAACCAGTAAAAAAATTCACAATTGTTAAAACTGCCAGTTGTCCATACAAAAAAACACTTTGCTATGTAGTATTACTACATAGAATAATAGAAAGAAATAATACAAGAACTTGCCTGGTTTTAAGGCCAACATGAAAAAAACATGATGTTAAAATGTAAGAGAGAAACATAGAAACTAAATTCATATGTCAATTGGCATTCTTAGGTCAATTTGGATTGAATTCATATTAAATCCAAATACTTTGTTCTTTCTACATCACATTAGTTTAGAGGTTTTGAACCTCTTTTCATAGAAGGATCAGAGAAGGAGCACACAGGAAAGTTAATTCCTCAATGAATTGAGACACAGCCTTGAAAATCAGAAAGGAAGACTATTTCCTTGACAAGAGCATCTTTACTCTAGCCTACCAAATCCTACACTGATCAAACACTGCTGATTTCCCTGAAAGCAATTTTCTACTGGGCTCATCCATCCCACTTCAACTTGGAAAACAGGTGAGCAGTGTCTACTCAGTGATGGTAAACATTGTCCTACACCTGGAGGCCCAAGATCATGCAGTTGAGTCTTTTCAGTGTTTATTCCAGGATCACGGAATCACAGACTGGTGTAGGGTGGAAGGGATCTCAAAAATCATCTCATCCCACCCCCTACCATGGGCAGGGGACACTCTCCACTAGACCAGGTTGCTCCAAGCCCTGGCCTTGGACACTCCCAGGGATGGAGCAGCCACAGTTTCTGTTTGCAAGAGCCTCACCACCCTCACAGAGAAGAATTTCTCACTGATATCTAACCTAATTTCTTCCTCGTATCCTATCTGCTTCTGCCCTCTGTCAGTTTGCAGGTTGCCACGATGACACTCACCTGATGTAACATTTTCCACAGTTATATCAATTGCACCTTCATAATGCTCCTGGTCACAGCAGCAGAGCTGGAGCAGGTGAGGAAACCTTAAACCTCAACTCCCCATCACCAGTTTTCCTCTACTGGAACACCTGTGACACACTGTCATTTCACTGGCAACAAAATATGTCAGCATAATCTCTTCCCCATACACCCTTTTCAACTGGAAGGAGTCAAAAATCTATTGATGAGAAAGAATTAAGCATGTCACAGTGAAATAAAGTGTTTTCCTAGTGCATATAAATAAATACCTGCATGTATCAGCCATTCCCAGTTCTGAAAGCACTAAAGTAAAGGAACTATTTCTAGCCACTACTAGCAAAGAGGTTTTGGAAATATTTTTTGTTGTCTGAAACAGTACAGATATTTTCTTACCATATGCATTTGTTCATCTGACACACTACAAGCACGTGAGGTAAAAAAAAAGATGCCTAATGTATAACTAGTTGACAAAAGGCCTTATGTAAGCTTGGCTCTGTCATTAGGACAAGATTACCTAAACATGGATAAGTGGTTGCAATAAATACACTGCACCACTTTTTGGATTCAGCAAAACTGGTCATTGACTAACCAAAAATTACTGTAATGTAATCATAATAAACACTAATGATCAGTCATCTATGGAACTTGCTCTCCAAATTAGTTCTGCACTACACACTAATGTGGCAGAATTACATTGGGCTGAAGTCCTGTTTAACTAGCTTCCATCCCAAGGGATTACACACTTTCAGCAGCAGAAAAGTACATTTTTAAGATTGTGGGTTTTAATTAAATTCCTCTGACAAGTTACTGGACAAAGGGTTGGTGTATTGTGATAAAAAGGGTTCTTTTAATGGCATAATTATTCACTGGGGATTCCTCTGGGTGGAATAAATGAGGGCTTTTAAAATAAATTCCTGTTCTTCTTACATTTATGCAACACAGGTCAAGGTTTCTAATTCTTGCCAAAATACCCAGGCTTACCATCATTCATTTCACCTCCAAGCTGCACTAAACAAAACAGTTTTGTAAAGTACCAGAGTTCCAAAGCCATTCTATATTTAAATACTGAACAGTAACAGGCAAGATATGTTGAGTCTGTGAACAAAAACACTTTAGTCTTGCCTATTTCTCATACAGCAGGTAATACATTATTTCATAATAATTCAATGCCTGATTAAAATTAAGAATGGACGCATTCAATTAATATTCTGAATCTTTTCTACTTCTTCTTAGGGATGTGTTAAAAGATACCATGGAGCTTTTCAAGATGCAGCATCCAATCCACTGGATCCTCAGCATGCACATTACCCTGTGTCACAGCTGGTTGGTGGCTGGGCAATTAATTTGGTTGTAAATAAGAAACCCAGCCATAAAGAGGCTCCATAAACAGGTGCCTGGGTGAACAATGATGGGATTGATTCAAACCTAAACAGGGATTTCACCCAATCATGTTCCATCCCACTGCTCAAAGAGCTGGGCTGGTATGAGGTTTCCTTGGGCCAGGTCTCATCAGCTCTTGGAGATCCATTTCACACCCAAGATGGCTCAGCCACCTTAGAAGGCATAAAATCAGCAGGATGGCTTCTGTGGCAGTGTTGGAAACAGAAAAGTTTTAATAACAGGCAAAATAACAAAACTCTTTACAGAAAAAAAACGAGCCAGGTGCAAGAGGTTCTTGCTCCTGGTAAAACACCTCACAAAAACAATTCGTTCCTTTGTTCTCTTCTTCTTCTAGTAAATTTATGGGACTTTTTGGCTTCTGTCCAATTGGCTATCCTTAAGTTTGAGGTGAAGTCCCCCAGTTGTTATCTTTGCTAACTGAGAAGAGAAACTTCTGGGCTTTTTTCCTTTTTAAGGAGCCAAGGGACAGTTTTGTCACTCCATCAACAAGGGGTGCATTCCTCTACTGGGCTGTGTTAAAGCCAGACCAATCAGTGATTTAAACTAAGGTGTTTCAAACTCCTATATAAGCAAGACCTCCACACTAAACCATTGCTGTCATGTGGATTTCTAAGAGTTTGTGTCATTTGTATGTCTCCAGAAAACAACCCCCACTGTAGCAATTGTGCATTTATAGACCTCACTTTGCATTTCTTCTAATAAATTTCATGTAGCTTCTCTTTCTGCAGACTCATCCGGTTCTTTCCATGAGGCATTCCAAACCTTTTCTGTTGTAACAGCAGGACTTAGGTTTATGTTGTCAGCAAATTTCATTAACTCACACATGTTTTTTGCCAAGGTCACTAATAAAATTTTAACCAAGATTAGTTCTGTGACTGGTCCCTATGGAAGCACATTAGTAACCTCCTCCCACCAAATCTCTCCCTTTCAGCACATGCTATTGTCCTCACTTTTCATTTCTTACATTCATCCACATCTCTCCATCTTAATTAATATTTTCTTGCATGGCAACCTCTCAAATGTTTTATAGAGAATGATTTATCAGCCTTTATCATACTGGCTTAGCCTGGAATATTCTATCTCTGTGGAAGTACTGCTGCATTTTAACTAGGTTTTCATGTATTTCCACATCTTTAATTAGTTTTCCTTCATTGTTTGTTCCAAAGCTTTGTGCACTAATGGGGTCAGATAAAGAGCCTGTAGCTGTTTGGATCAGTCCATTTTCTCACTACATGCAAGTCCCACACAAATTTCTACACTTTTCAGTTTCTTGGGCCACTGTGGCCACTAGGACTGACCTGAAATTAAAATAAACCACAGCATGCCTGTGGTTTATTTTAGACTAACCCCTCAGGCCCAAAAGTCAAATGTGTGGTTTTTATTTCAAAGTCTACCTCACAGGTTTCTTCTGCAAAACTACACATTGCCTGGTTCCAGGTTCCCTTACAATCACACCTTTGAGATTTTATGTATGCAACCTGAATGCTCTGGCCTTGCTTTGCACAGACCTTTTCCATTTTAAACACATTTCTTCATGCTTTCATTTTTATTGGATTAACATTTTGCAACTTAAAAAGAGCAACTGAAGAACGCTCCTTCTTCTTTCCTCCTCATGAATATGTCCACTGCATGGACCTAGAATAAATCTCATTGATTTAAAACAAAACTATTTTGCTCATCTTCAGTTGCAGCCAGCTACCACCTAAAAACGAAAAGTAGATGTGAAGTTCATGGCTAAATAAAGTGTTAAATTCATCCTACGGAACTCAGAGAGAGGTTTTTCTCTAGCATTAGTTTGATTTTAAAGAGATTTTTTTTTCCATGGACTTGGCCACTTCTTTAATTAGCTCCCAAATGATACAAGGCTGAATACTTTCAGATGGAGAAGACCATGGTGGGATCCTTGCTGAGGGTGACATTTAATTTCTCAAAGCAGTAGCAAAAATGGGAGGGGTGGGGAAGCAAGTCCAGATTTTTTGCTGGACCAATGCACTTCCACAATCTTCAGGCAGCATCAAACTCTCCCCTTTGCACCTCATCCCCTCTGCAATTATTTGTATCTCTGAGTAAACAGCTTTTTTGGAGGTGGCTTTATGTGAACCCCACACTGTGGCAGTGACCTCAGTTTGTAGAAGGAGATTCTCTAGAGATTTGGAAGAGGAAGCTCCTGGTTTCATTCAGATCAGGGCAGAGATGGCTCTGAGGACCACAGGATTGCTGCTGGAAGATCTCAGTGCCAATCCAGCTGTTCATCTCAATGAACACAATGTCTGTGCAGGATGTGTGATGTGGGATATGGGGTAATAATTATTAGAGTCGTTATAGATGGATAATGAGATGATTGGTTCTTGCAATTAGGGGATGAATATTGTGTGGAAAAAAAACAAAAGAAAGGACATTATTAGCATCAGAACAGAACAGAGAACAAAATTTCCCAGATCAGTTTCCAATGCAAATACAACAGCAAACAGTAGAATCAGCACATATGGCTGTAGATTTTTATCAATTGGTTAACAGCTCCAATAACATAGTTGCCTACACATAAGAGTTATGTAAATAGAGTTCAGTCACCATATGGAACTTGAACAAGATGATAATGGGCAGCAAAGTGAGAACAATCTCATCCATTTTCCATATGGCTTCTGTTGACTTCTATCTATTACACTGAAACTTCTCTGTACATTATTATGGAATAATGTGTTTGGTTTTTCAAAATTATGTATTTAATTAGGAGTCCAAGTCTGCACCAATGTCCCAGAAGGCATATAAAGAGAACTCAAACTGGATTTTCTTAATGTGGTTTTTTATTTCTAGATCAGTGTCATAAGCTAAACCTTATTCCACTAACAGGAAAACCCTTCCACTCTTATGAAACAAGTTCTTTTGCAACAGCACAACTATTGCAGGATTGCATGTTTTCTTGGACAAAGGCTGATGGCAGCAAATACAAACATATCTATTTACACATTCTTCTATCAGCACCATTGCAATTGCATATATAACATATGTTATTTTCCTCTCTAGCAAGACAAATGGTATTAGATTCTTGTTCTACTGTGAAAGGGATAGAAAGACATAGATGCTTTGAGGAATTCACGTGAGAGAAGCAAACCATTATTGACAAAAGCCTGATACTTTTCTTGCTTTCAGCTTCAACATATATACCATTTGGAGCCAATAATTAATGGTTTGGATTTTTCAGATGTGCTAAGTACACCTTTAGAAGACTAGACAGAGAGGATGGTCCTTGCAGAGTGAATTGCTGATGCAATGCAAGTGCTTTTCCAAGTGACACGGGGGTGCCATCAAAGCACAGTGGCTTTCAGGTCCCAGACTCGGTGAGGTGGGAGAAGAGACGAGCAGCAAACAGAAAGAAGAGCCTTCCACCTAGTGGAAGCCGATATTTCAGCAGCTGATTCAGAGCTGTCTGCAGTTTTCACTGCGAGCTCTGTCTCACAAGCACCACGGACAGAGCCCCCTGAGCCCCTCAGGGCAGAGGGACAGGCTGGGATGCTGCACTGAGACACTCCGGCCCTAAACCACCTTCCCACCTCCCCTGCCATGCTCAAAACTTCTGCTAAATAGTGTTCAAGTCTAAATTATCTCAGAAATTACGTGTGAGGAGCATGGTATTGCCTTTGTATTTCATCCTTAAATAGGAAAGTGATTTGAACTGCAATGTCTGTTTGAGCTGGGAGCTTCCCTTAGGAACATGAGAAGAGCCCAGGGGCTGCATATTGAACCACATCTTCATACACTAACAGAGACCTCTCATGACTGGTTTAATGCTGCTGCCCACTATTTTTCTCATTTTGGCTGGAGTGTTACTGATTTTTTAGCTGGATCAAAGCCATTTTGATGTCCAGCGTGCAAAGTTTGGGAAAGCATTAGAAAATAGGGCAGCAGGATATTTTGGGATTTACTGACTATCCAGCAAATGGGTTTTACATCCTCCTACCACAGAAAAATGAAGTAAGACAACAAAACCTCTTGGAGGAATGGCCTGCAGTAGAGAACGAAGGAGTCATCACAGCTAGCACTGAATCCCATAACTAATTTCCAACTTGAATGATTAACACCAGTGCCCTTCACAGAATTAATTTTCACTCAGGTCTGTTGCCTCTCTTATGTTCATGTCAAAAGAAAGCGGGGGTGTGTAGCATTCAAGTTCTCTGGAAAATCCCTTCGCCCAGGATTTTTCTCCTGGGAAGCTGGGAAGCCTCAGAGAAAAAGGAAAACAATAATTATCTCATTTGCTTCTCCTGTGTTTTGCTCCTTTGGAATGTGTTTGGAGATTGTTTACCCACAGGTGATTGTTTCATTGGATTCTGCTGTGAGTTGTTTTCACTCATTGGCCAATCAGTGCCAAGCTGTGTCAGGACACTGGAAACAGTCACGAGTTTTCATTGTTATCTTTTTAGCACTCTGTCTGTATCTTTTCTGTATTCTTTAGTACAGTTTAGTATAGCATTCTTTAATATAATATAGTATTATAAAGTAATAAATTAGCCTTCTGAGAACATGGAGTCAGATTCATCATTCCTTCCTGCCACAGGGCACCCTGCAAATACAATAGGGGTGCTTCTTTCCTCAGTGATCTTGTACACCTGAAGTGAGTACCTGCCAAGGATCATCTCCACCTGGAGAGGCAGGAAAAACAAACCTTGATCTACACCAAATCAAACATCACTGGGCCTTTTCCTCTCTCCCATCAATGACAGTCTTCTGAACAAAAGACAGCAAAGGATTGAATGTTTCATCTCCCTAAACAGATTTGTAAACCACAGCAGCACCCCATCAGGTGCTGAGGTTTGAAGTCTCCCATTTGCCTTTTTTTTCTTCATTGAGTAGATGTAGTTACTCCAGGGAAATTGCAAACTTTTAAAGAAAGGGCTTATTCCACCATCTGAAATTCACAGGAGCATTAAGTAATTATTCAAATGAAAAGCTGCTCCAATCCATTAACATATTTTTGTTAACAACAAAAAAAGCAAGATACTCATATAAGGGAAGATACACTCTTATTCATATGGTAATTGAATGGTCAGGGAGCTTGCCTAAGATGTGGTCTAAGTCAAACCATGGTGTGACACTGGAAATCTTCTCCTCTTCCTAAGATGTTATGGGCAAAGAGGCACTGAAAGAGACTTTATGACTGAAAATCATTTTTTATAGCCAAAGGGCTCATGGGGAAGAAGGAGCCTTTGCGGCTGCAAAATAATTGCAGTTACAGGGCCTGGCAGAGGGGTGGTGGGAGTGTGGGGTTGGTACATTTTATTCATAGAAGGATTGAGAAATCAGTGGAAAAGAACTGGGAGTCAGAGAAGATAAAATAATGTCATAAAAGAACTGAACTCTGGAAAGGACGAGTTTATGTTTTTTCATGAACTTTTGCATTTTACATGCACATTTGCCCTCTAAGCCTTTGCAAGCAGTCCCAGACATCTGCCAAGACAGAAGAAAATGAAACCAACCCCGTTTTCCCACCTCAGCCACGTGAGAGAGATCTTTTTTTCGCCCCTCCTGATTTTACTCCACGTTTTCCTCAATGACTTCCTTTTCTCATTCATCATGTGTGCCCTGCTGCATTCCTCTTGTTCATTCGTGCATCTCATTGCACTGCACACCTTGCACCACACAGAGCTTGCTAAAGTGATAATGCATATTTCAAGGGTGACAAAATAAGCCATTCATTTAAATAACACAGAAAAGCTTGTGATTAATATTCCCAAACACATTGGTGCTTGGCAGATAATAATTCTCCTCCACAGTCTCTTTGTAAGGATGTACCAAGTGAAAATTATTCCAAACAGACTGTAAATGCAAACAGAGTTGTGTTAGGAAACCAGCAAAGTCAAGGCAGATGGATAACATGGAGTTTGGAGCTCCTGTAGTTACAAGACCCTGTGGATCAATTTTTGGAATCCCTGGTTCCATTATAAATTCCACAAGCAGCATTCTGCTCCTGGATGTTAACATGCTGAATGCAGCAAGGAATCAGTTTACACAAGTCCCTGTGGAGAGGGCAGTGATATTACAAGCATCTGTTACACTTCCAGCAGCTTTGTGCTGCCTTTTCTTTTAGGGGTTATTGCTATGAGCAATCACTGCACACGAAAAAGCCAAAAGCCATTGGAAATAAAGCTGGAAGAATTAAAAGAAAGGTGCATAGTGCTTAGAAATTCTTTGAAAATCTCTGTACTTACGCAGAAACTTTCTTCAGAAAGGCCCAAAACTACAAGGGGAATTCTACATATTCTTTAGATGATATTACTCAATCTCTGGGCTACAGTCTTTTATTTCTTTATATGCATTGGAGGAACTCAAGCCTTCAGCTTTTCTCTGCTGGGATCTGTAGAAGAGAAGGAAAACAGGAGCCCAAGAAAGCACAATCCCAGAAACATGCAGAAATAAAGCAGCATGGCAGGGGCAGGTTAGGTTCTTTTACTAGAGGATCTTCCAGAGATTTCAGGTCAAGTACTATTTTCTAGCTCATCCTCCCAAAAATCTTCAATTCAATACAGTTATGATCAAATAACTTATAAAAAGCTTTTTGGCTTAAAGGAAGGCTCATTTGTGTGGCATTAATATTCCTTATTCTAAATGTATGCCTGCATATTTCTATAAGACAGCAAATTTTTCCTAAGGTATAATATATGCACATTTCTGCTTGGGAAAATCATTCTATCTGAGATGTCCAAAAATCCCCATTTCTAGAAATAATGTTAGAGCAGCTCCTGCCCAGGAGCTTTATCAAAAGGAGAGCACTGATACATTGGCTATCTTGCTATCTCAAAGTGAAGAGCCAGTGCTGTTTGTGCTTTTACCCAGCAGCTGAAACATTCAGAGAAGTGAATTCCCTTCTTGGAAACTTAGGTCAAAATCAGTAGTGCTTCCATTTTCAAGGAATTGCTGCTATCCCTGTAAGCCACCTTGAGAAAAGCACTGAAACCTGAAGAACAGACCTAAAGCCTATTTAAGTAACTCATCATCAATTATATTTAGACAGAGCCCCCTGTACTGAGTTCACCCATCTTTCAAGTAATTAAGGTAACTATTAACAGAAAAGGCTTTGTAATTATTTAAACCTGAAGTGTATCTATTCTACATAGGTCCTTGTGGAATACTGGGTTTGTCCCATTCATTTATGCCAACATTTTGTCTCTCATTAATGGTTTAAAAAGACCAGGCTGTCTCTGAATCTCTTTTTCCTTGCTTAAGATGAAATGTGACTTGCTAAGGACTCCATAGCTTGTGGGAGATGGTTTCAACACACAAATTTTTGCTGTAGCATTTTGAGACAGATTTTTTTTTTTGTCTTCAGTAAAAATGCTTTTGTGCAAGATCCACTCGGTGAATGCAAAGTGAGCTGCTAGCAACCAACACCACACAGAGATCACCTCTGTGCCTGGAAATATCACAGAAAAAATCCAAGATACAAATTTAGAAAAACCGCACAATTCTGTCCATGTTATATGTCAAAGCAGCAATCTAAAAATCCAGAGCCTGACACACATTAAGGGCCTGTACTCTGTTTTTTTTTTTTTGTTTTTTATTTCATGTATGTGGGTGAACTGTAATCACATCTACTTGCTTTGAGAAGAACAAAACATAATCTGCTGCTCTCAGCACTGAAGCTCATTGAATTTCCTCTCATGCACATGCATTCACATACCCCAGCCTGACAAAGCAGAATTTACACTGTGTTAAACAAAAAGATAAGGGCAATTGAACTGATCTCAGTGTTTAAATATGCCATAACATTTTGATGTCTGTAAACCTTGTAAAACAAAGCTGAAAAAAATTTAAGAGCACTGAACTCAGCAATATACACTGGGCTAAAAAAGGCTCAGCTGGTATTTCCTGAAGGTAAAGCCACTGGTGCTGTGGAGGAGGAAAAAAACGTGTGGGAGTGAGTGGGAAGGAAGCACCATTTAGTTGCAAGACAAGAACATATAGGCAACTCTCTCAAGTGGTAAGAAACCATTTAAATTAAACTAATAATAGCTATCCAGTTCATAAATGTGTGACCCCAGGTCCTTCTGTCTTAATTTTCTTCACAATTTTTTTGCTGTTGCATTTTTAGCTTTCCTGTCTGTAGTCAGGTCCCAATACTGCAGTGAAATATATTGCAAAGTTTATATTTCTGCTTCCCATAAACTGAGCACAGATATTTTACCACATCTCTTTCAATTTAGAGAGTTTACCCATTTCCTTTTATGAGACAGAGAGATTACTAAGGACACAAATTTCTCTATTTTACAAAACTGAGACTGTGTACAGCTACTATTTTTTAAATTTTGTCTCCTGGTTTACTTCATGTTATCTTAGCAGCTTCACTTTTTATGCCATGTAAGACAGATTTAATGCAAAGTTTGCAGTTAAATTCATCCCTTGTCTATCCCTGTCACCACTCATTTTCAACAAGGTCTGAGACAAGATATGACTGGGTCCTGAGTGTAGGACACAGCAATCTTCTCCCATTCCCAGGACAATGGAGGACCTGTGATTCTGAGATCTTTCTAAGCGTTTCTTTCAATGGATAGACACAGAGCCAGTATTCCACTCAGCTGTCTGTGTCACTTAGCAGTGTAAAGGAAAGCAGCATCCCAGACTGAATCCACAGGGATGTTGCTTGGTGTGGAGAGAGCTGCCTTTGGCCCCTTCTTCCTCAGAGCCCTTGGTGGAAGAGAAAACAAGAAAGCCTGCAGGAGGAAAGGTGAATAGGGGAGTCTCACTTCAGGGGTGGTCTCCTGAAAGCAAAAAACCACTGGAATTTAGCTTGAGTTTGAGGTAACACCATCTTTTTCTGAATGGAGATTCAGACAACCAGAGCTGGTTCTTGGAGAGTTCCCATTCTGCTTTTAGCAGCAAGTGCAGACTCCAGGTGGCTTCACACAGTTTTACTTACAGGCATGTTCAGTGTTTAGAAAAGAAACAGCACTTCAGCCAAAGTCCCAAGTATCAGATCCTCTGATTTTTTGTGAGAGACAAGAGGAGGCTCTAACTATGAATATTTATCCTGTGTGTTTCATAACAACATTTCAGAAGATGTCAGCCATGTGCAAACCCCAGAACAAGGAGAGCACAGGACCAGAAGTTCCCTTGCAGGATGAAGCCTTCCTGCACTTGTAGAGCACCCTTGTATATTTGTGTTTGTATATTCACATATATATTTTGAAAGAAAGTTCTTCTCTTAATGCTTTTGAGCAGGAGCACCTGCATTTAATGAAGATTGTCCCATGACATCCCTTGAATGACACAACACCATTAATGGTGAGCAAACAGTTTTTACAGGAGACAATGGTATCTTTTCAATCCATTTACTTCCAAGAGGAGACCATCTTTTTCTTTGAATCCTGAGCAATGGCATTTCCCACGGCTCTGTTTCCCCATGCATTTGGAAGAGCTGGCTTTTCCCCTGTTGAGCTGTATCAGTTGGTTGGTGACCAAGACACATTGACGTTGTTCAGAGCCACCAGCAGCCTCGTGGCAGCCCTCTGCAACTCTTCCTCCTTCACTGCCTTCCCAACAGACATCAACAGCTTCATTGTCTGCAGTGAGGTCTGCACCTGGCTGTCCAGTATCCTCAGGAGCAGATCCTCGATGTCACTGTTGGGCAGGTGTCCCTGCTGATGGCCACTGGCTGGCACCTCTGGGGCTTCTGTGCCCAAGGGAATTGGTTCTGTGCTCGCAGGGAGGGAGGTGGGGGTCACAGGCGCCTCTGTCTCGGGGCTGGGGTGAGCTGTGGGAGGCGGGGGGGGAGCTGGCAGGGGCTCAAAGCTGCTGGATGGCATGGCACCACTGCTCACGATGGGGCTGGCTCCTGCTTGGATGCTTTGTGTCTCTGGGCGTCCTGGGCACACGATCCTCTGTGGGGGAGAAAACATTCCTCTGGAGAGCCTTAGGAGCAGGCACCCATGCACAGCCCTCTTCTGTGGGTCTAGCTCTCACTGCACAACCTCATCTTTCCCATTTCCTGCTAAGATGAGCCCAGGAAAGCAAAATAAACCTTCAAAAACTCTTGGGATTCACAGCTCTCTTTTCTCTCTTCTGAACTGCATGAATCCCTTTTCTTCTGGAGAAACCTAGATTGTCTCAACTTGTTTGGGAATGAGAGCTGGGGAAGAGGGTTGATGTGGTCCTCAAAGGTTCATTTTCTTGAAGAATGCCTTCTGCAAGGTCTCCTTTTTGGCAAGGGGCTGCAGGTGCCATCTGTGTTAGCTAATCAGCTTGGTGTGAGTGCCCCTGCATGATGGGCTGCCCATGGTTCTCTTCTATCATCTTCCCTGTCTTTTAGCTTTCTGTCTTCCTACTTACTCATATTCAGGGCTCTCTCTTTTGCCTACTAATTGCCCAGAGCACACCACAGGGTTCAGGAAACAGCTAGATAACTCACCTTAAGGAAATACTGTTTCATAATACAGCGATAAAGAGAAAAGGTGCAGAAGTTGAGGAAGGAAGGATTTTCTGGCAGTTCAGAGCATATAGGCCCTAGAAAGAGGCAAATAAAGACACAGATCCAGTGACAGACTCCAGTGCTGGCATCCCCCTTTGCAATAACCTCCCTGTGGGGTGACATCCCTTCATGAAAACCCCTCTGTGTCATATGGGGACTTTTTGAGAACCTCCACTTCTTCTTGGTTATCTTCATGACCCAAAGGGTGAGAGGAGGCTGGTCCTAGGGATTGGTCCTAGGGATTGGCCCTAGGGAATCCATTGGATTCCTCTGAATCCAGTGAAATGTGAGAGAGGCTGCCCATGAGCACGTGCCTTCTCCTCACGGCAGGATTGCTACCCACCTCTCTCGCCCCACTTCTCCTTCCCAGATCCTGAGTGTTTCCCAGTGATCAGGGCCACGCAGGACTCCTGTCCTTGGGAATCATGGCTGGCTTTACCTGGAGGGATGGCTCCGTGGTTTTCATACTCATCCAGCCTCTGGACGAGTGAGTTCTTGCAGCCGTACAGCTCGCGGAGCTCGCAGGCGGTTCTGGTTTGGATGGTGATCCTCAGGAAATGGAAGAACTGGTGGTATTCCTGGTCAGAGAGGGGTGTTCCTGGCTCCTGTGCCTTTGTGCCCCGAGGGCCAGCTATGCAGCCCCAGCCCAAGAGCACTGGTGGGAAACAGAGTGCAGGGAGTCAGAGGGATAAAGAAATGCTAACCGCAACATGTTTGGAAGAGCTGGATCCACATCTCTGTTGCCTTTTCTGGGTGCAGGATCCAGCACATGGAAAATGCATTTACAAGCTAGACATGGAAGGTCCAGACCTGTGGAAAATTTGCTTGCCCATGTTGTAAGGAGTGACAGTATGTGGCTGAGGGACCTTCACCAAAGCTCTGGAGATTCAAATCTTAAACTGGGAGAAATGCCTCAGAAGTCATGGCTGAAACTGAGACTATTGCTCTGTTGTTGGGGCTGGAGCAAGTAGACTGTTTCCTTCCAAGATTTTCAGCCTCTGCAAACTCTCTTCCTCTGGCTAAATAGGTCTTTAACCAAGGTCCTCCCTCAGACCTCTTTCTCCTGCTTCCCCTGTTGCTTTACTAACCAACTCTTCCCTCTTAGCTTTGTGGGTTAGCTCCAGACCTGTGCCTTAGTGCTTTAATGCACCCAGCTGTCCCTGTCACGGCATCTCCACCTCTGCTCCAGCCTGTGCCCACTGCATCCAGATCTGACTCCTAGGTCACTCTGTGGCACTCTTTGATGAATAAATACCAACTCCAGGGTGAAAATTGACAAAATGATAAGCCCATGGATCTTTGCGCCTGAGGCATTGGAGGATGCTTCATCCCTTCCTTTTGAGGAGTAATGGGGAGTGTGCAGAGCAGCTGGGTTGGCCGCTCTTCCCCACAGCTGGGTTTGGAGGAGGGACATGTCCTACTCACCAGACAAAGCCAGGTAAGCCCACAAGGCCGTCATGGCACTGGGAGCAGTGCCTGTGACAGATGGGGCCCACGTGCACGGCTGGAGCTGTCACCTGTGCTGCTCTGCCACTGATGTCACAGACGCCTGTGTTCCGAACACTCCATCATCTGCTGCTCCTGCTCCCTCCCTGCTGCCCCCTCCCCCAGGCACTGCTTGGGCATGGACAGGTGTGTGTGCCTCTTTCCTTCTGCTCACTGCCAGCCCTGGAAAATCCATCTGGAAAGAGGCAGTCAAACAGCCATTTTTCTGGTAGGAAATTCTACCTTTGGGCTGCTGCTGTTGATAACGTGTGAGCAGGTCAAAATCTTGTCTCTTGCCCACATCTGTGTGTGCTTGGCTGATCCATTAAGACAGAATCCACAAAGGGCTCCAGACCATGGCAGAAAACACCAGGAAGAAAGGTGATGGAGGGCAAATGGTTTGAGGAATTGATAGTTTTCTTACACAAAACTCATCAGGAGGTATTTTTGGTCTGGAAGAGCAGCAGGATGAACATCCAGACACCTGTGAGAAGGCCGTGAGCTGTCAGAGGACATCTGGTTGACCTGTGTGTGCCACCTGAGCTGGCCCTGGTTATTGCACCTGAAGAGGGGTGTCACAGGGGGCATGGCACGACAGACAGTGACCCTGACTCATATTTCTGGGCATAATTTCCTAGTAACCTAGACCATTTTCATCATGGTCTAGGTTACTTTCAGCTCCTAAATACTTATCCCCCTGTAATCCCACCCTACAGCACCGCTGCCATGACAAGTATTTATTATGTCTGTTTTCCTTCCTCTGATCAGGACCTGTAGTGCCCAGCTTGGCTTTAACCTTTTGGATAAATGAAGAGAAGCAGGTCTGTGACCAGAAGCAGCACAACACTGAGCCAGTAGAGAGAATGCTCACAAGGTGAGAAATTGTACAGAGCATGTCTGGGAAGGGAAGAGCTGAATGCTGAAAATTTGGGGTGTACCATGCTGCTCACTCCACACCCACTCTGCTCCCTCACTAAATAGATTCTGCTTCCAGGAAGATCTGTAGAATATGGCAAAGTCCTGTGGTATCTAAATACCCTTTCAAAAAGACCCTGTCCAAAATGAAATCAATCTTGTGTATTTTTCAACAAAGAATATACTCATAATGTTAAAAGACATAAACCAAAGTATGGCATTTTCTTCTTTTTGTGCTGACAATATTTGAGAATATTCGAGTCAGTTTGCTGCTTTGAGGTGCTTTTTTTGTACTATTTTTCAGCCCTGAGTGCTGTAAACAAAACTTTGGGGATTGGTATAACCAGTGTAGTGGTGTCCTCCAAAACCTGTAGATCATCTGAAACAAAACTGAGGGGTTTAGTCTGCTGCATCATGTCCTGTTCCATGTGACAGGATGATGTTCAGTCTGTAAGCAGTGCTGTCCATTGTACCTCACACTCTAACATGAATTTTCAACATGTATCTCCAAATGAGTATACCTATGAAAAACCAGGAGCCTCCAAATGTTTCAGTCCAAAGGTTAATAAACTAGTTTATAATTTTACTCAGTTGTCTATTTGTTCTGTAGATAAAATCTAGATACAAATTGCTGCAGAGATTTCTTTTTAAGGAAAAGGGCTATGACTGGAAGGAAGAAAGGAAATAAATAGTCTGAACTTAAATCTGTTTGTCTTTTCTTTCTATTTTCCAAATCTTACATGGGACAAGGATGCTACCTCATGATAGGTAGGTAACATAAAACCAATGGCTGTTCCCAGAAAACCTGGATGCAGAAGTGCTTCCAGTTGAAGGGAAGTCTATAGCTTCTCCCAGATTTGTGGTTGCTGATTTGAAACTCCTTCCAACATCAGACATCAACAAAACACGGACAAAAATATGGCTTTATATTATTTAACCCAAAAAGAAAGGATTTGCCCCAGATGGCCTAATCCGAACCAATACATGATGAGTTCTCACTGCTGGTCAGAGACTGATTGCAGTTGTCTTGTTCTTTTTATGCTGCTCTTCCTTAGGTCGCTGTTGTTTCCAGAGTATGAACATATACAGTTCAAATACAGGACTGAGTATTACATAAACTATATGGCAGTGTTTTATTACTGTGTGTTTCTATCTGGGAAAAACGCCAATCACTTGTTTTTAAAATTTTAATAATAATAAAATGGTTATTAAAACAGCAAAATAATTAGAGTAATAAAAATTTGGACAATTTGGATTAGGATAATATGAGACAATAAAAACAAAGAGTTACAGACGTCTGAGTACCTTTTTCTGGGCAAAATAAGCCCAAAAAAGCACACACATTAACAGAGGATTAACCCTTAAAAACAATAGCCTGTTGCATATTCATACACCTCATACATGATGCATAAATTCCATTCAAACACAGGATTCTGTCTGGTCAGGGTCAGCTTCTTCCTCTTAATCCTAATGGCGTCCTAAAGGCTGAGCGAGGTGGGAAGAAGTTCGTTTCTTCTGATAAGAGGGCAATAAATTATTTTTCTCTGACAGATTTAGGTGTCCTGTGGCAGCTACCTCTGTGCAAGTCCTTTCCTTAAAAAAAGTATCTTACGTAGCATAGTTTATATTTTAACATTGTTATAACCCAAAACTATATTTAACGCACTACTCAAGAAAATTACTACAGCATAACTTTCTAACATAATATTCATTTAATATTATAATATTAATTTTAATATTTCTGAAAAGCCAATCAGAAAATACGCATTTTTCACACATCCTAAATAAAACTTTTTTTTTTTTTTCCCTCTGAAGTGTAATTTTGTGTCCGTGTGCAACGGGAGGGGATGGGGAAGGGGATGACAGCTGGGGAATGGAGCTCCGCGCACAGAGGCAGCGCAGGGCGGCCCTTCCGCCGCGTCACGGGAAGGGGCGGCCGCGGCCGCGGCGCCCGGTTCGAAGCGGGCGGGATGGAGAGCGGGGCGGCGGATCCCGGGCCAGGCCGGTTCCCGTTCCCCTACACGCCGTACCGCATCCAGGAGCAGTTCATGGAGGCGCTGTACGCCGCGCTGGAGGCCGGCCGGGTCGGCATCTTCGAGAGCCCCACGGGCACGGTGAGGCGGCGGGGCCGGGCGGGACCGCGGCGGTGGCGGCAGCGCTGCTCACCTTGCCGGCTCTCCGTGACAGGGAAAATCGCTGAGCCTCATCTGCGGGGCCCTGGCCTGGCTCCGGGACTGGGAGGAGAAGCGGCGGCAGGAGGAGGAGCAGCTGCTGGCGCTCGGGCAGGACGCGCCGAGTCCGCAGCAGGCGCGGCCGGGCAGCGCGGACACGGCCGGGCAGCCGGACTGGGTCACGGCCTTCGTGCAGAGGAAGGAGGAGCGGGACAAGGTGGACAGGCTGAAGGTGGGGATGCGCTCTGTGTAGAGGACGGGTGGAATAACGAGGAAAGGATCGGGAGGGCTCATATCACATAGTCACAGCATGGCTGGGGCTGGAAGGGTCACCTAGAACATCCTCTGTGCTCGAGTCCCTGGAGCGCGGTACGCAGTGTCCAGGCAGCTTTCTAGCATCTCCCGGGAAGGGAACTCCAGCAGCTCTCCGGGCAAACTGTTCCTGCATCCTGGATGGTGAGTGGAGAACACGTGAAGCAAATTTGGTGGTGGTGTGTCTTTGCCTGCAGGTTGCCCAGGACAGGAAACTATTGGTTTGTATTGCTTTGAGCAGAGTAACACTCTGTAGGCGAGCACACCGAGAGAAGGGAACCCTGTCTCAGCCCTGTCCCGGCAATTTTGTTTCCCTTAGTCTTTTTTCTATGCCCAGAGCATAAGTAGTGATACCAAGGGTTGAGGACTAAATCCACTTCATCCTGCCTACACTCTCCCATTTTTGTAGGAAGAGCAGATCAGAAGGAAAAAGCGAGAAGAGCGTCTTGAGAAAATTCGGCAAAATGTGCAGTTAAAATATGCAGCAAAGAGGAAGGTGAGTTACTCCACAGAGATGAAAGCTTTCTGTTTTGGTTACCTTCAGTGTTGTTTATGCAGCAAAGAGGGAGGTGAGTTGCTCCACAGAGATTAAAACTGTCTGTTTTGGTTATCTTCAGTGTTGTTCATATTTGCTTATGTGTGACTTCACGCTGACTTTTCCAACCCACCTGTTTGAGGAGCTCTTTGTATGAGGTTTCTGAAATTGGTCATTCAAAATTACTTGTTAAATTTTCTTTTAAAAGACAGATGTGAAAAACAATTTGTTCATCAATAATTTCCTGTGGCAGTTTTTTTGTGTGGGCAGAAACTATGTGTGTTCTGATTGCCTTTTGGCTTTCTGCTTTTCTTTTAAAAGCTTTAATACTGAGAGGCTTTTTTTGGAAAGATCTCTGTTTTATGAACATGTGTGAACAGTACCTCTGGAATAAAAATGATGTTAAAGTTCACAGATACATATTTCACATATTTCCTCTCATTTAGGCTCATGAAGTAGCCTCAGTGCTCTTGATGGTTTTTGATTATATGAATTATACTTCCCAGAAATACTCAGTTCAGGTCCCCAAATAGATTTATTAGGCTGCCAGGCTATTAATTTCTAGTGTGCTCTGTCTCAAATACTTTGTCATGTTTTGGTCAACTCCTGTCAAAAGGAAATGACAGAAATAGTAAAGAATAGCAAATAAAAAACAAATGGAACAAAGAACTTGTCTCTTAAAAGTGACTGAAGAGCATGTGAAATGAGAAGCATGATGAAAAGCAAGAAAGCAACTGAGAGAAATATTATGGAGATTTAGAAAAGTGGCTGATTCATCTTTTCTGTAGTGCTTACTAACTGCATTTTCTGTATAATTCCATGGTAATAAAATGCTCACTGACATTGGAAGATACTGTTTGGAGATGGAAAAAAATGAACTTTTCTTTGTTGTGACACAGAAGTTAATCAGAAAACTGTTCGTCAGCAGTTCAACTGAATTTTTGTAGAGAGGTAGACTTGTGTTAGAGCAACAGTCATACAACTGGAGAAAAATCTGGAAGACAAATCTTGTTCTAAGCCAGATGCTGGGCTGATTCTAGCCATGAGTTAAATGTGCATAGTGTTTGATTATGTCCTTACATGTTTGTTTGTTCAGGTTTATTTACACACTATTTTCTCTCAGGCAGACATCTTTTATGGGGCACTTTAAGCAACTAACACTGGATTACATGAACATTCCATTGAGGATCTGTTAGTTCAGCAGGCCTTTTGCAGAGAAGGTCCTTCATGTTTCCCCTTCATAACCATCTGTGTGGGCAGGTCTTTGGTTTTGGTAACAGCTGCCTTCTGTAGGGCTGAACAGCTTCAGCCTTCTGTGAGACACTGTGTTGTCTTCTGCCCTGTTCATGCCATAAAGCAGCCCCTGTGCCACTCTTTTTATATGAGAAATGCTGTGTCTTTGTGTTCTTCCAGAGATGTGAGGAGGATGAGGCAAAGCGCCTTCTTCAGCTCAGCAAGGAGGCTCTTTCACAGGGAGCTGGAGAGGATGCTCTAGACCAGCTGGATCACAATGAGGAGGAGCTGATTCTTGCTGAATATGAGAGTGATGATGAAAAGAAAGTGGTATCTGGGTAAGGACAGGGAATGAGGGGGTTCCATGCTAAGGACACATTTTCTATCTAATTTATGTCTTGCCCTGATTAAAGAAGTTGTGCAGATTTTATTAAAAAGTGTTTCTCACCTTTTCAAACAGTGTAAGATGGTGGTTGTTCTGGGGTTTTACTTAATTGGTTGTTTGGGGAGGATTTTAGTTTGGTTTGTTTTGGTTTTTTTTTAACTTTTGTTAGACTGATCTCAGTGACTTGAAATGCTTTCTGAGAAAGTGCATCTTAAACTGTGTAGCAGTGCCCTGCCTTTATCCATGCCCAGCTTCCCAAAGAGTGCCTCTGGATGCTGAGTGAATGATTCAAGATTGAGTTCCTTGCATTAGAAAAGCAGAGTGGAACTCAGGACACCAGAGGAAGCTGTCAGTTCTGCAGATTAGCACTGGCATTTTTTGATACTCTAAAGGCAGAGATATTCACATTTCTGAAGACAGAGCTTTGGCATGAAAAATCCCATGCACACTTTTCTCTCTCTCATGCATTTGCTTTATGCAGAAAGCCAGAAGCCATACTTCAGCACAAAAACTCAAACACATTTAAATTACAAATTTACTAATTCGTGTCTAGATATATCCTTCTGTCTTAAAAATTGAAGAACACTTAACTACTTTTTTTATATGTAAATAGTTTATCAAACATTGAACTGCTGTTATCTTTGAGGAGCTCAATGGCATCTAGCTGAGTGCTTTCCTGAAGCCCTTCTTTATGCAATATCTGGAGGGTGGTAAATTGCTTCTAATGGGAAAGCTTTACAAAAATAAATAAATAACATCACCAAAGAAAGTATAGCACTGATTAGCTTATGCCTGAGGCTTAGAGCCCCTCAATCAAAAGAAAAAGAAATTCTTGGACTTGGAAAAAAGGCACAGCCCAGGAGAGATTTTTCCTTTAAAGAGAAAGGCTTGACTTGACTGCGTACTTACACTGTTCTTAAAAAGTTAAATTTTCTTTTACCAGCTGAGATGAGTTCTGAGGCTCTTTTTGAGATGACTTAATCATCTCTCTTGAGACCTCACTCCTGTGGTGGAGCATCGTTAGATTCTTACTGTCAGAGGTCTGCTGAAAGGAAACTGAACTTTCTCTTTTCTTAGGCTGGAAGAAGATGATGATGATGATTTGGAAGAGGAGCATGTGACTAAGGTGAGAGGAGGAAATTAAATAGTGCCACTTCATAGAATACTGTAGGAGTGAGCAGAATGATGGCTTCCTTGCACCTTTCCAACAGTCAGGCAGTACAGAAGGATTTAGGAGCTAGCTTCCAAGACCTGCCAGGTCTGTTGATAGAGACAGCTAGTTCTGCTGTGCTCATCTCCTTCTGGACTACACTGCCTGCCTAAGCACCTTGCTGTGCTAGCACTGCTTCATTTTTTGCTGCAATAAATAGTTTTTTATTACTCTCCCATGGTGAGTCCTTGTTTTATAGAGACCTTGGAAAATTAAATGGCAACAAAAGCAAATGCAGAGGAGAAAACAAAGATGGGGCTTTTGGCCTCAGCAGTTTTAAGCACGTGCCTTGTGCTTTTGAAGGCTTGAGCAAGGTGAACCTTGCTGAAGTGCTTGGCTGCTTCCTCATAAGATTGGTCATAGGTAGGGATTGGCTTTCACATTGTTCTTGTCTTCCCTTTGTTGTTGCTCCCTGCAGATCTACTACTGCAGCCGCACCCACTCCCAGCTGTCCCAGTTCGTGCGGGAGGTGCAGAAAAGTCCTTTTGGCAAAGACACGCGTCTGGTCTCCTTGGGATCCAGGCAGGTACGTGCTGCTGCTGTTCCCAGGGACCCAGAGCACACTGCCAGGAGCTGTGGGGATCTGCTGCCACAGAAGTCACCTTGGGGTCTGGCTGAGTTTCTTGTTAAAAAACTAAGGCGGTCATGAGTCGCAACACAGATCTGTGTGATGTGCATTTTTCTGTGAACTCTGTTTTGGTCATTTACCCTTTGATGTAAATACAAGAATATGTTTTAACTTTTCCAATATGGAGTGTTACAGATGTCTGAGAAGGTGCTCCTCTTAGTAAACTAGTACTTCTGGCAGCATTTTTCAGAAGCTGTTGTGTAGCAATGAGCCTGAGCCCTCTTTGTCTCATATTTCCTCCTAAGTTTCTGTGAGTTTTGAGCATATTTGTACAGTTAGTATATACAATGTCTAACTGGTAAACTTTTCATTTTTGGAGTCTGGCCTGAGATGGCTTTAAGGAAAATCATTTGTTTTACAGCAGGGGGTGCACATGGGGGCACTCAGCTGTTAATTGACTCCCTTCCTTTTCCTCTGTTTGCACATGCCAGAATCTGTGTGTGAATGAGGAGGTGCGACGCCTGGGTGCACTCCAGCTCATCAATGACCGCTGCATGGAGATGCAGAAGAACAAACATGGTGAGGATGCTCCTGTCACTGTCATATTTTCTGAAAAATTCCTTCTCCAGGATTTTTTCTCCTGGGAAGCTGAGAAGCCTCAGAGAAAAAGGAAAATAATAATTATCTGATTCGCTTCTCCTGTTTTTTTGCTGCTTTGGAATGTGTTTGGAGATTGTTTACCACCTGGTCATTGTTTGATTAGTTTCATGTGAATTCTTTTAACTTGATGACACAGCCAGCTGTGTTGAGGCTCTGGAGAGAGTCACAAGTTCTTCAGTAGTATCTTGTTAAGCCTTTTCTAAGTATCCATTCTCTATTCTTTAGTATAGTTTAGTATAGCATTCTTTAATATAATATAGTAACATAAAATAATAAATTAGCCTTCTAAGAACATGGAGTCAGATTCATCTTTCCTCCCCACAACAGAGGACCCTGAAAATACCACATGCTCCCGGCCTGGGGAAGCAATTCCTAATAAGTGTCATGAGAGTGTGGAGACAGTGGGCACTGCCAGTCAGTTCTAGCAAGAGTGCTAGAAGCTTGAAAGTGACAGGTTGGAGGAACAGGAATCCTTGGTGCTTTTCTTGATCTCCAGGCTATGCTGAGATCAGAATAAATTTTCTGAATGTCTTAAGCTGGTCAGGACTTCTGCACAGAAAGATACTTGTGTTTGTTAACTCGATGCTAGAAGTGTTGTAAGATGTCACATGCTAAATGTAACTGGCAAGAGTAGTGTCCACTATGGAGATGGAAAAGTTACTGCTGAATAATTTAAAAATAAGTGATAGGTCAGGAATACACAGGAGAGAGCTTGCTTTGAAATACATGAGATTCTGCAAAATGGTTATTTTAGGCTGTTGTGTGTGTTGCTCATAGCTTTCTTTTGATTTCTGCTGTTAGAAAAGAAGAGCAGTGAGGAGAATGGGGGGAAGAAGAGACGTGTGAGTCACACCGTGTGCCCGTTTTATTCCTTTGAGCAAATGCAGTTTCTCCGTGATGAAGTTCTGGTGGAAGTGAAGGATATTGAGCAGTTGGTGTCCTTGGGAAGGGAGGCCAAAGCCTGCCCATATTATGGGAGTCGATTTGCTATCCCTGCTGCTCAGGTAAGGCATTACAGGCTTAGTGGCATTAATGCCAGGCACTCTATGAATGAACTGGTGGGCTGCTCCCTCTAGTATTGTTTCTTAGATTGGGGGAGTCTGTAGACAGGCTGTGTTTCTGTCAGCTCTAGTTTTGCTCAGAAAGCAAAGGAAAATGAGAATTCCCATCAGAAGTTCATAAGGATGCTGTAATATCTCAGCATTTTGAAATACTTGAGCAGTTCAGCAAGTGTGAGGCAATACTAACATACAGGTGTGCTCTTAGCTCTTACACCACTCTTCTTCCTTGCTGGGTTCTCTCTGAAGAGTTTCAGTGCTCCAAAGGACATTTAAAAGGTAACCTGAGCCCGTATGCAATTGTAGCATAATCATTTCTCTTCAGCTCACATCCCAGTGCCCCTCTCAAGCATGTGCTCCTGGTTTTGTTGTTACTTTTCCCATAATAAGAGAAGTCACTTGGCTGAATTCTGCATGGCCCTCTGATAAGGGCTGTTAATGAGTGGTTGTAGAATGCCTCAAGTTTGTAAGGATGAGAGCTGGAATCAGGGCAGTGTGTGCCTCTCCTGTAGCTGGTGGTGCTGCCCTATCAGATGCTTTTGCATGAGCCTACCAGGAACGCTGCTGGCATCAAGCTGAAGGACCAGGTTGTGATCATTGACGAGGCTCACAACCTCATAGACACCATCACCTGCATCCACAGTGCCGAGGTCAGCGGCTCTCAGGTGAGTCACAGCCTGGCCTGCTCATGCTAATTGTGCTAAAGAACACAATTCCAGAGTGCTCTTTCTTCTCTCCTTTATAACAGCAGCTTCTGCTTTCTGTTTGTGCAGCTGTGCTGTGCCCACTCCCAGCTGTCGCAGTACATGGAGCGATACAGGTGAGGATCTTGGGGGAAAACAGCTCAGCACAGCAAGGGCTGGGGATGCCTTGGATTGCCCCATGGCTGCAGGGTCTTGCTTGCTTTTCCCCAGTGGAAAGTTACTGCATTAAGAGTTGTGCAGATGAACAGACGCTTGCTTCATTTTCTCTGTCTAGAATCCATCTAAGTCAGACTCCCGGGGCTGGGATAAAGCAGTGAGAAGGGGATATCCTGAGGATTCTGTTTTCCCCTTATACACTCAGTTCCTTTCCCAATAACTCCCTCCAATCACTTCTACTTTGTGATGCAGAGTTTCAAAAGATTCAGTCTTTCATGCCTCTCCCTTAGTCTTCCATTGTGCATTATGGTAGGAGCAGGAAGCTCTGAGGAGGAGCAAGCTGTGTGTGGGTTTTGGCTCTGCACCTTGCCATCCCTGCAGTGGCTGATTGTTGTGTTCAATGATAATAACTCTGAATGTTTGGAGCATTATTGCAACAGGGTCTTGAGGCATCAGTGCCATTGTAATAAACCAGCTATAATTAATATGCAAGGAGAAGTGCAATGGTAGGAACAGTGCGGGGAGCATGGATAAATGCTTTGGGATGACCGTGGCAGGATATCCAGATGACTGTGCCCTATCACAAACAGGGAGAGTGAACTTGGAAGAACTCTTAGTGCCTGACTCTCCAAAATGAAGAAGAGTTCATGTACTTGTTTCTGCAGCTCATCTGCTTTGGTTAGTCCCTGAAGAGGTTTTGGGGCCTAAACATGTCTCGTTTTTCATAGGAAACGTTTGAAGGCAAAGAACTTGATGTACATTAAGCAGATCTTGTATTTACTGGAGCAGTTTGTGGCTATGCTGGGAGGTAAGCAAACCTTTTGTGTCTCCAGGGATACTGATAAAGTCTGAGCTAGTTAATACTTCCTCAGGACACTGTCCCCCTTCCTCCACTGCAGAGACTGCAGGGAAGTGTTGCTTATGTATAGGTTCAGATGCCAGTAGTTTTATTTTGCAGGCTGGTTTGTACATGGGCAAGTTGACTGATGTCTGCTGGAACTCTTCTCTTTGTTTCACTAGCTTAGGAGCAGCAGATAACATTGTGAGTTGGTAGAGGCAGTTTCCTTTGTGTGGTTTTGAGATCCAGTTGAAGTGAGGATGATGTAAAATGCCAAGTGAGGAATACAGCAGATTTATATATAACAGATTTATCACAGTGTAACACAAGAACTGCATGAAATAAATCTCTGGGTCATCTGGTAGCAAGGCCTCTGTGTGTCAGCATGCATCTGCAGAATGAATCTTTCTTGAGTGATGCCTTTCCTTTGTGAGAAAATATTTTGCTTTGATTTTAGGTCCACAGGAATTTGCAGGGCTTGCTCCTTTTCTCCAATGATCTGTTTCCTAGGTCTTAGGAATGTGGGTGGTGTTCCTTAGGATGCAGCAGCACACTTGTTCTGCAGTGTAGGGCTACTCTAGGGCAAATTAAAACTGAGTGGGAGCTGCTGTTTTGTCTGCATAGACACATCTTGCAGATGTGTAGTTACTTCTTGGGGTTTTTGTGCATTGTACCCATCAAGCTCAGTCTTTAGTTTCCTGCTTACTTTTGAGACAGATTCAAGCCTTCCTTGAACTGGTTTCATGCTTTACAGGTAATGTGAACCAGAATCCTGGATGTCAGGCAGTTTCCCAGACAGGTAAGACTGGAGTGAACTCCTGGGGTTTGCAGCTATCAGTCAGGGACATGGGTGTGGGCAGTAAGGGGTGCAGGCCCAGCAGCAGCCAATAATTTCTTTTCCCCTTCTCTCTCTTTTCTTTCAGGAACAGTACTAAAATCCATCAATGACTTTCTATTTCAGAGCCAGATTGACAACATCAACCTCTTCAAGGTAATGCAAACGTTGGGGCACAGGTGGTGGTGACTTGTTTGAGATTGTTGTGTGAAAACTGTAAGCAGAGCCAAAGCCCATGCTTTCTAACTGTCTGTAAGGCAAAACTACACTGTAAGGGCTGTGGATGCAGAAATTCTGCTACTCCAGCAACCTAACTTTCCCTCTTGAACCTCCAAACACAGCACTTTTAACAGTGTGTGTTTTCGCTCTGGAATGCCATTGTAATAAACTCTTCTCTGGCTGGTGGTGCCCACAAAGAGCTGTGCCCCTCTCCCCAAAAGCACAGCAAGTGACAGCCTTGCTGGGCAGGGGTCAAGGGCAGCAGGCTGGAGAAGGGGTGCTGAATGCCAGCTCATGTTCCTGTCCCCCTCCTACAGGTTCAGCGCTACTGTGAGAAGAGCCTCATCAGCAGGAAGGTACTGGCCCTGGGGTTTCATGGGCAGCAGTGCTCCAATGCTGCTTCACACCTGCACTTTGAGATGGAGGATGCAGCAGCTGGGTGGGAGCTTGTCTTCTCCATCCTGTTCTGCAAACAAACTGGTTCCTTTAAAAAATACTGTATGGGCAGGTTAACTCTTGCTTATCCAGAAAAGAAAAATACGGTGTGGTTTGCCACAGTATTCCAGTGGGTACCAATTCTGTGCTGCTTGGCCTCAGATTTGCCAGGCAGGCAGACTGCATTGCAGTAGAAGAACAGGCATCAGAAACTTGTTTTTCTTTTCAGTGGGTGTAGGAAGGTAATGGGAGCTGATATATTCTGATTAGGCTGGTTTGTGAGTACCTACTGAGGGATTTAATTTGTGGCAGACCAGCAAACCTGCCTTTATCTTCTCTGATTCCTGCTGTTGGTAGTCTTAAGTATTTCTGGCTTTTGTTTGGCAGCTTTTTGGGTTTGTGGAGCGATATGGGGGCCCTGCCTCAGCTGTGAAGACCAACAAGGAGAACCAGAAGGTGGCTGGTTTGCAGGACTTTCTTCTGACCCTTCAGCAGGGATCTGATAAGGAGGGTGAGTTCAGGCATCCTCTCCTTGTGCATCTGTGGGCAGAGTGAGGATGTGGAACCTGCATCTCTCTGCATGAGGAAAGGGAGGAGGCAGATGTGCAGAATGAGGGCCTGAAGAAGGTGTCCTGCGTGGGTGTTTTTTAACAGGTCTCACTAGCTGACCTAGACAACTGTCCATTGGATTAGTGAGGTCCCTTTCAAGCTGCATGATGTGATTCCATGTTCACACCACATGCACTCAAGCTTTACACTTCTGTGACCTGCTGGCTCTGGGACCTGAGCTACTGTGTATAGTAGCTCTGCCTAGTGATGCCATCCACAAAAATCAGATTTTTCTTTTATTTTTTTTTTTTTATTTAGCTATGAGATGGGATTTGGATTTTCCCCTTAAATGGGTATTTATTCTCTGCGTGCATATATAGGCCAGGTATTGTGTTCCTGTAGAGCATATTTTGTGCTTAACCCTTGTCTTTACAAGTGTGGCCTAAGTTGCCTTGCCTGCCTCTCCTTTCTTTTTTGGGCCAGCAGGTACCCCCCAGAGCCCTCCCGTGGAGGCTGAGCACGAGCAGCTCCGAGCTGCCTCTCCACTGATGCAGATTGAAGGATTCCTCTCAGCCCTCACAAATGCAAACCAAGATGGCAGAGTCATTCTCAACAAGCAAGGTACTGGAAAGGGAGAGCTGGGGAGGGGTGGCATGAGTCAGTCACAAGCAGAGTGCTTCACTGGCACTGAGGGAGGAGATACAAGAGTCTCTGGGGAACCTGGAACCTGCATTTGTGCCATCTGTGATGCAGGCTGGCAGGCTTGGTCTGTCTGAGGATGCTTATGATCCCAAGGGAATTTTTAGCCAAGGGCATTGGGGCCAGGGTTTGCAGAGGTCTGCTCCCACTTTGGAGGTCAAGTTTTGTCCTGCAGTTTACTGCATCTGTTGTACAGCTCCAGGGAGATTAGGAAGCAGAAGGTAACCTCCAGGCTGGCATTACCTCCTGCTGCCTCTGTCTGTGTTGAACAGCAAATCTTTACTTTGAGAGGTGGGTACCTGCCAGAGTGCCCAGTCAGGAGGGAGAGTCTCTCATATCCCTGAGTATGTGTCACAGCTCCCTCCTGCATACTCTTCTCTCCTTTTCCCAGGCACAGTTGCTCAGAGCAGCCTCAAATTCCTCTTGCTGAATCCAGCTGTCCACTTTGCCAAGGTTGTGGAAGAATGCCGTGCTGTCATCATTGCTGGGGGCACCATGCAGCCGGTGAGGGAATGGGGATGCTGTGCTGGGCTCTCGGCAGGTCGGGGGTGCTGTCTGCGAGCCGGGGTGGAAAGAGCAGCCAGGCTGAGCTGGTGGTAGGTTGGAGCTAGCACGGGGAGCAGTGGGAGGAGCTCGTGATCCATCCTGGCTCTGCAGGGCCAGGGATCCCGCCGGGATCGTGCCACGGGAGCTTTGCAGAGTCGGCGCCGCTGTGTGCGGGCAGAGGGCGCTGCCGCTCCTCGGCCTGACCTGCAGTGCTGCTGCTGCTGCTGCTGCTGTAGAGGTTTTTGGGACACTGGTACTTCACTTGTCTTTGTTTTGTGCATCATAGGTGGCTGATTTCCGAGAGCAGCTGCTGTGCTGTGCTGGCGTGGACCCTGCTCGGATCGTGGAGTTCTCCTGTGGTGAGTGTGCCGGGCTGGCAGGGAGGGCTCAGCAGTGCCAGGGCTGCAGTTTGCCTTCAGCACTATTCTGTCAGCACTCAGAGCAATGTGGCATCTTTCCTAAAAACCAGGGCAGCAAAGGGGTGTGAGTTCCCTTTCACTCTGAGCTTCCCCTGTGGTCTTGACTGGTATTAGCAGGCAGTGTGCCATGTTTTCCTCCCAGGGGCAGAGGGGATGGAAGTTGGAGCAGCTGAGTGACTTAGGCACTTTGGCTTAGCCAGGCAAATGTTTGCCTCTGTCACTAGAATGCAATTCAAGTTCTTCAGCTCGTGGGGTTTGTGCCAGCAGCAGTGATGTTGACTCTCCCTACTTGTTTTTGTCCCCAGGACATGTGATTCCTCCAGAAAATATTTTACCCATCATCCTCTGCAGTGGTCCTTCCAACCAGCAGCTGGAGTTCACTTACCAGACCAGAGACCTGCCTCAGATGGTCAGTTTGTCCTTTGTTCCCTTCCTTGGGATCTCTTTTTTGCTTCACATGCTTTTATTTCAGAGCAGGGTACACACTGTGTTTAAGAGCTAAACCCGTGGCAAAGGAAACCCCAAACCACAGAAGCAGCTGAAGGTGTTTAGGCATGTCTTCCTTCTTCCTGTGGCAGGCCAGTGGGCACCCAAGGCTGGACACTAGGTCTGCTCTGCCTCTGCACAATCTCAGGCAGATGTGCTAACCAGCTCTCAATGTCTGTTCTAATGGGACAGCTTCCCTGCACTGAGGCAAACCTTCCTTTCCTGAATGACCACGGCTCCACAGCCAGAACAGAAACCCTGGGCTAGGGAAGAAGGCCAAGCAGTGAAGAGCTTTTTAGTGATGCCCAGCTCCCCATGGAGTTCTCACAGACCTGGCTTATTTCCCACATGTTTTCCTCCCCTAAGGCAGGTCATAAGGAAGGTGTGATCCCTGAGCAGAGAATTGGAGCAGCATTAGCTGGACTCCTGTCAGCTGCAATATGCTCTGATCTCTCTTGCAGATGGATGAGACAGGTCGAATCCTTTGCAACCTGTGCAATGTGATCCCAGGAGGTGTGGTGTGCTTCTTCCCCTCCTATGAGTACGAGAAGCAGGTGTATGGACACTGGGAGAGGACAGGGCTGCTCTCCCGCCTGGCAGCCAGGAAAAAGGTGATGTGCAGCCAGGGCAGTTGGGACTTTCCATGGAGGTGTCAAAACCCAAATAATTCCATATGCATTATGGACCTCTCTCTGAGTTGTTCCCATGGTCTGTGCACAGAGCAGAACGGATGTTTATCCAGCTAATCCCTCCAGGAACAAATAAATTACACTTCCTGGGTGGCTGAGCACTGAGCTGCAGTCTAAATGAGATTGATTGCAGCTATACATCCTTGAAGTGCACACTCTGTGCAGTGGCCATGGGGGCAGACAGTCTTTGCTACCCATAGCAGGCTTGTTCTCTTGTGGCTGGGAGGGGCTGTTCAGGTTGAGCTCCTACAGGGAATTTGTTTTCCCCAGGCTCATCTGTGTGTCCCTTGAGCACAGACCAACACAGCCAAGGGCTAGGCAGAGTGAGACAACAGTGCAGTTCATAAGACAAATGGCATTTTGCTGTCTGCCAGAAGTAGAGATGAGAACTGGAAGACTAGCAGTGGTGACTCCTGTTGAAGGAGAAACATTAAATAGGGAGATCACTGCAAATATGAAGTCTTTCCAATGGCTCTCACAGGTGTTTGAAAGCTGGGTATTGAAAGTCAGGCAGTTCAGGTTGTGGTGCAGGGATCTTGGATCATGTGCCAGGGGAAGGAAAAATTACATATACCCTGGCTGTGACTTGTGTGTACCAAAAGCTAAACAACTTACCACAGTCTCTCATATTTCACAGCCTTGGTGATTCTTGGCATTCTGGCACATGGGGCAGCCTGTAGCTTTTTGGGTGGAATCATTGTGCTTCATTTTCTCTGTGTTTGCAGAGTTACCACTCTGAGTGCCTTTCAGCTGTGTCCTGTCAGGGTCCCAATGCTCTGCCTGGTTCCTCCAAGGCTTTGGGCCACTCACAGTTTGCTCCAAATTTCAACTCCAAATTGTTCTTGTTTTGCTTTGCAGTCTCCAGAAAATTGGATCTGCATTAGCAAGGCAATTGGGTCTAAGTGCAGCAAGTGAGACTTTCAACTGCCCACACACAAGATCAAATCTTAGCAGGGGAAGGTTCAAGGCTTTCCTGAAGTTGCTGTGGTGAGATCACACTGAGATTATATACAAATCACACAGGGAAAGTAAATTTAAATCAAAAGCTTACACAGCTACCTTTCAATAAGTTAGTTTTGACTTATATTTGTAATTGCCAGTTATTTTTCTACTGAAAGAGTGATTTTGACTGGTAACATTTTATATTACTTCTTGCTAACCAAAGAAAAACACATTCTGTAGATTCTTTACTGTTACAGAGAAGACAGATGTTGGACCTCTTGTTTACTAGGAAAACTACTTGTTTTAGGCCAAGCATCTATAAAATACAGCTTAATTAACTGCAGAGGTTTTCAGTAACTAATTAGGTGTGCTAGAATAACATAAAGATATACTACTTTATTTATGCTTTGCATGAAAAGCTAATTTATTCACTGGGCAAGGGGAGTCCCTGCTTGGAATTAATTGATGATTCAAATTGATTGGTCCTGTCCCTGTCCTCCAAGATCTTGCAGCTTGACCCCAGAGGGTCTTGATTAATAGGTGCAAGAGGTGCTCATTGTTTTTTTTTGCCTCTCAGCTCTAGGATGACTTGTAACTTCTTTCAGTATTGAACAAGTCTCCCAAAGCTGAAAGGGAATGCTGGAGGGGCAGGAGCAGCTGCTGCTCCTTTCAGAGGCCAGCTGAAAAGAGCTGTAGTGCATTTTCAGGGTGGAGGAAAGGTAGTGGTTAAATTAGTTTTTCATGCAATTTTACCTTGCATGACCTCAGTTCCATATGTTATTCAATGGCATGGGGGTAAGATGATTTGCTTTCTTTAAACTGTTTGTTTCCTGTTGCTGAACTGATGAACTGTGCCTGACAGATCTTTCAGGAGCCTAAGAAAGCCAACCAGGTGGAGCAGGTGCTGGTGGAATATGCCAAATGCATAAAGGTAAGCTGAGCAGGCAGGCTGGTGGGAGTGTGGGTATGGGAATGCTGCAAAGGAGGGCACTTTTAACAAGGAAAGAGGGCTCCAGCCTAGGTGTGGGAGTGTTTCTGAAGCACAGAAATGTTCCCTGCTCTGGTTTAAGTTGCTGTCCCTCTCCTGCAGCGCTGCAGCCAGACAGGAGGACAGATGACAGGGGCCCTGCTGCTTTCTGTAGTTGGAGGCAAAATGAGTGAAGGGATCAATTTCTCTGATGACCTGGGAAGGTAAGGTGACTGCTCCTTGGAAAGCCACCTCTGGCTTGTGCTGGAGTGACTCCAGGCATGATGGGCACATCAGTGCTTGCATGGATAGAAAATCCTGGGGAATGTGTGGCTGAGCTGATGCTTAAAGGAACAGGAGGGGCTGCTGGGTCGTGTAAAACCTGTCTGTCCAGGCCACTCTTCTGTGAGTAATGCAGTTAGGCTTGCTGTGCTGGACAATCCCTTGTTCTGGCACCCTGAATCCCTCTGCAGCTCTGTTCAGCACATGCTTGTCAGACTGCTGTGCTTTATTGTTGCCTTTGGTTTGCAGGGCTGGCTGTCTTTCAGGGGTGCAGTGACCTCTAATTTATCAGTCTATTGGCATAGTGCCCTAGGATGAGACATTAAGAATAATGCAGTCCTCCCTTGCAGATGTGTGATTATGGTGGGAATGCCTTACCCCAACATTAAATCTCCAGAACTCCAGGAAAAAATGACCTGGCTTGATAAAACAATGGTAAGAGCCACTTACACCTCTGTCTCTTTCAATTCTGCTTTATAGTACTAACGTCCCAGCACATGAGCCCCAGAGCTGCCTTCAGAGGTTTTATTTTCCTTGAGCTTGCCCTCATTTCCCAGACAGTGTGGTACTGAGAGCACAGCCTTCTCCAGGCTGCTCCTGGACAGGTGGCCCTAAACACAGAGGAAGTTTGGTGGAGGGAAATGCCACCAGGACTTGCTGGCAGCTCTGAGCTCCAAGGGGAGCAAAGGCCCTTCAACCCACAGGGGGTGGCAGGGTGCTAGAAGCTGCTTGCAGGATCATTTGTCCTTTCTCATTGCTCACTGGAGGTGCTGTTCCTGGGGACAAGATCTCTGCCTTCAAGGGGACCTGGGGTTGGCTCTTTGTGAATGCTCAACAGAGTTTTCTGACTGCAGCCTTTCTTCTCTTCTTCCTTACTCTCCACTTGGGGTCTGCCTGGCTACCCGCTCACCCTGCAGGGGTAAAAGCATTTACCTCACTTTCTCAGCAAAACTTCTCAATTTGATTTACATCTGCCTTGTGTTCAGACTTGCCTATTTCTTCTTTCCAGCCCAGAGCTGGTGGCCAGGCACCGAGCAGAGTGCTGATTGAAAACCTGTGCATGAAGGCAGTAAACCAGTCAATAGGTAATTCATCCTTCCTTGGACAGGCTGGGGGATACCAAACACACTGGAGGAGGAGGGTAGGAAAAAGGATGCATTACAGATGATGGGAACAAACAATTGAGTGGGCCATTCATTCTTTGTTTTTATCCTGTGGACAGGCAGAGCCATTCGCCACCAGAAGGACTTTGCAAGCATCGTGCTCCTGGACCACAGGTACGCACGCCCTGCCATCTTCAACAAACTGCCCCAGTGGATCAGGGAGAGGACCCAGGTGAAACCTGCCTTTGGATCAGCGTTTGCTGAGTTAAGAAAGGTCAGAACTCCTTGTATTTTGTGTCACTGTTCCCCATTGTCCTCATCTGGACCTTTTTAGAGCTTTCCCTAAGGCCAAGGACAAACTGCCTGGTTCTGTGTGTTCCCAGTTCCATCGAGGCAAGCTGGATGGTCTGTGATGTGGAGCAGAGAACAGATGGTATTCATCATTATGACTTAAACCTCTGAAGACTAGGTAAAGTAACACAAGTTGCTGCTTTTCTGTACCATGGACTTGATAAAATCTCTGCCTTCTGCATCCTTTGTGGATATTTGCTGTTCAGTATCTGAGTGCTGTGATGGTGAGAGAGCCTTCAGCACCACAGGCAGGAGGGAAACTGGTTGTAGGTCTGAGGCAGGTGAAGAGACTGGCAGCAGGCACCTACTTGTTTACAGCTGTTAAGGTTTTATTTAAATTGATTAAATATTTTCAATAAAAACACTCAAGTATGGCGAGTATTATTTAAGTACACTTAAGTATGGGGAGTAATTATTTTGACTGAACACATAGGGTTTTATCCCATCAACCACCAAGTGTAGGAGGCCTGACTGACCAATGCCATCATTGAGCTTTTCACAGGAATTGTAAACTAGCAGGCCACTAATTTATGTCATATTGGAATAACACAGAGTGGTAATGGAGCAGCTGTGGGTAAGGGTTTTTCTCACCCATTTTCTGCCTTGCTTCAAGCAGCCAATAGATTGAAGCAGTTCATTCTTACAAGGGGAATAAAGATATGGCCACCATACAGAACTTCTCCTTTCTTTGATCATGTTTAAGCACAGGATTGCTTTGCTCTTTTTAACCCCTAAGCTTCTGAATTCAAAGTAACTTCTTGAATTTAACTTTCCTGGGGGTCTTTTCAGGGTTATGGGTCAGTGCTGGAGGGCAGCAGTAACACCAGGGACAGCCACGTAATCCCTCAGCTGTTCCCAGCTACCTCTGTCATCCTGAGCAAGCCTCATCCCAAGAGCCCTGTTTGCTTCTTTTCCAGTTTCAGCAGCTGGATGCCACCTCTCCAGGCTCTTCACAAGGAAGAAAGTACTTATGGCACAGAGCTGTTACCCACTCCCTGTATGTTAATTAGCCCCACAGGGAAGGAAACAGCTGCCTCTGAGAAACTTCCATTGTGAGTCACCTGCCCCTTGAGCAGGTCCAGACCCTGTGGTCTGCACAAGCTCTGCCTTCAGGGAGGGGAGCACCTGCTTCTAGCAGCTGGTGCCCTCCAGCCTGTAGTGCTGGGCTGTGAGGCTGGACAGCTGGGCTTTCCTTTTACACACTCTTAATTAATGACACTTCCCACTTTTACCAAAGTGAAGGCAGTAAGGACCTGCTTCCTTCAACTTCATGGAAATTTTTCAGGCAGCAATAGTTCCACACTAATACTCAATGGATCCCATCTATGACTCCCAGTCATCCTCATCCTCCTCACCCATGGGCTGCTGTGGGGGTGGCAGGGGTGGTATTGAGTCCGACATGCGAGCAAAGGCACCGGCAGGACTGCCAGGAGCATCCGCGTTCCCAGAGGCTCCTGGGCCTTTCCCTGAAATACCTGGGAGGGAAAGAAATCAGTGAGTGACACCTGGGAACTAGAGACCAAAGAGATTCAGCAAAGGGGAGGGGGAAAGCCATGCTCTCACCACCCAGGTAACCAGAACAGCCAACATGTTTAATGCCAAGGTTTAACTACAGCTCCCCTGAGCAAGTCCCTGCTGTTGACTGCCCAGTGCTGAGGTGTGACCTTCAATCTAAATGCCCCAGAAACCTCCCATGGCACCTCAAGTGCCCATATGGGCAATGGGCCCAGCTGCCCAAGCACTGGATTAGAAAAGACACTGCTGTCCCTTCTGCACAGGCTTTTAGGGTCCATCCTCTGAAACATACAAATCCCTCCAGTGCCTCCAGCTTGGACCTGAGGTGGAGATTCCTCTGCTCATTCTCTGTAAAGACAGTCCCAGCTGTACTGTGGTACCCTGCCCAGGAAAATCTCTGTTCCTGTTTCCAAGGCTGTGGCTGACACAGCCTGGGTACCAGGGAGTGCTCTCCCTGTTTCCTGGGGGAAGGAGCCCCCATTGCAGGACAGTACCTTTGCGCCTCAGCACCAGCTTGTTGAACAGGTCTGACATCAAATCTCCACCTTGTCCCGTAGCTCTCACTGAAACAGAGCAGAACGAGTCAGTGAAGAAAGATTAGTCTGAGCTAAGCATTATGGCAAAAGCATTTCCCTGCAATACTGCCTTCAGATTAAAGAAAAAACTCCAAACTTCTAATTTTATATGACACCCCAAAACTACAGTCCATTTTCAGTTCAGGAAAACACTAGGCACTGCTAGCAGGGTTAATGGCATCTCCTGGGGAAAACCAATAGTGGAACTCATTGAGGAATGAATTGAATGAATTCCATTGAGTGGAATTCACCTCAGCCAAGGTGCTTAAACTGCTTCAGCCCTGTCCCCCCAGGGTTTCATTTGTGTGCCTGGTCCTGTGCATCACACGTGAAACTTCCCCACAAGCCCTGGGACAGATGCCCTTTGGGCCAGTGGGGTTTAGCAACTTCACAGAGCTCTGGCTGAGTGGTGAACACCTGAGACCTCCATCAGCCTGTGAGGAGACAACTCCTTTCTGCTCTGTGAGTTCACTGTGCTCCTGCCTTGCCTGCCTACTCCCAGACCCAACACCTCCCCGCCTGGAGAATGAGAAGAAGTTCTGCCAAAGAGTCTCAGCACCTTGTTCTTGTTCTTTCTGCTTCTTTTTCTCCAGCTTCCTCTCCTTGACGCTGCGAAGGTTGGCCTTCCCAATGCCCCCGGCCTGGCGGATGGACTCCAAGAGACTGGCACGGCCAGTGGAGGGGTTCACCACCTCCTTTGGGGCTCCTTGGACTGAAGCTGCAGGGACAGGAAGGACAGACAGCATCAGGGTCAGTGCCTCAGCTACAGGCCCAGCCAAATTCCCATGGCAAGGGCTACTCCAGTACCTTGACAGCACCTCATCCCACTGCACATCCTCCCCTGCTGGAAGGCCCCGAAGGACACGGGTGAAGGGAAGGAGGCTGTGCAGCTGTGGAGGAGCCCAGCCCTTACCTGCAGGCACTGTGCTGCTGCTCTCCTCACTCCCTGACCGAGCTGCTTCCAAGGGTGCCGTGGGCTGGGGCAGGGGCGGTGGAGGAGGCACCGGAGTTGGCACAACAGGAGGCGGAGGGGGAGGTGGAGGGGGAGGAGGTGGCAAGAGCTTAGCGTCTTGGAGATCTGAAATATTAAAGAAATTGTATCTGAAGAGTCCCAGTCTCAGCTCAGAGCTTCACACACCTCAGCAACAACAGATCAGAGTCCTCAGCACCTGCAGCAGAGCACTCCTGCCCTGTGCACTATCTCTTAACAGCAGGCAGGGCCAAGGCAAGAGTCTGAGATTCCCCTACTCTCCCTCCCCAGCTGCATCCCACCAGGCTGACACACACACTGTGCTCTCTCCTCCCCAGCTATGCAGAGAGAGGGGGAGGGAGGTAAAGGGGCTGCAGTCAGGCCAGAACTTGAGCAGGCTGCAGCTTTCCCTCAGGCCTAAACCAGAAGTGCAACATCCATCATCCATTTTAAAATTTCTACCAAGGGACTTTCTGCCTCATCTCAACTTTCTAGCAATCCCTGCTTTCCTCCTTCATGGGGTCCTGGGATCAGAGATTGAAAATACCTGGTTGCAAAGGCTCCACAGACTCGGTGTTGAAAGTGGGCAGCTCTGGAATTGCACTGCTAGGGGCAGAGGGTGCAATGCCAGGGCCCAGGTCAGCGCTGTACATGAGGTCTGCAGCAATGCCAGGCAGGTCTGGCAGGTAGGAGGGCACATCAATCTCAGGGACCTGGCCCAGATCTGGCACATAGAAGTAATTTTCAGCGACCTAAAGAAACCCAGAGCAACAAGGTAAGGCAGTGACTATGTGCTTGCTGCAAACAGGGGCACTGCAGGGAACAATTTGGGCACCAGCCAGAGCTGAGCTGGTGTTCCTTGGTACATCAGCTACCCCTACACTTCTGTGCTTAGAGGTTACCTCCTGCAGGCCAGGCTTGGGGAAGGCAGACTGCAGGAGGAGGAAGTGCAGAACCCTTCTTAGTTTCACAGTAACAAGTGAACTCTGAAGGGTTCACACACTAACTGCTGCAGCCTAAATAAACCAGTCCCTTCTCCTCCAGAAGAGGATGGTGTCTGAACCATTCCAAAGATTAAAATGCACAACCCAGCAGTTACAGAGGTTTGCTTTTGTGTTTAACACACAGGCAACACAGTAGTGAATGGTGCACGGTGAATAAAGAGTTCACTATATACATTATATCATTATATACATTATATCCTCCACTCCAACATGATGAGCAAATGATTGCCAGGCTCCTTTTCCCAGTCCCAGCAAAGATGGTACACCCCATCTATGGCCTTTATAAAGTGTCAGGTACCAGTCACATGTTGGGGCAGCTGGTTTGGTGCACTGCCTGCCCCATGTGTACAGCAAGCAGAGCCCTTTGCTCAGTCTGGCTGGCCCTTCTGTTTGCACCAGTGGGCCCCCTTCCCAGCAGGAATGATGAGGGCCCCACTTCACCCCAGGGACCTTCTAGCAGTGGCACTTCACCCTCAGACTCTGAGGCTCAGGAGGTGGCACAAGGGAGCTGACATCCCATCCCACTACTCTCCTTTCACCACTCAGCAAAGGCTTGAGCAGAGAGAAATGCCTGCCAAGTGTGAGGCTTTTGTCTCACTCATCAAGCTCACACCAGGACCTCAAGCACAAAACCAGGCAAGGTCCTTCTGATAAATGAATACTCTGCAGCCCTGTAAGGGGCTTTTGTCCCACCTGCTCACCACCCTATCAAAGTCCTTTATTTTCAGAGAGCTGAGCACAACCCTCTGGAATGTAAGCAGCTGCCTCTCACCTGTCGGTCTAGCTGTCCCCTTTTGGTGATGGAGAGAGGTGCATCAAAGAGCTTCTCTTCTGTCTCTGTTTCTAAAGCCACATGGGTCTTGGTCACTGCTCCAGCCAGGGGATCCAGGAACACATACTTCTTGTACCTAAGGGCAGAAAACAAGTATTTTAGTGAGAGCCAAGGCCAGAAGAAACAGTGTACACAAGAGGGCCTTGGAGGCAGAGATTTGACTTCACTCATTAAGATGGAACATGTTGGGCCTCCCAGCTTCCTTCTTTTAGCTCCATTTTCCTGCCTTTTCCCTCCACAACCAGGAGGCAAGCAGCTCCCCACCCTGCCAGTGCAGCCTCCAGACTAATTCTACAGCAAAGCCCCACTGTAGTGCCACCAGGACCAAGCTCTCCCCTTTTCACCACCTGGCCTGAAACCATCCTACAGCCTGCAGCAGGACACCAGTGATTTTTCACTCAGGGCTCAGGAGGACAGACAAAAAGGAGAAATGATCCATAGCTCAGGAGAAGAAAGACAAGGTCCAGCAGCTGAAAGCTCAAGAAGAGCTTAAAGTAGTTCTTCAATAAGAGCAGAAAGAAGAACCATGATGTGAGTGGAAAAGGGAACTGCAGTGAGGGAGGTGGTGGAGACATTAAAGCAGCAAAAACAATAAAGTAATGCTGTGAGGAGTTGTCAGGAGAAGCAGCAGTGCCTAAGCTAGCACACAGGGCAGAGAAAGGCAGGCATATCTCAAGGCTGGAAAGAAATTAGATGTACAACAGGATGAACTAAGCAAAAGAAAGTGCAAAGTTGGGTTGAATCAGATGAGTAGAGGATCAGGTATGGACAAACTGACTGCTTCCACCCAAGGCAAAGAGCAGGGAAGGTTCCCAGCTGGAAGCCAGCAGAGAGGTATCAAACCCTGTCCTATCAAGAGCCTGATAGGTAACAGCCCCAGGAAAGCAAGCAGTCACTGCAATGCCTGAGGAAGGGAAAGCTCCTCTGAGGACAAGCAGGGGCAGGTGAGCAGCACAGCACTGCTCCAGCTCTCACAGGTTCTCGGTGGTATTGAAGAGTAGCAGGGAGCTGAGGGAGCTGATGTTCCTGGGAAGGCTGCCCAGGCCTTCTTCTGCATCATCCTCCTGGTGAATTTTGGTGCTCACGCACACAGGAAAATACTTGAGCTTTTCCTGCAAGAAGACAGATAAAAGGTGGTAAGACACTAGAACCATGGCTGCTGAGGCAGCTCTCCCCAGCCACCACACCCCACACTGCTGGATGCACTTCATGGTCTGGGAACCCTGCTGCTCCCTCTCTATCTCCCTTTGAGCTAGGAAGTACATGGACAACATTGCAACCACTCAATCATGACAAGTGTTGGCAGCTCAGACTGGCAGCAAGTGCTTTTGGTGCTGTGGATGGGTCATGCTGAACACACTCTGGCAAGTATCCACCAGAGTAAAACCACCTCCCTGGCTCTGTAGTCAGAGGCAGGGATCAAGCACCACAGCCTAAAAGGCTTTTGTTGCAGTGTCTCCAATTGCCACACATTTTCACACAGGGAGAGTTCCCCACACCTCTCTATTACCTCCTCTCTGTTGCCTTCACTTGATGTTTTAAGAGCTGTGATTGCACAGGTGGGGTAGGCAGGAAGGCAAAGGAAAAAGAGGTTAGGAAAGAACAGAGTGCCTGCACTAGGCAAGAGATCAGGCAGAAAGGAGTGCACAGGCTGGAACGTGTGCCAGATGGTTTTGCAAAGCCTGAGGGATTTGCAGGAGTTTTCAACTCTAATGAACTGAAATCTTCCCTCTCTCAGTTCTAAAACTTCATGCATAATATATAGAGCTCCCTTTCGAAAAGGACTTATTACATCTGAGCTGCCTGACTTTTATAGAGCACAGGGGTTGCCATCCCACATCAGAGCAGCGCTTCAGCTGGCGTGACAGTGCCCGCTGCCACATGCTCTGGGGATGAAGCTCAGTGCCCACAGCACTCTGCTCCAGAGGGAGCAAAGGCATCAGTTCCTGAACAGAGACATTTTGGGATGAACAAACCTCCACCTCAGAGCCCTCTGCAGACCCCTCCTCAGCCCCTTCACAGTTTTTTCTTCACAAGAAAGGCAAGCAGCAGCTACAAGGTAGTCAGTGTTCATACCAGGAGAAACCAGAGCACTCTGCCAGGTTAAGTAACTCGCCACACCTGTGGTTTTCTTCTGCCACCACTCCAAATACTGCCCACAGATTCCTACTGCCTCACTGCTTCCAGCATCCCTGCACCACCCCATTCTCTCTCTGAGTCCCTCTCCCCTCCTTGTACTTGTGTGGGAGAAATGGACACCACTGGTTTTAAGTTTTAAGACCACATCTAAGGGACACAAGCAGTTCCTGCTGATTGAAATTTCAGTCTTGAATCTGGTAGCCAGAAATCCAAGGAAATGGCTTAGTCACAGTTCAGTTAATCCACTAAGAGTTTATATGATGCTCTGAGACTATAAAATGCTATAAGAAAGAACCTGTAAGGTTTTGATTTAATTCAGGTTCCAACTTGTAAAAAATACATTGAAGTTAACACCTTCTATTTTTTAATGGAAGCAAATAGGCAAAAAAATATAAATTCTTATTTAGAGATTGTAGAAGCAGAGACTCAAAAATGAAAGTTCTTTTGATCATTAATATTCATTTCCCAATGTTTAATTTTTTAAGCATGAGGGAGTACTGACTCTTTTTGCCAGAACTGTTCAGACACACTTAGCCCTCAAGTCATTTATATATCTTTTTTAATTCTCTCTTTTGTATACTTCAGTTAGCACTGGAAGATTGTGCATCACTTTAAGGGTGTAGTGAGAAAATAACCATTTACTTACAAACCTCATCTAA